>NW_019154090.1:13156989-13579359 GCF_002288905.1 Enhydra lutris kenyoni | reverse complement strand
GCCTTCCTGGATGTTTATCTCTAGGGCAATACATAAATACAATTGAGTGACCACACAGTATGGAATTCTTTTTTTTTTAAAGATTTTATGCCTTCCTGGATGTTTATCTCTAGGGCAATACATAAATACAATTGAGTGACCACACAGTATGGAATTCTTTTTTTTTTTAAAGATTTTATTTAATTATTTGACAGAGACAGAGATCACAAGTAGGCAGAGAGGCAGGCAGAGAGAGAGGGGGAAGCAGGCTCCCCGTTGAGCAGAGACCCCGATGCGGGGCTCGATCCAAGGACCCTGAGATCATGACCTGAGCCAAAGGCAGAGGCTTAACCCACTGAGCCACCCAGGCACCCCCAATACAGAATTCTAACTATAAGCTAGATGACTATTCAGCAATATGTACACATTATAGAATCATGGTGCAGACTGGAAAGAAAAAGCCTAATAAACAGGACAAGATCTCATGCATAGCTCTATTCACGTAAATTAAAAACACAAGTCACACATAAAACAATACAACATCACTTTTTAAGGGAATGCATTTACATATTTAATACATTAAAAGTCACCGTCCAAGATGGAGTTGAACATGAGAATATATGGGAACATTTAAAAAATTTTTGTTTGAAGAAGCTAATCGTCCAATTACAGATTTCCTCCTTCCCTGTCTCCCTTCTATCTCTCTTTCCTTGCACCCTTCTGCAGATGGTAACAGGATGACAACAGAATGACCATGATTCTGGGTCAGGTGTTGTGGGGGAAATAAGGTGATTTCCATGTTGGCCTGGCCTTCAAGGATGTTAGGCAAAAGTCAAAGGGGAGCACAGCAAAAGCTTTCCTTAGCAGTGCTCTGTCCCAGGGCTAGAACTCACGAGCACCTTCCTGCTCTGAGTTCCTGAGAAGGACAGCAGCACTTGGTGAAGTAAATAAGCAACGCGACCAAGCCCAGAAGTCACAGTGCTCCTTCTTTCCCCATCAGGCAAATGTTTACCTGCTCACAGAAAGATACAAACACTAGGAGCTCACTTGTGTGGAATTCTCTCATCAGATTAGAAAGTGTATATAAAGTACTTCCTGTGTGCGGTCCTGGCATAAGAGATTTCTTTGGTGGTTTTTTTTTTTTTTTAATCAATGTTTCGGGCCCACAAAGTTGTAGTGGCCACATCACAGGGGTATGCCCACCAGTAAAACGGGAGTTGGCAAGCTTTTTCAGCTGATCGCTAAATATGTCCAGCTGGGCGGGTCTCTGTCACAACTACTGTACTGAGAAGGTGCGGTGTGAAATTAGCCCCAGATGATCCAACCAACCAATAGGCAGGACTGCGTTCAGAGAACACTTTGCTTGTGGACTTAACTGCAGTTTTCACAGGTCTTGAAATGTTATCCCTTTTTCGATTTGTTTCTAACCATTTCAGAACACGAAAGCTGGGACACCTGGGTGGCTCAGGCGGTGAGGCATCTGGCTCCCAATTTCAGTTCAAGTTGTGATCTCAGCGTTATGAGATCGAGCCTCGTGTCGGGCTCCTCGATGGGCGTGGAACGTGCCCGAGATTCTCTCTCTGCCCCCTACTCCCCTTCTCTAAAATAAATAAAAAATAATAGACAATAAAAATATGAAAGCCATTCTTAGCTCATGGTTCCCACAAAAAGATGGGCGGAATTTGGATGGACCCCAGGGTGTCCACCCCTGAACTAAAATATTACAAACTCAGTTGAGGTGCCCAGGATACCACTTCCCAAAGTGCCTTCCCCCCACCATTCCCAGAGTCAGCCATTCTCTGAAATTCATATTTTTCATCCTATACATACTATTACCCATGAATTGCATATGCGTGTATCCCTAAACGGTGTATAGTGTTGATTTGTATGTTTCGTACTTCATAGAAATGATATCCTACTTTGGATACCCTTCTGCCCCTCTGCTCAGGACTCTGTCTGTCCTGCTGTGTGTGGAGACCCAGCTTAGTCTTTTTCACTCCTGTATGATACTCCACCGTGCGCACACACCACCTTTAATTATTCTTTCTCGGGAATGTGTGGACATTTAGGTTGCTCCCCACAAAGACCTTTCCTTGCAGGTACCACCTGTTTCCTTCCTCACCATGACCTTTCCAGGGAGGTACTCTAACAACCCCATTACTCAGACGAGCCAGCTTTTCACTTAAGCAGTTCACTAACTTTCTCAAAGTTGTGAGGAGCGACACCGAAATTTGAATCCATGACCTTTTCATGGTGGAACCTGAGTTTATAACCTCTTTGCCATCGGTCGGTATGTTGTGTTTTATTAAAGTAATGATAACTGATCCTCCCAACGATGACCTCGCAATACTGATGTGCGTAGTCTTTTTCTGAGGACACCTTGAATCAGCGCCACTCATTACTGCTTGTAGTTTAGCCCTTTGGAAACCGCCAGGTGTGGTATCATGCACACGAACCAGAAACCTCACTTCCTAACCACGGCGGATAGGAATTTAGGAGGAATAACTACCAGCCACGGTGCAAGGACTGAACAGTTTTCAATAAAAAAATGAGAAAGACCCAGGAGACGTGTCCCACATTTTCCCTGCCCTCCATAACATTTTATCAACGCCGTAATTCGGGAGCTAGTGTTTCCTCCCCCTTGGTGGGGACCAAAGTGATGGGCTGGGAGTTTGGCCACCAAGAGGGACTTGTTAAATGTTGTGAGTGCCTTCTGAGCCTCTGTCTGTCCATCTAACTAACATCATGTCCATTTTTCCCTTGAAACTGCAGTCAACCCCCTCCGCTCCCTAAGCCTCTGCTTTGGGGAATCCAAACTCCAGCTCTCCCTCTCCGCCTGTCTCTCCCTTCCTCTGCTGGGAAGGCTCCCTCGCTCTCTCCAGCTCATTCAGATGCCATTTAAAAGAGACCGGAATACAATTTTTCTAATGGCAAAATACCATATGAAGGAGGGGAAAGTTTTAATCAAGTGGGTGTATTCTCCGGAGGGGAGCAAGTACTTCATTTTAATTCCTCATTTCCCTTTGATGAAAAGTTTAGTGAATTTTTATTATGTAGAATTTATAAGACAGCCGGGTTTAGGTAATCAGCTTTAATATTTATACTCTTAGGGAAAGAAATAGGAATCATTAGTAAGCATGCATAATTAATGAATAAATTATATTTCCCTTGTTTTCTTCCAGGTACAAGGAAATGCTAGAACTGGTGATCTCACCCAGCCTCACTGTAAACCGCGATCGTCCTGGTAAAGTGAAGCTTAACTGTGTGGATACCGATGTCTGGACTCTGAGTGACGTAGAAGGTAGGCCTCCCGGTGTGAGTGTTGGTGGGCCTGTGGTGGTCGCACTCGCCCCGCGGAATTTAGTTAAGGGACCAACAGCCTTCTACACGTGTCCTTTCCCAAGTACCGTCATTATGACAATCTCTCCTCTCGCCGTTGGGATTGTTGCCTCTGGACCCGAACTTTGGCATGCGTTGCTAACAATGCTGTCCTGTCTAGTCATTAGAGGGGCAAATGTGCTCGTTAGTGTCCCAAACTTCCTGTGCCAAGAAATGCTGACACCTCCTGGGACGATAGGCAGTTTCGGGTGTGTTCCAGGGCCCGGCCCTGGGTGTGTCCCGCAGGGTCAGGGCTCCAGCTCCGAGTCTGTCCCCCAGCACCGTCCTGCCATCACGCATCCTGGCGGGCAATTTGTTTACAAAGGTTTGACGCTGGGACAAGAACTCATCTGCCTTTTGCTTTTGGGTTGGGTTAGAGTCAAGGAAGCAGAGGAGAGTTAAGCTGTTTAAAAAATTATTGGCAAGTGATGCAGCCGAACTAGTTTTCACTAGAACAATTCCAGCTATTGTTTGCCCTGTTTGGGATCTGTCAGCCCTCCTGGGAGAGCTGGGAGGTAGCAGAAGGCATTAAGCTATTATGTTTAACCATTGGACTTAACCCTTTACGTGGCCAGCTTTGGGATTTGACGCTGGTGTCCTGAGATCCCGGGCTGTCTCTCCCTCCCTGTCTGTGTTTGATGACGGTTCAAGGGACAGAAGTGCTACGTTACCATCATGGAAAACCAGAGACTTGTGTCTAGTCAAATACAGCATCGCCAGGAATTTGCTCTTAAGCAACTCCAGGCCTCCAGGGAGTAATCCTTGCTGTCACCAGGACAATGACATTTCCCTTGCGTGCTGGTAATGAAGCTGGGACAAGCCCACTCAAAGACCACCAGGAGGGTCTGGGATTTCCCCCACCCCCCGACCAAATCACATGCTGGAGAACACACCCTCATTCTTCTTGGCACTTTGGAGTGTCCATGTTGACCCCGCCTGGGCTCTTTGAGAGTTGGAGACAGTTTATTAAGCCCTTATTCTCTTCTTTCCTAGTAGAGGCACTCTTCAACCTAGGGCTTTATTTTAGAGCTGGGAGAGCTAGGAGGAGGAGAAGGAGGAGGCTGCTGGGTGAGGAGGATCCAAGGCTAAACCCCGGACCCACTGCTTCCCAGCCAGATGGCCTCCAGCAAATTGTTTCACCTTTCTGAGCCTCCATTTTCTCACCTGTCAAATGGGGGTATAGTCACGACCCACTTCATAGCATGCTTACTGCTGCCGGCCAGGGTTGGTACCAGGACATGTGGTACCAGAGTTAAACGTAGCACTGCATGGTCATTCGTTTCGGAGCCAGATCACCACAGGGACTGTAAAACTAGGGTGAAAAACCAGCAGCTCACAGCCAAATCTGGTCCTCCTGAAATGCCTTTGTTTGGTTTACACTCCACTTTAAATAAAAGTGAACTTGTAAAAACCAGGAGCGTTCACATAAAAATCTGAATTTCTACTTGCTTTTGATATGCTGAATGCTTTAGAGACGCGGGGTCTACATTCCCACCTGGCTGCCACTAGTGGGAGCAGGGGAGCAGCTGTCCCTGAGATGAGTCCCAGCCACTTCCTTCGTCCTTAATTTTTTTTTTTTTTTAAAGATTTTATTTATTTATTTGACAGACAGAGATCACAAGTAGGCAGAGAGGCAGGCAGAGAGAGAGGAAGAAGCAGGCTCCCTGCTGAGCAGAGAGCCCGATGCGGGGCTTGATCCCAGGACCCTGGGATCATGACCTGAGCCGAAAGCAGAAGCTTTAACCCTCTGAGCCACCCAGGCGCCCCTCGTCCTTAATTTTTGTGAGCATGTACTTAGTGCAGGCACCGTGAAAAGCAGCGTGACTGCAGATTAACCCTCCTCCTCCTCTGCCCCGGCGGAGGAAACACATGGCCCTTGCTGTGTACCAGGCATGGATGTCTAGCTCACTGAATCCCCACACCCCCTGTGGTTAAGCTTTGTGTTACCAATGAGGGAACTGAGGCACAGAGAGGTCAAGAGATCATGAGGTCGCTTGATTGAGATGACACAGTTCAGTGACTGCCAGAATTTGAACCTAAGCCGTCTAACCCTGAAATCTCTTCTCCTAATCAGTACACTATCATGTTTATCACTGAGTTATTACACCTCTATGAGGCTATGAGCCCATCTTACCGATGCGTAAGTTGAGGCACAGGAGAATTAAATATAAAGTAAGTGGCCCAAAGACACACAACCAGTGGCAGGGTCAGGAAACAAACCAAGGCACTCCGGCTCCAAAGTCCCCACTTCTTTTTTTTTTTTTTTTTTTAAAGATTCTGTTTATTTATTGGACAGAGAGAGAGATCACAAGTAGGCAGAGAGGCAGGCAGAGAGGAGGAAGCAGGCTCCCCACTGAGCAGGGAGCCCGATGCGGGGCTCGATCCCAGCACCCTGGGATCATGTCTGAGCCGAAGGCAGAGGCTTAACCCACTGAGCCACCCAGGCGCCCCCAAAGTCCCCACTTCTAAACCTCAGACTCACTTTCTCCCAAGCCCTGAAGAGTCCTCAGACCCCAGATTATTTGTCCCCCACAGTGGTAGCACCCACAGACTGTCTCTCTCCTGTCCTCACCCTTTCCAGCTGCCCTGGAGCAGATGCTCCCAAATTCAGAGCAGGCAGAGCCAATAGGGTCAGGTTACACGTGTGCACGTGCACACACACACTTTTCTTTCTCTTGAGATGGGCGATGCGCTCCTGGGCTCTGCAGGGAACATTCTGCCCTGGCTGTGGCCTCTAGTGCCAGGTTGCCAGGTTCATCACCTGCCCTTCCAGCCTGGCCTTCTGGGCCCTTCTGTGACAGAGTCATTATTGACTGCAGGGGCCCAGATCCAGGGAGGGCCCAAGGGGGGGGCACAAGCCAGGGGGCCTCCATTCAGGGTGTTCTGGAAGGAATCTGAAACCCAGAAATCCCCCGGTGGCTCCCACTGCATTCATGCTGCCTCTTACCGCCTGGGCCGCCCCCCCCACCACCACCACCAGCGTGGTCACCCAGCCTCTTTGGAATTTCTTTGCCTCCTCTGTTAAAGGGGAGTAATTGTTCCACGGACCATGTGAGGATGAAATTGTTAAAACATGGAAAGGACTAAGCTTTTCTTAAAAAGCATAGAAAACGATCTAATTTCCTTCCTTTCGGCCACCAGGCTCGCCTTGTCTGTCGCCACCAGCCTCTCCGACTTGGCTCCTCCCCATCCCCTTTGCTCAGCAGACCTAGCCTTGGCCTTGTTTCTTTTGCTGTAAATCAAAAGCGTGATGCTGCCCTCGGGGCCTTGGCACTGGCTGTCCCCTTGGCCTGGACCAGTCTCCCCATCTGTGGGGCCATCCCTCAGCCTTCAGGGCTCATCAGAGAGGTCTTTTCCTCCTCCTATCAGAATTAACGGTTCATTCACTCTTGCAACAGGTGTTTCTTCAGCCGCCTGCCCAGTTTTGTTTTAAGCACTAGGAAGTCAGCATACAAAGGCCCCTGCCTTCCTGGAGTCTGGCCCAAGGGGCTTGCAGGCCAGAGGCTGATAATAACAGTAAATAAGCAAAATACAGAGCATGGCAGGCAGTGACACATGTTGTGGATGGGGGAGGCAGGGGGGAAGCTGGGGAGGAGGATGGGGAATGCAGGGGTGTGGGGAATGTCCCTGGGAAGATAACACTTGAGTAAAGACCTTAAGGAGATGAAGGAGGGTGTTCCTGTCAACGAGGAAGGAGAGCCTCGGATGCAGAGGGAACTACAAGTGCAAAGGCTCTGGGGCAGCCTCGTCTCCAGAGTGCCTGAGAGTGGTAAGGAGGCGGCATGGCTGGAGCCCAGTGAGCCAGGGGCCGTGGGGGAGAGGAGGTACGGACAGTGGCCAGGTTCAGACCTTGAGAGCCACAGGAAGGACCTTGGCTCCTACCATGAGTGAGATGGGAGCTCTGGGAGGGTTTGGCACAGAGGAGAGACCGCTGATCTGTGTATTGACAGGACCCCTCAGGCCATACGTGAGAATGACTGGGTGTGGGGACCCACGGGGAGCCCACAGACCAGCGAGGGAGGCATTGCAGTAACCCAGGTGAGAGGCGCCAGTGCCTTGGACCTGGGTAGGGAGAAGGGGCAGATTCAGGACCGGATTTGAGGGCAGAGCCGACAGAACCCGCACCCACATTTTTCTGTGTCCTGTTTCCTTTTCTTCATCATCCTTCTTTGTCAGAAGGCACGTGTTTGTTCGCCTGTTGTGTTTTGTGTCCTCGGCCCGAATGTCAGTTCTCAGAAGGCAGGCATGGCCCACCTCAGTCACCTGTGTGTCCCCCCTGCTGAGAACAGTGTGTGACGCCTCGTAGGTGCTTCAGAAATCCTCCAAATGAGGGAGGACAGAAGCCAGAGCCCATGACCGTGAGTGCTCCCCTCTGTCGGACCCGTGCACCTTCACACCTCACAGTCCTCGCCACCCTGTACCCCTGCGAGAGCCCTTCCTTTTCCTCTGTTTCTCTGTGACATGTTGGTTTCTGCTCACCAGCCAATACACAAACACACAGTCCTTACAAAGACTTGAAACACTGGGTCACATCTACCCGAGATCGGTGTCTCTTCCCTTCCCCGGAAGTAACCACCGTGACCTGTTTTGTGTGTCTGTCAAGGCAGTTCTGTAAGCAGTCATATCTGTATCAACATGTGTTTATGTGACTTAGGTGTGTATATTTTTATATATTTAAACATGTATGTTTACCATAGAAATTACAGTATCGCTGGAAAAAAATCAAATACAAATCTATCGCTTATATAATACATATTTGTTATAACTTGCTCTGCTTACTCAGGACCCATTAAGTAATGATTTACCTCTTTTTTGTTTGACCGAATGACACACCAAAGAATGGCGGTGCCCAGTTCATGAAGCCGCCCCCTGGGGAGGAACATGAGGTTATCTGTAATTTTTTGCTCTTATAGACAACGCTAGGAGTATCGTCATGTGTGCTGCTGTTTGAACATGTGTCCTGCTTCTCTAGGCAAGAGGCTGAGAGGTGGAGGGATGATGTCAAGGTCTCCCCTCCCTGGTCTTACAGACTCCCCCTCAGCCTCATCGCAAAAACCTCCCGAGCCCCTCTGGTTGGTTGGTAGCTTCTCGTTCATTCCTTCGTTTCTGCAGCCATGCGGTCAACAGTTTGTTTGATGCACCTGCTGGGCACGAGGCCCTGGGGAACCCCCCACCCCCACTGCCTGCCTTCAGGGCCTTTGCAGGTCACTCTGCTCCCAGAGGCACTTTCAGCCTCTCCCCGTGGTCACTGCACCCCACATCCTACAGGCTTTGGGCTCAGCCCGAGCTCAGTGTGTATCCCAGCTCTGTCACTTGCCCCCCGTGTGACCTTGACCAAATTCCTATTCTCCGCCAGCCTGTGTCCTCACCTGGATAATGAAGATATGCTGGCTGCATGTGTTTGGTAAATTGTTCCAGAATGCCTGCCGTGAGTCAGCACCTGGTGCGGGTGGTGGGGATATAAAGGTGGATGAGACCGACGAGTCCCCCTCCCAGAGCTTCTCTTCTGGTGGAAGAGACAGGTACTGAATTCTTAAACCAATATGGGATTTCAGATGGTGGTGGTTTCTATGAGGAAGTAAAGCAGGGATGTGGTAGGGTGACCTGCAGGCGGGCCAGTGGTTAGAAGGGCTTTCCAGTGATTATGCTAAAGCCTTGCAGAAAGCACTCAGTGGAGGTTAGCTCCGTGTCTCTCCCTCTTTAATGTGCATAGACTCAGTCGGGGACTTTGTTAAATTGCAGACCCTAAGAGTCCGCATTTCTAACAGACCCCCTGGCGATGTCTATGCTCTGCTGGGCTTCACCAGACACTCTTAGGAGCGAGGAGTTAGCTTGGTTGTGCATCAGAATTACTTTGCAAGTTTTCTTAGCACGCACATGGCAGGACTCCACTCCTAGCATTGCTGATTCAGTAAAGGTTTGGTCTAGGGCCCAAAAATTTGTGTTTCTGACAAGTTCCAGGTAATACTGATAGTGCTGGCCCAAAAACCACACCCTGAGAACAAGGCTTTTGCACTGTTTTCAAATCTGACTGCACACCGGAATCTCCTGGGAAGTTTAAAAAAGTTTTTAAAAAGACTCATGTCCAGATCCCACACCCAGAGAATCTGATTTAATTGGTCAGAAGTATAACCCATGCAATGGGATTTTTCTAAAGCTCTCCAGATGAGTTTATTGTGTACCAGGATTGAGAACAGTTGTTTTAGATGGTGAATTTCTCCAGGACAAGGACAGTTTTTTATTCCTAGATATGTATTTAAATTATTGTCCCTGATTAACACACAGCTCAGTCTATGACTCATGGTAGAGCCTTAAAAATTGTTAATGGGTGGATAGGTAGATAGATAATGGATGGAAGAATAAAAAATAGATGGATAGAGGATGGATGGATGGATGGATAGAAGATGGATGGATGGAGGATGGATAGATGGATTGATGGATGGATAGATGGAGGATGGATGGATGGATAGATGGATGGATGGATGGATGGATGGATGGATGATGGTTGGATGGATGGAGGAGGGTAGATGGGTGGAGCGTGGATATGGATCAGTGGAGGGTGGATACATGGATGGGGGAAGGATCATGGATGGCTGGAGGATGGATGGAAGGGAGGAGAATGGATGTGGATGGATGGAGGATGGATGAATGCGTGGGTGGATGAATGGATCAAGGATGGGAGGATGGATGGATGGATGGATGGAGGATAGATGTGTGGGTGAGTGGGGAGATGGCTGGCTGGCTGGGTGAATGAATGAATGAATACAGGATGGTCTTGAGGATCACAGATAACGAGGTGATTTAGCTTTGAATCCTTAATAAAGTTTCCTTAATTTCCCCTGCCTTATTTCCATATCTGTAAAATACAGATAATAACTTTCTCATTGAGCTATTATGGACAACAATAGAGATAAGTCTCATGCCGTCCTTAGCACAGTGTCTGCCTTATAGTAACTGCTTGAGAAATATTAGCTATCATTCATTACCCTTCAAGGGAAAATTGGATTTGAATTGTATCCTGTCTTCTGGAAGGAGAGGAAAAAATGTTACAGAACTGAGAAAGCAAAACTGAATAAAGAAAACTTTTTTGTTTAAAATGTAGGTATGGGGGTGCTTGGGTGACTCAATGGGTTAAGCAGCTTCCTTCAGCTCAGGTCATGATTCCGGGGTCCTGGGATCGAGTCCTGCATTGGGCTCACGGCTCAGTGAGGAGCCTGCTTCTCTCTCTTCCTCTGCCTGCTTCTCCCCCTACTTGTGCACTATCTCTGTCAAATAAATAAATAAAAATCTTGTAAAAAATAAAATGCTGATATAAAAAAAAAGAGAGAGAGAGATACATTTTGCAGAGGCCAATGTTATCATCTCATCAAGGGTTTCCTCTGAGAGGTAAGACTGTGCCCACAGGACAAGCTGGGCTGTCTACTCTCAGACCTCCTGTTCCTCCTCCATGCTGGGCATGACAGGGTCTGATTTTCAGTTCCCATCTCATCCAAGCCAGGTGGAGCCGCCCAGACTTCTGCCCGAGTCCTCACCTGGGGAGACGCAGATCAGCTTCCACTCTCCCGCCCCATCGCCTTCCCCAGCTGGCTTCCTGGGGGCCTCAGCACCCAGAACAACCTCTACCCGAACAGAACAGAAATCCCACTCTGGGGGTGTACTATGAAGGAGATTGCCAATCCCCTCTTTATGAGAAAGGACACAGGCGATTATTAATTATTGAGCGCCTTCCCTACGTGAAGAGCTCTCGCCCCTGGCAATGTCTCCGGGACTCCCCACCTTCTCCAGCCACTCTCTGCGGTATGTGGGTACCACCTCTCCTGTTGCTGGCTTACTGATTTTTCTTTAAAACAATTCCCTTTCAGGGGGCGCCTGGTGGCTCAGTGGGTTAAAGCCTCTGCTTTCGGCTCAGGTCATGATCCCAGGGTCCTGGGTTCGAGCCCCACATCGGGCTCTCTGCTCAGCAGGGAGCCTGCTTCCCCTCCTCTCTCTCTGCCTGCCTCTCTGCCTACTTGTGATCTCTGTCTGTCAAATAAATAAAATCTTTAAAAAAAAAACCAACAATTCCCTTTCAGTACCTTCATTTTATTTATTTATTTTTTAAGATTCTATTTATTTGACAGAGAGATCACAAGTAGGCAGAGAGGCAGGCAGAGAGAGAGAGAGAGGAAGAAGCAGGCTCCCTGCCGAGCAGAGAGCTCGATTCGGGGCTCCATCCCAGGACCCTGGGATCGTGACCTGAGCCGAAGGCAGAGGCTTTAATCCACTGAGCCACCCAGGTTCCCCAGTACATTCATTTTAAAAGGATGACTTAACACCTGTTCTAGAAATGAAAAGTATTGCCTTTGATAGTCTTGCTGTAGTTCTAATATATGCATTTAGATAAATCAGTGTCGGTTTATGGGCGCCTGGGTGGCTCAGTGAGTTAAAGCCTCTGCCTTGGGCTCAGGTCATGATCTCCGGGTCCTGGGATCGAGCCCCACATCGGGCTCTCTGCTTAGCGGGAAGCATGCTTCCCCCTCTCTCTGCCTGTCTCTCTGCCTACTTGTGATCTCTCTCTGTCAAATAAATAAAATCTTAAAAAAGAATCAGTGATGGTTTAAATAGAAGAGTGTGTATCTACGTACCCTCTCAAATCCTCGCACTCTGGGATGTCCTGGCCTTGTTCCTTGCAGTCCTCAGGAACACCCCTCCAAGGGACAGATGCCTTGTTCACTGTCACATAGCCACTCAATGAGAGTCAAAACTGGGGTTAGTGCTTCTGGACCCCTAACACAGTGCTCTCTCCTGCTGTCCTTGTCCCTGGCCCGAGAGCACTTTAAACCACCCATACAGACGAGATGAGCTGACGTGGTTAGTAGACTTGCATCTTTCATAGCAAAGACCTGCCTCAAGACATCTTGCACTAGAAACAGTCCCGTCCTGTGGGGATCATAGAAGCAGGCCCCTGGGGTCAAATTAGGCAACATAGTAGTGGCTACTGCTTTCAGAATCATTAGCTTCTTAATCCTCCCAGTGAGAGGTAAAAAGGGTGAACATTCATATTGGGCTCATGGATTCAAGTGGCTTAAGCAAGGGCCCGGGGAGAACGGGAAGCTAATGCGAGCTTCTGCCCGGGGAGCCCTTGGTAGGTACCTGCCTTTGCAAGGCTGGCGGCAGCTCTGCAGTTGTGAGGTGTGGTCCCATCTTGTGGATGTGGAAACCAAGGCTTAGAGAGAGGAAGGGACAGGCACAAAGTCACGTGGTTATTTTGCTGCAGCCGCAGGATTTGAATTTGGGACCGATCCCTTAAGCCCGTGTGCTATTTTAGGGAAGAACTTTAAATTGACAAATTAGAGAGATTTGGGTTGTAGATCTGGCCCACCCACAGCAGGTGCATGAAGGCCCAGATGAAGGAACAAAGTATGAAGGCCCCTGCACAAGTTTCTTCACACAGTCACGTGTACACACAGTCACGCACAAGTGTGCATTCACACACGTAGACCTAGCTTTATTTGCCTTATTTTATTTTTTTTAAGATTTTATTTATTTATTTGACAGAGATCACAAGTAGGCAGAGAGGCAGGCAGAGAGAGAGAGAGGGAAGCAGGCTCCCCGCTGAGCAGAGAGCCCAATGCGGGGCTCAATGCCAGGACCCTGAGATCATGACCTGAGCCGAAGGCAGAGGCTTTAACCCACTGAGCCACCCAGGTGCCCCTGTTTGTCTTATTTTAAAAACCAGATCTTACAACTTGCTCGTCTATATTGTCTTCTGGGACCTGTATGCATTTGAGTTTGTGACTTCTAGAAGGGAGATTTCTTTTTCTGAACCTGAAATTGGGATACTTTTTAATGATTCACAGGGGTTTTCTTAGCCTGTAGCCCATACTCTTTCTCGAAGCTCAGAAGTGTGGTTTCCTGGCCTCCTGTGTCAGTCTTACCAGGGAGCTTTCTTTTTTCTTTTCTTTTCTTTTTTTTTTTCCCTTTCAGGATTTCACTTAAATTCAAGTTAGTTAACATCTAGTGTAGTATTAGTTTCAGGGGTAGAATTTAGTGATTCTTCAGTTGCATATAACACCCAGTGCTCATTCCTATCAAGTGTCTTCCTCAATGCCCATACCCCGGTAACCCCATCCCCCCCACCTCCCCTCCAGCAACCCCCAGTTTGTTTCCTAGAGTTAAGGGTCTCTTATAGTTTGTCTCCTCTGTTTTCATCTTATTTTTCCTTCCCTTCCCTTATGCTCATCTGTTTTGTTTCTTAAATTCCACATATGAGTGAAGTCATCTGGTGTTTGTCTTTCTCTGATTGACTTACTTTGCTTAACATTATACTGTCTAGTTCCATCCATGTCAGTGCAAATGGTAAGATTTCGTTTTTTGATGGCTGCGTAATATTCCATTGTATATCTACCGCACATCTTCTTTATCTACTCATCTGTTGATAGACATCTCGGCTTTTTCCATAGTTTGGCTATTGTGGACATTACTGCTATAAACATTGGGGTGCACGTGCCCCTTCGGGTCACCACGTTTGCATCCTTTGGATGAATACCTACTAGTGCAATTGCTGGGTCATAGGGTAGTTCTAGCTTTAATTTTTTGAGGAACCTCTGTACTGTTTTCACCTGGGATCTTTCTTGGCCTGCAGGCTGGGAGTCTGCATTTTCACAAGGTCCCCAGGGAGTCCTGTGCAGGGTAAGGCACCAGGTGCACTGCTCTGTACCATCCACTTTCTTCCTTTGCACTTGTTCTCGTTATAATTAAGCACTTATTTACATAATCCTTTGTTTGCCATCCATCTTCCCCACTTAGGCACTTCTGGACCGCTTTAGCTCATTGTTATAACCCAGTTCCTAGCACATGCCTGGAGCAAGTAGGCAACGAATAAGTGAATGAGTGAATGAATGAATGAATGAATGAATGGGCTCATTCCAGAGGCCGCGGCCATCTGTTTAGCTAATCCTTCTCCCTTTACCCATGGGAAGCTGGGGAGGAAGAGGAGACTTAAGAGTTTTAAATTCAGAATTAAATGGAGGAGGCTCTGTCTCCCTCCCCTCCTTGAGAGCTAGCTGTCCCGTTTTATGTGTCAACCACATCCCCCAAGACACGTGGTGAGACTTGGAGATCGGCTACCTTGGGTCAGGTCACTAGGGCAGGTCTCACCTCTGGCAACATGGATATGGTTGATGCCCCGTTGACCTCAGCCTCATCCATCATGGCAAGTTCAGTGGCACTAACAAGGTTGAGAACAAGAAGCTGTGGTCAGTGCAAGTCCAGGCTCTAGACCCCACCAGTAGGAGTGTGGGCCACTGCAGCTTCTGAATATAATGTTTCCGGCACCCTGAAGATGCTGGGGGCTCACTTGACGAGTGCAGTCTGAGGGTCACCTGCCCCTTGTGCCGGTGGCCCCATGTTGGTGTTGGGGTAACCATGAGGAGTATGACCTCCCCCTAGATTGTGCTCCCACTACTCCCACTGCCAGACTCTGTAACACTCTGGCATCACGCAGGGACTCGTGACCACAGTCCACCCACTGTCTGCCCCTCTGGCAAACTGTGGTACCATGGTCCTGCAGCTGGCCGGAGCGTCGCGCCTGTACGCAGCAGCGGCACCCGCACGGCTGGGGGCGGGGTTGAACCTCCGCTGCATGGAGAGCTCAGGGGCCTGGCCTCCCGCATCTCCACCCTCAGCGGGTCTCTCTGGCTCTGACTACCATCCAGAGAAAGGTGTCAGGTACAGCCGCATTCAGAAAGTAGTGAAGCGGGCCTCTGGGGGGGATCACCGAGAGCCGTCCTGGGCTGTACTGAGGTCTAGGTTGTCACCTACGACTTGAAGAGCGATGTCGCACTGGGGCTGGCACTGCCCACAGGGTCGTCCCGTCGGGCCCACTTCCTAGTTTGCAGATGATGACAACTGCAGGCAGGCCTCCTGGTCCTCGTGACCTCCAGGGACACAGCCTTGGGCCACAGCAGCAGCACCGGACAGAAAGAGAAGCTCTCCGCTCCTGGCAAGTCCTTGCCTCTGCTCCGCGCCCAAAGCACTGAGCGTCCCCGTCCTGGACATAGTCCCACCCAGGCCCAGAAGAAGGAAGGAGCTTGAAAGCCCCACCTTGTCACAAGCCATCAGGATTTCCAGTGAGGTGTACAGCATTGCCACCCGGAGTAAAAGGCAGAAGGGAAGGGTGCAGGTTGGGAAGGAGGAAGGGGGTCGTTCCATATATAATGTACTCATTTTCTAGGTTTCCCTGCCCAGGTCTCTTGGGATGAAAATTTCTATACAATACCCACCCACAAAAGATAAAAGCCTGTGTTCAAAAGTCCCACCACCTGTAGAAGGCACATCTGTCACCGAATACCCGTCTCTCACTCGCACAGTCATCTGGGGGTGTGCTGGGGCGGGAAGGGGAGAGGATTGTAGGTTTGCACAGCAGGAGAGGGAGACCTGCCCACGTGGGGAAGCCAGGTTGCTCAGCAATTCAGAGCAGGGGAAGCTGGAGTTGAGGCAAACATGCAAATCACAGTGCGGAGGCTGGGGCAGAAAGATGCTTCGAATTTACAGAACGCCAAGTTCATCTGAGCCCATAGGAATGTTTCCATAAGATGCGATTTTTATGAATATTTACATATTTATTTAAGAAAACATATTCAAAATGTTTAATTCAGTAACTTATGCATTACCAAATGCATTGAGATCATGGGCTTTTACCAATAATGACACTGTGGCTGCTTCCGAATGAGGCAGATCATTCTCTAGTCCTGGGGGAGGGTGAGGACGGGTGCTGGAGGTCCTGCCTGGGGCAGCGCACCCCAACTAGGGACCGTAGCATTGAGGGAGCACCTACAGCACTTTCCTTGACATTAGACCACGGCTGTTCTCAACACATAGTAAGAAATGTATTTTTTAAGATTTTATTTATTTATTTGACAGAGATCACAAGTAGAGAGGCAGGCAGAGAGAGGAGGAAGCAGGCTCCCTGTCGAGCAGAAAGCCTGATGCGGGGCTCGATCCCAGGGCCCTGAGATCATGACCCAAGCCGAAGGCAGAAGCTTTAACCCGCTGAGCCACCCAGGTGCCCCAAGAAATGTATTTTTGCACGCCACTCAGCACACGCACATGCCAGTGCCCCCCCCCCCCCCACACACACACCCCACAGCACATTCTCATGTCTATAATGGAACAAAAGTCTCACCCGAACCCTTCTTACTCTGGGCAATACATGCTGCTGTTGTCTATTTTAGATTTTATTGTTTGGCTCTAGCTGTTAGTCCCTGAATGGGCTTCAGGACTCCTGCCCTTGACCCTGGGGGTCTGGGACCCCAACAGAATTTGACTCAGCCAGGGCGGCAGTTCAGGGAATGGACTTGGGACTCACATGGCCCTGGGATTCAAGTCCCAGTTCCAGTGCCGTCAGGCTATGTGGCCTGAGCAGGGTCCTTAGTCTTCCCCTGTTTCTTCATCTGTACAGTGGGGACAGTGACATCACCTACCTTGTAGCATTGATGCGGGGAATGAGTGAGGTCACGCATATGAGCAGTTAGCGCAGGGCCTGGCACAAAGCGAGCTCCTACGTGGACACTGGTCGCTGTCCTTAGGATGAGAGCCAGCGTGGGCTACAGCGCCCTGGGGCCAGACCACCTGAGTTCAGATCACAGATCCACCCCTTCTGACCTCCATGGCCTTGGGTGAGTTAGTTAAACTCTCTGTGTTCTTCATCTGTAACATGGAGGTATGTGATTATGAGGATTAACAATAACTAATCCAGGTAACAGACTTAGAGTTTGGCACATAATAGACACTGAGTAAATGACAGACGTCGTCATCATCTCCGCATTTAAGCCACACGCATCCTCATGGGATCAGCTTTTCCCCATTTCACAGGAGGGAACACTAAGGTCCAGAGACTCGAGGCAAGCTGCCTGAAGTCTCATTGCTGCTGAGTCATAGAGTTGGAATTGCAAGTTGCTGTTCTGAGCCTCCAGCTCTGGGGCTAGAGAGGCTTAGAGCTCTGGAGACCTTGGAGCATTTCTCAAGAAGCACAGGGACACCCCAGCCATGTACCCCAGGACATAGGCACTGCCCTGCACACAAGGGAACATGAATCAGCAGGCTGATACAATCAGAAGATGTGTTCTCTGGTATTTGCCAGGGCTTCCCTGTGAGGACATTGAGTCACGCTATTAAAGATGACAGAGTGCAGTCCCCAGTGGACTGTCCATGTGTAAAATTAGCCTCGTAAAAATCTCCCTCCAGCTTAATTCCACCACCTGTTCATCCCCTCTTGCATTATTGTCTCCCACTGACAGTTGCATGCATGGTGACTAGGGATACACTTGAATGAGGAGCCCAGGCCCTTTCTGTCTTCCTGCTCCACACCCTAGCTGGAGCCTAGGAGATGAGCCAAGATGTGCCTTCCCCTAAGTGCTGGGGCCAGCCCCACCTGAACCCCATGGACCGAAACTAGGGTGGGAGAAGAAGAACATCAAGGTGATGTCATCAGAAGAAGGGAAATGGATGTCGGCTAATCAAAACCAGCTGGTGTCTGCTATTCTCAGTTTCTTGGGTTGCCTTTGAGGCAGGGAAGGGAGCAGCTCTCTCCCGAGAAGTGGAAATGGCACCAGACTGGGTGTCAGGAAACCTGGGTCAGATCCCAGCTGTGCTGCTCTCTAATTATGTGACCTTGCTCGAGCATGCTCTTTCTGTCCCTTTGGCCTCAGTGTCCCCGTCCACGCAAGACGTAAGGGAGAGTGTTCTCCTCTGATGTTTCAAGATGCCCTAGACCCTTCACATGTGGTCCTTCCATTAGGGCCTGGAGACAGTCACCCAGAAAGGGTTTTCAAGAAGGAGAGTGCTCAAATGTGCCTTGGATGAGCTTTTGTGGTTGAGAAAGTCCCTGGTCTGAGTTTCTTCCCACTCAGGTCAGCGTCTAAAGTCACAGCTTCTGTGGGTCGTCACTCTGACAGCTAAAGCCCTTCCAATTTTTCTTTTCCCTCCAGGCATCACCACATCAGCCTCCCCGAGTGTGTCTCAGCTCTTCACAAGGTGAGCGCCCTGGCCCAGCTCCTCTTCCTCCCTCGCTCTCTCCACCTTGCTGGGCAAAGGCTCTGGGGCCAGAGTCCCCAGAGGGGAATCCCAGCAACAGCACTTCCCAGCCGAGCCACCTTGAGCACGTGACTCCACGGGCCTCAGTCTCCCCATCCTTAAAAGGGGGACCATCACGATGTCTGCCCCATGAAACGGGCTAGAACATGTCAGAAGGACTTAGAATGAAGCCTGGAGCAGAGTGTTGAGTGTTGGGTTTTCTCCCTTCTTCTCTTTGTTCTTTTTGTTCATCTTTCCTTCTCTTCCCCTCCCCTTCCCTTCCTTTCCTGGGCAGACTCCTTCTCAGTTCTTTCCACCCTCTTTGTCCCCACCTCCCTCCCTCTATTCCTTCCTCCTTCCTTTCCCCTCCCTTCTTCACTCGTCTCCCCCTTCCCTCCCTGTCCTGCTCTCCTTGCCCCCCCCTCACCTAACCCCCTCTCCTCCTCCCTCTTTCATCCTCTCTTCCGGCCCCAACACCCACCCCGCACTCCTTCGGGCCACATTCTGCAGGGGATGCCAGTCCCAGAGATGGGTGAGGTGGGGCCCCTGCCCTCAGGGAGTTGCCCATCCAAGGGAGGAGGCAGGCCGGTAAAGCAGAGACCCCTCCCACGGGCAGGCAGCATCAGTGCTCCACCAGCGGCGCCATGTGCACAGGGCAGAGCTGGCTCCCTGATGGCCACGGCTCCCTGAGAGGCCTCGGGGAGCTGCCAGCCTGCAGCCCGCAGCGTGGGAAGCCTGCAGTGCTCCTGGCCAGGTGGCCAAGGTGCCCTTGGTCTAGAGGGTCAGCTCCTCCCGATGTGGATGTGCACCTCTCTTGACAACACCGGAAAAGCTGCTTAAAAGGAGCACCTTCCTCAGCCTCCCTTTCCCTGCGGGTGTTTTGAAGGTGCTTAGCAGCAATGGAGGTCTGTCAGATGTACCTAAACTTTTCTTCAAGGCCTCGGGGTTCTGCTCCTCTTTCTCTAGGTTTTCACTATAGCCTCACCCAGTTTAATCTGCGAGGGGGAAACGGCTTCTGATGGGAAGCCAGAGTCGATGGCTGGGAGTTGCCACCTTCTAGTTCCAAGGACAGGTGTAAATTGGGAGCAGGGTCAGATAAGGTTCTGTGCTCAACACTAAGTCCCGACCCTTGGGACGCATCCTGGGGCACTGCACCAAGTGGGAACACTGGCGGATAAAACCTCCAGGACTGGGTCTGGGATCTCTGAGTTAAAGTCACGCACTTTGGAACAAGTTCCCCCCCACTATCTATCACAGTAGTAGTCCGAAAGAAAGAAGGGCAGGAGAACATCTTTTTGTAATTCTGTATAGTTTTGTACCCATCTCAGATCTGCCATGAGGCTTCTTATGGAGGAGGAAGTCCGGAAATGAACAGATTTTACCCAAAGAGATGTAACCAGAATGGAAGCAGGTGCAGAGATGGGGATCTCGCTACCATCTACTGGCAGAGCAGCTAGATACGGGATGTCGGGTGCAGACGGCCCTTGCGTCCAGGTGTGGGAGCTCACGGGAGAGAGTGGCCCCATGGAGTGGTGAAGGGCATGTCCTCTGCATCAGCGTGCACACTTAGTACGGCCCTTAGTCTCTCTCAGCCTCAGTTTCCTTATCTGTAAAATGGGATTAGGAACAGTAACTACCTCCAGGGGTTGTCATGAGGCTTAAATGAGCCAGTACACAGCAAGGAATTAGGACAGTGCCTGGCACATAATAGGTACAACAATTTTTAGCTGTTTTTTAACACTAAAGGAGGCGGACCCTGGAGGGGATGTTGCAAATGAATGTGATAGAGAAATGGCCACTGCTCAGATCAATTGATAATGTCACGCAGGAGTGCAAACCTAGGCTTGCTGAAGCCTCTGCTTTGTGGGGGGGTGTGTGGGAGAGAGAGAGAGGGAGGAAGAGAGAAACCTCATGGTTTGAAAATAATAGTGATGAATTCAAATTTCAAGAAAATCAACTGCACTAGCCAAAGAATTGTATCCATGGATCCAAGGACCACCTCTGGCTCCTGGGCCACCATCTTGTCCCTTTCCTTCTAGAACAACCCACCTTGACTTGACATTGCTGCCTGTAGGGCTGGGTCAGTCTCAGTCCTGTCAATGAGAAGCAGCACAGTTACAAGTGGGGACACTGGAATCAGAGCCCAAGTTTAAATTCTAGATTCTCCCACTTTCTAGCTGTGACTTCAGGTCTCTCAGCTTTGGTTTCCTCTTCTCGAAAATGGGAGTTACAGGAGCCCCCACCCAAGGGAGTTGATGTGAGCGTCCAGTGAGCTACACTGCATGTGTAAGGCCTATGGGACACAATTCGAGCCTGTGGTGAAAACACAGTGATTGGAAGTGCTCATTACATTACAGATATCTTAGGAAGTGGCCCTTTAAATCCTAGGCCTTCATGGAACCTGTCATTCACCAGGGAGAGCAGAATCCAATTGTGTTCTTGGGTTGCATGTAACAGAATATAGGCTCCAGCTGATGTCCGCCCAAAAGGACTTTCTTGGAAAATCTGGCGTAGCTTGCAGTGTCAGTGAGAGCACAATAATCAGACCTTGAGAAAGACCAAGAAAAGGATAGCTTCTGGGATCAAGCAACAGGAAGGAACGAAGACAGGGTCTTCAGAGTGTAGCTGCTGGAATGAACCAATCAGCCCAAGATTTAAATTCCCAGGACAGAACGTGATTGGATGCTCTTCCATCATGAGCCCACCCCTTGGCTAAGAGCAGGGCATCAGCTGGGAATGTGTCTAAGTTAGGGTAGGTAAGATAGGACAGAGAGGCTGCGGTCATCAGTGGTGTAGACACAGTGACATCACACAACAAAGGCTTGTTTGTGGTTCACCAAAAGTTCAGTGGACCGGAAGAAACTCCCCAGGGCAGCTGTCCTCTAGATGCTGATGCAGGATCTGGGAGATAATCCATACTAGAGCTCTGTCCCCTCAGTCTTGACAGTTGCTGCCAAAAGAGGGGAGAGGACAGCAGGGGATGGTCTCATTAGCCAGAACTGGGAGAGGCTTCTACATTCTATGGGAAGGAGTCCAGTCCCATGGTGAACCTGACTCAAGGCAGACAAGAAATAAAATCTTCCTGGTGCCCAGGAAGAGGAAAATGGAATGGGATCTGATGAACATGTAAGTTATCTCTGCCCCTGAAAGGGTCAATACTCAAAGGAAAATAGGGGGAAGGGATGCTGGGCTAGGATTGGAGATTTAATCTTGTCTCTTTCCCTGCAGACCTTGCCCACACGTCCTGCCCAGCCAGCCCGCCACGGCCATGGCAGCCTACGGCCAGACACAGTACAGTGCGGGGATCCAGCAGGCTGCCCCCTACACCACCTATCCACCCCCAGCACAAGCCTATGGAATCCCTTCTTACAGTGAGTACCCGACCAAGCCCTGGCTTTCCCGCTGTGGTCCCCGATATTATGGTCTTTCTTTTGTCCTGTTGCCTCAGTTAAATGCAAAATGGCAAATGCAGCCAGGCTAGGTTTGGATTGGAAATAGAGGGAAAGGACAGACACATTTAAATGTGGTCCTAGTTCAACAAACTATATCAAGGCCTCTTTTGATTGCAAGGCTTAGAAACTCAACACTAGCTGGCTTAGGGAAAATAGAAATTTAATTCCCAGTAGTCCCACCAGAATCCCTAGGGGCCCTCATTGGCCAGTTGGGTCACATGACAATGCTTCAGTCTGGGCAAGGAAGTGAAAGTACGAGAAATAAGGAGGCTGAAGTCTGTGGATTGTATCTGAGGGAGAGATGGTTCTCTCAAAGGAAAGTCAGTGGATGCCAGGAAGACTCCAGTCTGAAGGCAGGAAAAGACCCATGTCCCAGCTCAAGCGCTCTGGCAGAAGGAGTCCCCTCTTACTCAGCCTTTTGTTCTATTCAGGTCTTCAACTGATGAGATGAGGCCCACCCACCTTAGGGAGGGCAGTCAGCTTTATTTAGTCTACAGATGCAAATGTTAATCTCCTTCAGAGAACTCTCACACAGATACACCCAGAATAATGTTTGACCAAATGTCTGAGCACCTTGGGGCCCAGTGAGGGTGACCCATCCAATTAACTATCACACAGGTTCTGGCTGTTACTCATGCTAGTCCTTCCTGTCATAACTGATGTATCAACCAAAAGCTCTTTTGGTAGCAAATGAGAAAAACCCAGTGTGAATTAGCATAGGGAAATAAGGGTGTTTATTGCAGACATAACTGAACAATCTAAGGTACTAGCTTTAGGCAGCGCTAAATTCAGATACTCAAGTGATAATATGAGGCATGCTTTGGAAGGTTAGCATCAGTCTCAGGCCTTTCCACTGAGGTGCCAAAGACAGCCTCAACAGTGCCAAGTTGTAACTTCCCCCCGCAAAGAACGCTCCTCTCATCTGGGACTTCCTGCACCATCCCAAGGATTCCTCTGACTGGGCTCCCACAGCCATCACTGACCCAGACACTGGGGCAGAGAAGATAGAATGCTCTGGATGGCCACATTGGGCCACGTATCCACCTATGGAACCGGGAGTCAGGGCAAGCTCACCCAAGAAAGAGAACCGATCTGAATGTGAGGAAGGGGGATTAGGTAGAAACCACAGATGTCTAGTAGACAGAATGTAGGTTGGTTGGCAGGACACCTAGCTTCCAGGACCACCTGCCTCTGATCTCCCCAGTCCTCAGTGTCCTCAACTGTCAACATTAATATCTCAGGTCACCTTCTAAACCAGATAGTATGGCTTGAGTGCAGAGACCCAGTCTTGTATTTTTTTCCCCACCCTCTTCTCCCTCTCTACCTCTGCTCTCCGTGTGTTCTTTTATTCATTCCTTCATGATGCTGGGTCATGTGCCAGCCAGTAGAGATCAACAAAGCAGAGCTGGGCCCTCCCTGGAGCTTATAGTCTGGAACAGAGGCTGAAAAATGAAAGCCAATGGGTAATGTGGGTAGCTCTCTTAACCTATAAAATACACTTGACATTTTAAAAACTAATTGCCAATTTTTAAATGTGAAATGCTAACATAAAAAATTATATTTCTAATGTCTTTAAAAAGAAAGACGATCCGGCAGCACTGACCTGGCAGTTTTTGTGTTGGGAATAGGTGCCTCTGAGTAGGGCTGAGCCCATTAGCCTAAATTTGTCATGCTCCCCACCCAGCCCACATGACTCATTTGAATTATCTGCCAGTCCTCTGAAGACATTTGAGTTTGCAACCCCCCAGCCTAAAGGGAGAAAAAAAAATTAAAGATTTAAAAATCTCTCTGTGTTTCAAACTATGATTGTGTGACAGAAGGAAGAGAAGTAGGTCATGAGAAAGAACAGAAGAAGGAAGACTTCATCTCGGATCCAACATCAGGGAGGGCTTTTAGATGAGGAGCTGATTCAGCTAAGAACTGAGACTGCATCCAGGCAGAGGGACCGCCCGTGGGAAGGCCCCTGAGATGGGGAGGAATTTGGCAAGTCCAAGAAGCCCAGTAGCGAAAGCACAGTGGGAGATGAGGTAGAAGAGGTGGGCAGAGCCCTGGAGGCCTGGGGAAGATTTGGGATTTTTATTCCAAGTGAAACGGGAACTCACGGATGGGTTTATAAGGAGAAGGCTATATTCTACAATCTGGGTTTTTTCAAGATCGCTTTGGCCACTGTAGGGAGCCTAGATCGGAGGGAAGGAAAAGGGAAGCAGGCAGGCTAGTGGAGACTGTGGAAGCGGATGGACAAGGTAATGGTGGAGGCCTGGGGCAAGGCAGACACAGGAGCAATTCTATACTCGGGAGTGATGTGTTCTGGGGGAGCAACAGGCCAGGCGTTGGTAACAGTCACCAGCAGGGAGCTGCTGCCACCCTGAGGCCCTCAGTGCTCTGTGTCCTTACCAGAGAGGGCACGTAAATCACCCAGAGTCGTCCAGCTGGTTGGTGGCATTAAACCCAAGCAGCCTGGCCCTGGAGTCCAAACTCTTAACCACTGAGCTCTGCTGCCCGAGCCACTGCCTGTTAATGCTGGGGGATTACCTATGGCATTACCAGTGACAGACCTCTGCCAACAGGTGTGGGCAGTGTTTCCAATATTCTGTCCCTCCTGTGCTGGAAGACTTGTGATAAAATCACACAAGTTACCCCACCTGGCTGAGAGCCAGGGAAAATGAAGCTGTATTATTTTTCGTTGTTAAGGGGAAAAGTAGCCCTATTCCCAGAAAAAGCGTGGCAGGTGGTAAGCGCACGTGTCCTGGCCTCACACGCCACCTCTGCCACTTGCTGGTCCTAACACACTGGGCAAGCCACCTCTGTCTCCTCATTCATGCAGTGGGAGGGATACCAAGTCTGGCCTCCTCACGGTTTTCGTGAAGATTAAATTAGATTATCTATATCAAAGGTCAGCTGCCATTTTCTGCAAAGGTCCTGAGGGTTACTTCTGGCTTTGGGGACTGTAGGGCTATTCGGCCCTACTACCGTAGTGTGAAAGCAGTCAGGCAATATGTAAACAAATGGGTGTGTCTGTGTTCCAATAAAACTTTATTTACACAAATAGGAAGTGAGTCAGATTTGGTCAGCAGACCCTAATCTGTCAGCCCTTGATCTACATGAAGGGCTTAGCTCACAGGGCCCGCCCAGGGGAAATGCTAAGTCAGTGCTGTAGGGCCCAAGCTGCCACACACACCTGGAACGTTCAAGTCACTGAATAATGACGGGAAGATGAAAAGCCGTTTTCCTTCACGTGCACCTGTGCCTGAGCAAGCAGTGTTTGCTCATTGTCTGGACAAACCTTGTTGAATCTTGTTAGGAAACTTTTCTCATTGCTGCTTGGCAAATAGCATTATTTACTTTTGTTGAAAAAGCGTCAAGGAAAAAACACATTTGAGCAAACTAGAGGGAAGGAGGTGAGGGGTATTCAATATGGTTTTCCTCAGTTTATTATGCAACATTTAAGACATCTGTAAAAGCATAAAGAGTAATAGCACAAACGCCCATGAGCTGACCATCCAACTTAAGAAGTAAAAAACAAAAGGTTTATTTGTTTTACTACTCAGAGATACCCACACTCCTGGATTTGATATTTATCATTCGTCTGCATTTCTTTACGTAAAACAGAGGTCAGCAAAATTTTTCTGTGAAGAGCCTGACAGTAAATATTTTTAGTTCTGCAGGTCATACACAGTCTATCACAACCACTCAACTGTTCCACTGTACTGCAGAAGCAGCCATAGTACACAAACGAATATATGTGTCTGTTTCAGTAAAACTTTATTTACAAAAACAGGTAGCAGGTCACATTTAGCATGGGCTTATGTGGAGTATTATTTTGCATGTTTTACAACTTCATATACATTGTTTCCTCTGGTATCCATTCTTTTTTTGAAAGAGAGAGTGCAAGCCAGCCGGGGGTGAGGGGTAGGAAGGGCAGAGGGAGAGAGAGAGAGAGAATGTTTGGGATACTCAACCCAGCACAGAGCCTGACATGGGGCTCAGTCTCACAACCCTGAGATCATGGCCTGAGCTGAAATCAAGAGTCAGACGCTCAACCGACTGAGCCACCCAGGCGTCCCTAGTATCCTTTCTTCCGATACTTGCTTTTTCCACCCAACCTATGTTTGTGAAATTTATCCCTGTTCATGCATGCTGCTGTAGTTAATTTTCATTGCTGTATAATAGTCCATTATTTAACTATACCACAACTCATTTATCTATTACACCCAAAACTTCATCACTTAAAACAACACCCTGCTATATTATTTCTGGTGCTTCTTTGGGTTGACTGGGTAGGCTTTCCGCAGGTCTCCCCTGGTCTCCCTCATGCAGCTGTATTTGACTGGCAGGTTAGCTGGCATGGCTGGGCCTCTTAACCTGGGCTTTCATCCTATGCTTGTTCACCGTATGCTGGTCTCAGGTTTCCAGAAGAGCAGAGGTAGAAATTTCAAAGCCGCTTGATACCTAGTCTCCAAAACTCCCATCACTCGGCCACTGCTACCAAACAAAACAAGTCATAAGGCCAGGGGAGATTCTAGGAGTGTGAACATAGACTCTACCTGTTGACAAGAGAAGCTGCAAAATATTTTGATTGTGTTTTTCAATCTACCCGAGTACATCTGAATTTCTTAACAAGGAAGCAGGAGTCTGCCCAGACAGGAAGTGAATCTTCTGGAATTGGATGGTGGGTGACATTGGAAACTCAGGAACCAAACTCAAGAACTCAGTACTCTGAGCATACAATAGACTTCCCCATGTCTGTCTCACAGAATCTTTTGACATCTTCCTATGTTGCTCAAGAGAGAACAGTGGGCCAGTCTCAGTGCTGTCTCTAAAACGCAAGGGTGGGCTTTTCTTCCAGAAAAGTTTCTGGGGGTAGAAAGCAGGGACTTTCCTCCTTCTTTCCTTTGCTCCCCCATGACTTAGAAGCGTTGTCTTTGTTCACAAGACTGAATGGGGGAAAAGGAAGGAACCGTAGTTACCAAACTGGCCCCAGAACTAGAAACGTCCTTTAAAGAGGTATAAACAGTATTAAGACACTATTTAGGGGCACCTGGGTGGCTCAGTGGGTTAAAGCCTCTGCCTTCAGCTCGGGTCGTGATCCCAGGGTCCTGGGATCGAGCCCCACATCAGGCTCTCTGCTCGGCAGGGAGCCTGCCTCCCCCGCTTCTCTGCCTGCCTCTCTGCCTACTTGTGATCTCTATCTCTCAAATAAATAAATAAAATCTTTTTTTAAAAAGACACTATTTAACACCTGTAAGATAAAGAGTTTATTACATTTTCAATAAAGATATAATGTATGGGCTACTGATGATAGATCAGGCCCCCTCTCTCAGTACAGTCCCTTTTCTAGCCTGTTGCTCATAGAATGAGTGCTGTGCTTTGGGGAAACATGTCTGACTTTGGTTGGGGAGGGGGCACATTTTTAACTGTGGCCTTTGGAGGAGTAGGTTCCCCACTCAGTAAGAGTGGAAAGTGTGTTAAGTGGCAGCATCTTTACAGAGGAAGGATCATTCATTTGACACATTCCTTCAAATCCTGCTGGATATTAACCATACGTGGTGCTACTCTGTAAGTACGAGGTTGAAAACTCCTTACCCTTAGAGCCAGGCAGGAAGAGTGAAGATGACTCTATGTGCAAAATGCGAGCCCCTCTTGACCTGCCTTTCCCTTCCTTACTTTTGACAATGTCCTAGGATGTTAAAAAAAAAAAAAAAAAAAAGTACAACTGCAACAAAAAAATAACACCTTAAAACCAGCATTAATGTCTCAGAGACAATGCAGTATTTGTGGTGCCCTGGGAATCTACCCAGATGGTCTGCTGTCCCATGGGAATGGAGGCACGGTATAGCTAGACCATCTTATTGCTCAGCTGAAGCCGTAAGTCCAAATTTTTTGATGAAATCTCCTGATTTTTAAACAAAAAGAACTCATTTCAGATTTTCCTTAAAACATACGCAGGCTAACTTTGCCTGACAAGCTACTAGTTTGCAGCTCCTGGTTTAGAAGCTGATAAAATTGTGTTCTGGTCTTGACTCAGTAGCTCTTCTGTAGGTGACAAGGAATCATCCTAATCATGTGTTCCTGGTGCTTCTTTTTCCTCCTTCTAAAGGCATCAAGACAGAAGACAGCTTGAACCATTCCCCCAGCCAGAGTGGATTCCTCAGCTACGGCTCCAGCTTCAGCACCCCACCCACTGGACAGAGCCCGTACACCTACCAGATGCACGGTCAGTGTGGCGCTGCGTTCCGTTCCTGTCCACCCCTAAGGCACTGCCTAAGTTAGGTGGCCAGTCATTCATTCATTTACTGGCCAGATTTCTTGAGCACCTACTATGTGCCAGAGTCTATCTCAAGGAGAGCGGTGGACAGAACAGAATAGATATGACACCTGCCCTCATGGCAATTACATAGCAGGAGAGAGAGATTGCCAATGAGCAAGGCAACAAATAAACAGCTAATTTTGGAAGAGGTTGAGTGCCATGAAGCAAATATGGTATTTGGGTAGAGAGTGATGGGACATTGAAGGGTCAAGAATGGTGGGATATGTAATTGTGGAGGGAGTCATCAGGGAAGACTCTGAAGAGATGACATTGGACAGAGACCCAAAGGGTAAGGCAGAGCCAGCGCTGGGCGGACCTGGAGGAAGAGCATTCCCGGCAGAGGGAACACCCCGTGCAAAAGCTGTATGCAGGGAAAGGTCTGATATGTTTGCAGCACAGAACAGAAACTAGCAAGGCTGGAGCAGGGTCAGGGGATGTGGAAAGGAGATAGTCTTAGAGAGAGAACAGAGCCAAATCATGCAGGGTCCTGAGGGCTATGGATAGGAGCTAGATTTGATTTGAGTGTGATAGAAAAGGCAAGTCCATCGTAGGCTCAGAGAAATGCCAGGTGGTGGGAGTCAGGGGCAGGAAGGTAAAGAAGCCATAATTCCAGGCAGGAGGTTCAGTGCTCTCCGTCACTGTAGGGTGACCTTAGGGAAGAAAACTCCAGTGCGTAGTTACTCCCCCCCCATATCCCCTAACCAGCTGGCTTGCTGAATTCTTCTGTCCCCACCTCTGCTTGTTGACCAGCCTAGGCCCCCTTCTCCTCTTAGAGCCCCCTGGGAGCACGTTGGGGCTGACGCATGGAGTAGAGGGCTGGTGGCAGTAATTTGGGGATCCTCCTCCTGGCATTTTTTTTTTCCTTTCATGAAAGCTGGTAAAAATGACCATCCAGGATCTGAAAAGTAATATGCAAGAAAGAAAGCATGATAACAAGGCTATGGCTGAATGAATGATAGTACTTTTCTTTAAAAAACAAAAACAAAAACAAAAACAAAAACAAAACTATTCACAAGTCTTGTCACTTCATCTTTTTAAATTTTTTAAGGAAGTAAGGAGACAGTAAAGATGGATATCAAGGGCAGCCTTTCAGGGAAAAACACTGCAGAGGAACAACAAATGGTCTTAGGAGTTTGTGTAGAGAAAGGGGCTGGTGAGAATCGATGAGAATTGATGCCCAGCCCTGGCAATAGCTTCCTCGTAAAGGCCTGTATCAGAGTTTGTTGGCGACACCATCTGCTAACATTGACCCTGCACTTACCCCGTGGCACATGGCGTTGTGTGGATGATCCTACACAGTCTTCGTGGCAAAGTGTTGGTGCTGGTGTAGATTTTACTGCATAGGCAATGCAAGCGACCATGTCGAGCCTCTCAGGGGTCTGATGGAATCCCGTCCCCCAGCCTCACCCAAAAAGCCCATACACACTCTTCTCTGCTTCCGCTGTCACCTCTGGCTCCCCACGGCGACCTCTCTGAGTCCCACTGAAGGGTACAAATGCTGGGACCCATCTTCAAGTGGAAAGTGAATTATGGCATCAATCCTAATAATAAAGGCTTGTGAAGACACTGAACTTGAACTTGGCATTTGGATCACCCTCAGGCCAGTTTTTTCTAGCTCTGCAAATAGAGATAGAACTTACTGCCTTAGGACTTCTAAGGTTGTGGAGCAAATACAGTCCCCTACCCCATTTTGACATCTTCCCGCCCCCTCCCCAGCCCCAATGGCCTTGTAGGATAAGAAGTCTGTTCAGTTCTTTCACTGTATAATATTGAGTACAAGTTCTATGCCTGGCCCCTTCTAGGCCCCAAGAGACACACAGCCATCAACCATGACAATCCATCGTGGAGAGAGACAGACAATAATCAATCGACAAAGAAGCAGATAATTACAGATTTTGATAGAGTTGTGAAGGGCAAAGACAGGGCAGGGCAATGGGCAGTGATGAGGGGAGTGGTGGTTGATATCACCCGGGTTGTTAAGGAGACCTGAGTGACAAAAAGGAGCCAGCCACATGAGCAGCTGGAGGCTCTCCCAAAAGAGAACCATGCATCTGGGGGCAGGGAGTAGGGGGGATGAGACTGGAAAGCAAAGCAGGAACCGCCCCCCCAGACCAGGACATATAGAATATGATATTTCTTCTCCAGTCCTTACAGGAGCCCCATGTGGAGGGCACCATCACGTCTGTCTTATACATGATGAAAGCAAGGCTCAGAGTGGGGAAGAGACTTACCCAAGCTCACACAGCCAATAAATGTTCAGAGCTGGGATTCAGACTTAGGTTTCTAGAATTCCAGAGCCTATGCTGTTTCCTCCAAGTGCTATTGCCTAGACTCCTTCAGGACTCCACATAGCATCCTAAGCTGCGTATACACTGTACGCTATTCCCTTCAATCCTCCCGATAGCCCTATGACATAGGTTCTGTCATTATCCCCATCTTACAGATGGGGAAGCTGAGGCATAAATTGGCAAAGTAACGTGCCTCAGGTCACATGGCTGCGGCAGTGAAGACAGGCTGCTGCTCTCTAGAGCCCAGACACACAACCTCCACACCATCCTGCCCTTCCTCCTCCCGCAGAACCATCTAGAAGACGATCCTCTATGGATGAGCCCTGGCCTACACCCCACCTCCCTGCCTCAATCCCCGCCAGCCCTTCACAAATCGAAAAACATCTCCTGCTCTGTTCCCACTGGACCATGGGAATAATCCAGGTTGTTTTCTTATCGTCTTTGTGGCCCAGATGCCAGAAGGGCTGTGGCAGCAGCTGGATTCTGTCCCACTTAACTGCCTTCAGTCTAATGCTAATGGCCATAAACTGCTCGGGAGACAGCCCAGGCATTTTGCAAGCCTGACATATTCCTCCTTAGGTATTTTTTTTCAAACACAAACACACAGAACGCTCACACACCATGCCCATGTGCTTCCTATTAACTTTTTTTTCAAGTTGTTCCAGAGGAGAAATAAACTCTCAAACTACTCTGTGTGTTTCGGAATGGAAGACGTCAGCTGAGCTTAGTTTTTCAGACGAGGAAGGGAGTGAAGAAGGGACCTGAAAACACGAATAAAGTGAAACTGGTCCACGTTTAGAAGCTGGGATGAGTCTTTCTCCTCTCTAGGAATTAAAATCATAATTTCATAGAAGCAAAAACACCCAAGCAGGGACCACTGCCTCATTTTACAGATGAGTACATTGACTGGCACAGAGTGGCTTCTGTAAGGTCACAGAGCAAGCATTAGATAAACTGGGCTGCCTCCCCCTAGGTCTTCTACCTACTCTCATAAACTTCCAGAAACTTCTACGGGGTCCTCACCCCTTCAAGGCCCTGCTTTGAGATCTCTTTCTGTTTGGATAACACTGCCCCTCCACCAAATGTACAACAAACGTAAAAGAGAAAAGTTCACAGCACTCGTTCAGCCTTCGCTCAGTTGTTTATTTTCTTTTTTTAAGTTCACCCAAGGGTTTTTATAACTGAAATGTATTTCTTGTGGGTTTGAGTTTTTTGTTGTTTCTTTTTTGTTGTTCTTCTCCTGCTGAAACACTGCTATTCACAGAACTGGCCCCAACTACTAAAAAGAAAAGAAGAAATTATCTTGAGAGTGATTGTAAGAACTCGCTGGGGCCATGGAGGGGTTGAGAGCCAGACCTGGGCTGCAGTCAGGCCTCGCTGTGTCCCACACACTCCTTGAACTTGGGGGAGACACTTGACTTCCCCATGTCTGTTCCCTCGCCCATGAACTGGCATCCTAAGAAGAGAGATGACCTCATGGGCCTCTCAGAAGTTCTAATTGGAGTGATTCCTGGGCACATCAGAGGGTGTTCATAAAGGCTGGGTGCTCTCTTTATTATTACTGTTGTTTTGTTTTGTTTTGTTTTGTTTTTATAACATAGGTGTTAAAAGCAGTAACCCTGAAGTCAGGCTAAGTGAACTTCCCAGTTCTGCAGTGTACTGGCTTATGACATTGAACGCATTACTTCTCAGTATCTCAAGTTCTTCCCCTATAAAATAGGATACTGGTAGTGCTTACACATGGAGTGCAATGATAATTAAATGAGTTAATTAATGTATGTGAAGTATTTAGAGCAGTGCCTGGCATAAACTAAGGGCTCTACAAATGTTAATTGTGATTACAGTTGACCTTTAGGCAACACAGGCTTGAACTGCACTGGTCCACTTATATACATATTTTTTTCGATAAGTACAGTCCTATCAATGTATTTTCTGTTCCTCATGATTTTCTTAATAATATTTTCATTTCTTAGCTTACTTTATTATAAGAATATAGTATATAATACATATAACACACAAAATTTGTGTTAATTGACTATTTTGGTCATTGGTAAGGCAATGTAGACTATGAGTAGTTTTCTTTTTATCATTTTTCCCCCATCACGATAAGCATACTCTGTAGTAAAGTTCTTGGGGAACCAAAAGTCATACAGGGAATTTTAATTTCATTTTAACTGAATTTTAACTGTTGGCACTCCTCGTCCTTGTGTGTTCAAGAGACAACTGTACTCTTCTCCTAATTGCAAGTCTGATGGTCTGTGTTCTTTCCAAGTTCACCTGCATTTCCTGAACTGTGTTTTACTAAGTAGTCCTGGTAAGAGAAAAGAGGAATATGAATTTGAGACTTTTGAATCTTCCACAACAGCATTAACTCCCCTTCTGGTGAAATCTGCATTATCAGGGGACTTTAAAATAGTAGGAGAGCTCTTCAATGGGGATTCCTTTTGTACTTACCAAAGGCCAGGGACCATTAATACTGTTAATACTGAGGCTGAGAACCCAGCTTGAGCCATTGAGGAGCGGGGGAAGCATGTGATTCGGGGATGTATAGGAGAATTAAAAGCCCTTCAAAAGGGTTTGTAAGCTGGTGATCTCAGCCAGAGACTTCAGGGGCCAGTTTGGGGGAGGTGGGGTTGTGACGTCTGGCATGGTTTCTGACACCAGAAAGCTTCGTGACTTTGGACAAGTCATTGAACTTTCAAGATCTGTATCTTACTGTTCTGGTACTCACAGATGCTCACTGAAAAAATTGAGAGGTCAGAAAAGTTCATGGTCGGCTGCATCAGATAGATTTGGTAAATAGTGAGCAGCACAGAGCTAAATAGATGTATTTGCTGCAGGACTTTTCAGATCCTTTGCAGCCTGATAACACCTTGTGTTTTCTTGAGGAATGGAATTTGGTAGCTTTTCTTTAAAAAGAAAAGAAGAAATTATCTTGAGAGTGATTGTAAGAACTCGCTGGGGCCATGGAGCTGAATGGGGAGCTGAATGGGGACCTTCTCCGCAAATGACTCCTCCGTACTCAGTGGGAAGTCTTGAGTGTGATGGTCCTTAGAACCCTTTCTGTGTTAAAGTTGTATGAGTCTCTTATTTATTTATTTATTTATTTATAAAGATTTTATTTATTTGACAGAGAGACACAGTGAGAGAGGGAACACAAGCAGTGGGAGAAGGAGAGGGAGAAGCAGGCTTCCCAATAATCAAGGAGCCTGATGCAGGGCTCGATCCCAGGACCCCAGGATCATGACCCAAGCTGAAGACAGACACGTAACCGACTGAGCCACCCAGACGCCCCTGAGTCTCTAATTAAAAAAAAAAAAAAAAAATGGTGATTGGTGCCTGGGTGGGCTCAGTCAGTTAAGCATCTGCCTTCAGCTCAGGTGATGATCCCAGGGTCCTGGGATCGAGTCCTGCCTCAGGGTCCCTGCTCAGTGGGTAGCCTGCTTCTCCCTCACCTTCTGCCCCTCTCCCTGCTTGTGCTTGCTCTCTCACTATTTCTCTCTCTCCATCAAATAGATGAATAAAATCTTCTAAAAATAAAAAATAATAATGGTGAACATGCATGTATTTTTTATGTATTTTAGTTTGTTTCTGCAAAGATATAATTCACTCATCATAAAATACATCCTTTTTAGTATACAGTTCAGTGTTTTTACTATATTCACAAAGTTGGACAACCATCACTACTCTCTAATTCCACATTTTCATTACACCTCCTTCAGGGTTCCTGGGCCCCAATCCAACTCGGGAGTACGATACACACACACCAAGTGATTCTCGGATACCAACGTGGTGTTCGAGAATTCAGCTCGATTCTGACACTATCTACCTGGAGGCAGCATCGATTCCACAGGTTAAGGGTTCAGTCCTGCAAGACTACCTTATCCTCCCTTCAAATATCAGGCACAAGCCCTGTCTATTATCTCTCCTTCCGACCGTCTGGCTACAGATTGGAACTTCCAGTGACCCCCTCCTTAGGTTCAAATGATTTGCTTGAGTGACTCTCAGAACTCAGGGAAACATGTTTACCAGTTTATTAGAAGATACGAATCAGTAGTCAGATGAAGAGATACATAGGGCAAATTCCCAAACGAAGGAGCTTCTGTCCTCATGGACCTCTGGGCCTGGCTCTGTGGCTCATGGGGGCATTCTGGTTCCCCAGGCATGGAAACATCCTGACAAAAACAAAAAATCTGCTCTCTCGGGTTTTTATGAAGGCTTCATTATGTAGTAAGGATTAGCTAAGTCCTTGGCCCTTGGCTGATTCAGCATCCAGACCCCTCTGCTCCCCAGAGGTCAGGGAGTGGGACCAAAATCTCCAGCCCTTTAATCACATGGGTGGTCCTCCTAGTGACCAGCTCCCACCCTTGCATAGGTCCAAATGTCACTTCCATTAATAACAAGACACCTGTTTCACCTTAATGGCTCTAAAATGTTTTCAGAATTGGATGAAGACCACATATATCTGAGAATTATATTTTGGTCATCTGAATGATCAAATATACATTTCTTATGAATTATTATTTCATAACCCCAGAATGAAACCCTATGCCCATTAGCCATCAGTCTCGATTCCCCTCCCACCAATATATTTTCTTTTTTAATAAAGGGAAAAGAGATACATTTAAAACTACTCTTCCTTTATATTATTTTTTGAACAGTTTATGTGTTTACCTAGTTTAAATATCTATAGAACTCTTTCTGCCACCCTTGTCCTACATCCACTCAGTTTCCAAAGCCCCAGTGGTTAACCATTTATACTAGGTTCTTATGAACCCATTCAGAATTGGGTTTTTTTTTTTTTTTTGCAAGTGTAGGCAAACATGAACATAGTCAATTAGATCGCATGTTTCTATGACAAGAATTAGCTCATATGTGATTCATAAATAAGGAAATGATGTCAGCTCTATTTTCAAATGATAACTCTGAAATTACTTTGGTTCATCTGCTTTTTAGATTTTCTCCTTATCACTGTTTTTAAGCAATTTCATTTTTGATGCATTGGTGTCATTTTCTTCATGATTCTAGTACTTTGGATTCATTGAGCTTCTTTTTTTTTTAAGATTTTATTTATTTATTTGACAGAGAGAGAGATCACAAGTAGGCAGAGAGGCAGGCAGAGAGAGAGAGGGAAGCAGGCTCCCTGCTGGGCAGAAAGCCTGATGTGGGGCTTGATCCCAGGACTCAGATCACGACCTGAGCTGAAGGCAGAAGCTTAACCCATTGAGCCACCCAGGCACCCCTTCATTGAGCTTCTAAATCTGTGAGTGTTTTTATCAAATTTGGAAACATTCTGGCCATTATTTCTTTAAATATTTCCTCCCCACCATGTCTTCAGGTTCACTAAACTTTTCTTCTATAGTATCTGATCTGCTGTGAATTGCACTCAGGACATTTTTTTTCATCTTCAGGAATTTGATCTGTGTTTTTGTTTTTTGTTTTTCTTATCTTTCATGCCTCTATTGAGCATGTCCAGTCTCTCTTGTGGCTCCTTGAACAAACTGAGTACAGTTATAGTAACTGTCTTAATGTGTTTGTCGGCTAGTTTTGTCATCTATATCATTTCTGGGTTATTTTTCATTGATTTTTCTCCTTGTTATAGGTCATATTTCATGTTGCCTATGCATGCATAAGTTTTGATTGTATGCCAGGCATTGAAAATTTTACCTTGTTGGGTGCTAGACATTTTTATATTTCTACGAATATTCTTGAGCTCTATTCTGGGATGCAGTAAAGGTGCATGGAAACAATTTGTTCCTCTCCAGTCTTGCTTTCGGCTTTGTTAGGTAGAGCAGAGCAGCATTTGGTCTAGGGCTATCTGGACCCAACAAAATTTTCCCACTACTGAGGAAGGCTTTCTGAGTGTTCTACCCAATGCCCCATGAATTAGGAGATTTTTTTCCACTCTGGCTGGCAGGAATAAGAACTATTTACAACTCTGTTGTGAGCTCTGAGGACTGTTTCTTCTAATCTTTTCAAGTGGTTCTCCTCTAGGCTTGGTAATTTCCTTCCAAGCTCATCGGGACATGGGTGGACACCAGAGGGGAAATGTCCACAAATATCCAGAACACTCTTGCAGTGCAGCTCTGTCTTCTAATACTCTGCTCTGTGAATTCTCTCTGTTACTTTGGCTTCCCTGAACTTGCAGCTCTATCTGTTCAACTTAGAGAGATGACTGGGTGTCATCTGGGTGGTCCTTCCTGGTACCCGTCACACTGGGGCAATCCCATGGCTCACCCCTCATTTCCCTACTCTCAAGGATTGCTATCTTTCACTGTCTGATGCTCCATATCTTGGGTATCTAGTTTTTAAACTATTTCACGTGGGAGGATAAGTCCAGTCCCCATGACTCAGTCTTGGCCAGAAGTGGAAGTATAGCTGTGTTGGTTTATTTGTACTTTTTCCCAGCACATATGGTAACAGCAGCTGAATGCAAAATATGTAACATGGGTAAAGGCTGCAAGCCTTAGAGGAATACAGTTCTGTCCCTGGTGCCTGTGTTCTTTCTCTGGCCTCAGTTTGGCCACATGCTCTAGTGTTGAAGAATTCATTTTACAATTTCCCCAATATTTCATGCATTTTGCCCTGGTTTCCATAATTCAGCACCTCCACTGTCTTTATACACCCTTCCACCAAGATACTTCCTCTTCCTTTTTAAAGCCGAGTCCTCTAATGGAGCACTTCTCTATGTATTACTCTTTTTTGTTGAAATTATTATGGCTTTTGTCAATACTCTGTTTACAAAGTTGCATTGTTTTTGAGAAGTCTGCCCGACCCTACTCTCTCCCATAAGCCCTATTATTTCAGTGCACAGTTTTGCACAACCCATGGCCATTCAGGAAGAAATTTATCACATTCTGGCAGTAACACTTGTATATATTCTTGTTTTTATAGGCAATGTCCATACACGATCTTCTGCACTTTGCTTTCTTCATTCAGCAATATACTGAAGAACTTTCCAAGTCAGGGTCTAGAAAGAGCCTCCTCTGTTTTCAGATGCCTATTATTCCACTGAGTGATGCTCTATAAGTGATTTAATAATTTCCTCATTGGGTGTTTCCAATAACCACCGATATGGCTCTGAATAACCCTGAATGTGTATCATTTTTGTTTTTCTGCAAGTACAGTATCTGAAGGGCAGGTTTTGCAGAAGTGGAAATCTGGGTCGAAGGGAAAGTCTATATTTAAATTTGGAAGATATCTCCAAGTTACTCTCCATAGTGATTCTACCAGTTTAAACTCCCAGCTGCAGTGTCCAAGAGTACCTATCTGGCCAAACTAGTATCATCTAGTTATTACGTGTTTTTTCCAATTGTATGCATGAAAACAGTTTCTCAGCGTAACACTGATTTGTGTGTTTTATGCGATTGAGCATCTTTTCAGATCTTTAGCCAATTTGTGGTTACTTTTCTGAGAACTAGAAGATAAGATTTGAAACATTTTGCAAAAGAGAGATGAAATGCTAGGCATACCAACATTTAAACATATTATAAATCTTCAATAACCAAAATGGCTTGGTTTGGGTACATAGACTGATTGACCAATATTGGGGAGCATGAACCCGGAAAGAGACAAAACATATCCAGAAATTTTGTACATGGGGCAGATGGCTTGTCAGTGGGAGAAGATGGAATAGTCAATGAATAGTGTTGGAACAACTCATTAGCCATCTGGAAGAGAAAAAAATCCATTCTTTTTACTATATACCAGGAAGAAAATTCAAATGGATCAACAGTTAATTTTTTTTCTTCAAATATTTATTTAAATTCTTGTTAGTTAACATATAGTGTCATACTGGTTTCAGGAGTAGAATTTAGTGATTCATCATTTTCCTATAACACCCAGAGCTCATCATAACAAGTGCCCTCCTTAATCCCCGTCACAGATCTGGGCCATCCCTCACCCCCTCCCCTGCTGAATCAGCAGTTTAAATGACAAAAGTAAAATCATAAAAGAACTAGAATGAGAATAAGCAAAATTTGTATAACCCTAGAGTAGAAAAGGCTTTTCTAACTGTGACTCAGAAAACGCAAAGCCATCAATGAAAAGACAGCAAGTTTAACTACAGATTGGTTGCACGGGAGGGGGGCACATGGCAGAGAACACCAGAATTAAAGTCAGAACAACAAAAACAAACTAAACAAATGGCAAACTGAGAAGAAACATTTACATCCCAAATTGTACACAAGTTGTTACTCTTTTCAGAATGATTCTACAATTCTGTGGATTGAACCTGCTCTGGGAAGGGATTCTTCTCAATGAGAAGTGAGGCAGGTGTAATGTTACAGGGAGCAGTGGGACTTGTGGCACAGGGACACTACACGCCCACTGGGGCTTTAGCCCATTGCACCCACACTAAAATGGGTCCTCAGGAGGCTAAGTCTTTCCATAGTTCAGGATAAACCCCAAATTTGTATTCTACAGTGAGATCTCATTCTTTTTCAGTATTGGCAAACTGATTTAAACACTCTCTTTAAAATACCTCGTGCGCCTGGGTGGCTCAGTCATTGAGTGTCTGCCTTCGGCTCGGGTCGTGATCCCAGGATCCTGGGATCGAGCCTCATATCCGGCTCCCTGCTCCGAGGGAAGCCTGCTTCTCCCTCTGCCAGTCCCCCTGCTTGTGTTCCCTCTCTCACTGTATCTCTATCAAATGAATGAGTAAAATCTTTTTAAATAAATAAATAAAATAAAATACCTCGGGAAGCAGACAACCGTGTATAAGGCTGGTCTTCATGCTTCCATCTTAAAATCTGGTTCCATATATTCTTTTTTTTTTTTAAGATTTTATATATTTATTTGACAGAGAGAAATCACAAATAGGCAGAGAGGCAGGCAGAGAGAGAGGAGGAAGCAGGCTCCCTGCTGAGCAGAAAGCCCGATGTGGGGCTTGAACCCAGGACCTGGGATCATGACCTGAGCCGAAGGCAGCGGCTTAACCCACTGAGCCACCCAGGTGCCCCTGGTTCCCTATATTCTTAACTGAACCACAGGTCTTGATACCAGAGGTCCATGGAGAAAATTGCCAGCCAGGTGGTGACTTGGGGATCCAGAAAAATCACCCCTTTCTAGACACTCCCCACCTCTGTCCTGTTTTATCATTGAGGCATGTCCCAAGGGACTTGAGTGATGGGCGTGGTTATTTTATAGGATTTTTGTTCCCTTAGTCTCCGAGGTTCTTGGTCACGCTGCTTCGAAGAATGAGGAGCTAGACCAGACCAAGAGTGCTGAGCAGCCAAGAAAAGCTTAGAGAGCGATAGTCCAAGGCTCCCAGAGACGGAGGAGACCCGAGAGGGTTGCCATTTTGGCATTCGAATCTAGGGGTTTTTATAAGCTCTTTTGAGGAACTATCTTAAGCATTCTGTGTGTGGGCCCCCTGTGGATTGGCTGCTTAGCTGTGCCCATCAGGGCTTTGATCATGCACCTGTCTCCCTATCAGGTTATTGTTCACATGTTGCTGGTCTTTTGGGCTGACATTTGGAGACTAACTGCTCAAATTGTGATAGTGACCGATGTTTTATGGTTGTGTTGTTTCAGGATGTTTAGCAAAAGTCACCCCTACAGAGGCTGCTAGACGGATTGCTCTTGCGGTCTTGTCTAAGCCGTAAAGCAAGGTGCTAGTGCGGTTTTGTCTTAGCTGTCCTGGGTTCTTTGCTTTCTTGCTGGAGACCCTGGCTCCGACTCCCTAAGCGTCCAATTAACTCCTAACCCTTACAGCTGAACCAGGAGCCCTGTGGTCTCCCCCCAGTGAAGTGGAGTGATTCCCCCACGTCTTCGTGGCAGCAACCGGCTGCATTAGGCTGTCCCAGTCCAGCCAGTCTTGAGCAGACCAAGTCCGCCTGGTCTCTGTCAGTCCAGACAGAAGCCAGGCTTGGCATCCCGCGGGTTCCTGGCCCGAGGTCAGGTTTCCTGGTGTGAATCAGCAACTTTTCTGCACATGACGACGTGGGTGAGGTTTCCCGATACCTCTCAGCACTCTTGGGCCATGTGGCACCGCCACCCTGGCAGTCACCTTCTCGTCACCTTCACCAGCGTCGGCAGACTCACTGCCTCCTGCTTACGCCCAAGTCTTTTAGGTTTAGGGCGTATAGGGTTTAAATGGGTAGTCTTTTCTTCTGGTCATATAATAAGATTTGCTTAGTCACCCCATCTCCAAACGCCACTGGAGATGACAGATGGGAGCAGCTGGGGTGACGGGGCATGCGTTTGGGGGTCAGGAGGGAGTTTCGTCAACAATGATCCATAAAGGCAGTGCTGGCTTGTAGACGTCCCGTGATGATGGGAAAGTTCTGCATCCAGAACTTTCGTGCCCAGCGTGGCGGCCACGAGCCACGCGTGGTTGTTGAGCATTAGCCCGCACAGGTGAAGAACTGAAGTTGTCCTGTTTAATCTTAATGAGAACACCTGTAAATGTGGCCGGTGGCCACCATGTCTGGCAGTACAGCTCTGAGAGATCATTAAAAGCCAACTCTCCTGGTTTGTGATGGGGCCAGGGGAGGGTCATTAACAGGTGTTAGAGAATGAATGTGTCCCCCTAAAACCCATCTGTTGAGGCTCTGACCCCCCATTGTGACAGTATTTGGAGATGCCGCCTTTGGCAGGCAGTTAGTGGTAGATGAGCCCTGAGGAAGGGGCCTTCCTGTGGAGATTGGTGTCTTCTGGGAAAAGGGAGAGGGCGATCTGTGTCTCTCCCCCACCTCCCCGAGTGCACACTCCGACGAGAGGCCATGTGAGGGCATGGCGAGAAGGGGGCCATCTGCAATCCAGGAAGAGGGTTCTCAGGAGGAACCAGACCAGGCGGCACCCTGATTTTGAACTCCCCAGACTCCAGAACTGTAGGAAATAAATGTCTTCTACTTAAAGCAGCCGGATTCTGGTATTTTGTCGTGAAAACCCAAGCTGATGGAGATGGTTGGTTTTTCCGAGACACACAAAAGTGGAAGTAGAAACGCAAACGCTGAGAGTTAGAACATTGTTTTTTTTTTTTTTTTTTTTTATCTTTTGGAGACACTGCACCTCCTTCTCTTCTTGCTACAGAACTGAGGGCTTAGAAAGCTGCCCTCAGGGTCTGCCTGTGGAGCCAAGAGCTCCAGGGGGGTACAGACTGGTCCCCTCATGTGGCCGTGATTGCAGCAGATGTTAACGGAGCCTCTTGTTGTGCCAGGCACCGCACCGGGTGCAGGGAACGTGGAGGTGAGCGAGACAGATGTGGTCCCTGCCCCCATGGCATTTGCAGCCCAAGATGGGGAAGCAGATGGTAAATGACTGATGGCACAACACAGGTAAATCTATGCCTGTGAAGTGCACAGGGCAACGCCAAGAGCGACTCCTTGGCTGTCTGGCTCCGAGCCTGTCCCCTTCATTCTGCAACTGGTCACAAACCAACATGCCCAGGAGACTGGCCCACAGGTCAACGTATGGGGCCAGCGGGGTGAGACCCATGAGGAACCGAGGCTCTTTAGCCGACCACAAAGGGGTAGCCGTACGCCACTAAAACTGATGGGTGCCATGCAGTGGTCCTTATTCCAAAGTAAACAAACAAACAAAAATGAAAACCCAGAGTTCTGGAATTCTGTAAGATCTTTCCCGATTTAAAGAACTGGTAGCAACAAATTAAAAAGCGCTACTTCTGCCCATAGGCTGCCATTTTGCTAACCCAGTTCTACATGGTGACCGTGGGGAAGACTGATATCAGGGCGAGCTCTGAGCTCCTCCTGTCGGCCCTGCCCTCAAGCAGCTGATGGTCCAGCCCACAGGAATTGGTGCCCACCAGTCCTGGCAAACAGCTCCCGGGAGTTTGTCTCCTGAGCTGACTCTGAGGTACTGGTGGAATAAGTTCGTTCGTTCGTTCATTCATTCATTCATTCAACAAATATGTATGGAGTAAAACGGGAAATCTCAGCCCTCCCGAAGCTGGCCTTCTGTGGTAAGAGACAGATAATAAATAAGAAAAACAAGTTATACAGTATGTGAGTGGGGGATAAGAATTAAGGGGAAAACTAAAGAAGCAAGTGCTGGGTTTGTGATTTTTTTTTGAGACAGAGTGATCGAGGAAGGCTTCGTGGAGGAAGAGAGTAAAGTGGTGGTCTGGGGAAGGTGCAGTAGGGGCCGTGTGCTGCGGGAGAGCAGTCCAGGCCGCATGCACACGTGTCAGGATGGCCACGTGGCTGGAGTACAGTGAGTGGGGGGATGTTGGGGGAGTTGAGGCTGCTCAGACAGGGCCCAGGGGATCAGTAAGAGAACCTCAGCTTTTGCTCTGACTATCCAAGGTCAAGCATGGAGGGGTTTGAATAGGAGGGTGATACGTCTTAGTTTTAACAGGCTTTCTCTGGCCATGTGGGAGAAGATGCTGTGGAGGCAACACAGGCTATAAGACCAGTGAGGAGGCACCTGTCATCGTCCAAGCGAGAGAGGATGGCACTTGGCTTAGGGGTGATGGCAGAGATGGGGAGACCTGGCCATATGCTGGATGTGTTGTGCCTGTGATATTGACAGCAATTGCTGATGGATTGGATGTGGGGAATGAACCAGAAATATACATGGAGGGCGAGGGGGGCGGAGCCAGGAAGGGCTGCTCCCTGTCTGGCATGCAGCCTGTTCCGGAGGGGAAGCCCTCCCAGCCAGGGAAAGAGCTTCCCTTTCAATCCCAGTTTCCCCTGGAAGGCATTGGGTCTGGGAGGGGAGAGCCGCTCTGTTGTTTTCTGCATAATGTAATGGAATACTGTTAAACATTCAGTTAAAAATAGTCGAAGACATCATAGCATAGTATAGTTACCATTGACCTCACTATAGTGGCTTTCCTGCAAGTTTTCACAGGTGTGAAAATCCTGAAAAAGAAAATCCTTTCTAGGTATGTGTGGAATGGACTGCTGTACTAGGATCGGGCTTAGCAAACCCTTTCTGTAAAAGAGCCAGAGAGCAAATATTTTAGATTCTGTGGGCCTTATGTCTCTATTCTAATGACTTGTAATTCTGCCATTGTAGCTTGAAACCGTGGATGATATTCAATGAATTGGCAAGGCTGTTTTCCAATAAAATATTACTTCCAAAAATAGGCAGTGGGCTGGACTTGGCCCTCAGGGTATAGTTCACTGACCCCTGTGTTGTAGGAGCACATCGTAAAAGCCAGGTCTTTGCCTGTGTGAACGTCTGGCAGGACATTGGAAAGCCAAATGAGATAGGGAAAAAAATCTTCATTTTTGCTAGACTGTTGCATGCCTTGCAAAACATCTGGGACCCCTGTCACCTACCCACGAAATGCCATTAATGTCCCCAATAAAAGTGTCCCCACAAATTTCCAAGCACTCTTAGAGGGCACTACAGTGCCCTTGAGAACTGCTGGTTTATGTGGCAGCAGATACGGACCTGGGGAGGAGTGTCTGTGTGTGTAGGAAAGACCATCTGTCATTCACTCAGCAAACATTCGTGAGCACCAGCTCTGATCCGGGCAGTGTGCTGGGTGCAGGCCCTTCAGCCCTGAGCTGGCAGTGGACCCCTGCCTTCATGGGATTTCTGTCCCCATGAGAGGGTACAGACCACGTCCTCGTCTGCTGGGGTTGCCATAATGGAATCCCATATACTGGGGGCCAAACCGCAGAAATGAATTTTTCCACACTTCTGGAGGCTCAAAGGCCCCAGACCGAGGTACCTGTAGATTTCAGTTTCTGGTAAGTGCTCTCCTGGCATGAGGACGGCCACTTCTCGCTGTGTCTTCACATGGCATATAGATGGAAAGCCTTCCCTGGGATCTCTTTCTGTTCTTATAAGGACACCAGACCTATAGGATTAGAGCCACCCTATGACCTCCTTTAACCTTAATGACCTCCCTAGAGGCCCCAACTCCAAATATAGTCTCATTGGGAGGTAGGGCTTCAATATACGAATTGGGGGACTTGGGGGGAGGGCAGAATTCAGTGCATAACAGATGGTGAGCAAGGAAATGAGCAAATGGCTGTGGTGAGCGCTTGGAGAATGAGTAGGGAGATGTGGTACAGAGGGTCTGGGGAAGGGGGGGTCCAGTTGGGAGGGGTGGGCCGAGCAGGGTCTCTGAGGAGGTGACAACAGAGCCAGTCCATATAAATCAAGGCAAGCAGCCATGGGTCAGGAGTGTTCCTGCCAACAGGAGGGCAGGTGGCTCCTACTGTGAAGGGGGGAGGGGGGAGGGTGTGGCCGGAAGGTGGGGAGACAGGACCTCACAGAACCTTGGAGCCAAGTGAAGGCATTTGGATTTTGTCTTGAGAGCACCAGGCAGCCCTTGGAGGGGTTTTAAAACAGGGAGGTTGATAGGGTTTGCATCTTGGAAAGACCAGTTAGCTGCTCTAGCCTGAGTGCACTACAGGGGGGTTGTGGAAGAAGCAAGGAGACTGGGAGGAAGGTATTTCCTGGAGACCAGCTCCGGCCTTACCTCTCTCCAGTCCTCGAGGTCAGATACAATGGAGCCAATGCCAAAGTTCACAGAACTTGACTCTAACGACATCTGCCAGTTCCCAGCAACCCCGCTCACAAAATTCTAGAATCATCCCAACTTATCCTTGGACTCCCCAAGGAACAAAGCTTCAGAGGGGTCTTTGATGTTGCTGCTCTGGTGTCTTTTGTTTTTCATTCCTACTTCTGACATTTCAAGGAAATAGGAACTGAGCTCACACCAGGGTCTGGGTCTGTAAAATTTGTTAAAAATATGGCAGAATTGGGGTACCGTGGGTGGCTCAGTAGGTTAAGTGTCTGACTATTGTTTTATTTTATTTTATTTTATTTTATTTTTTCAGTGTTCCAAGATTCATTGTTTATGCATCACACCCAGTGCGCCATCCAATACGTGCCCTCCTTAATACCCACCACCAGGATCACCCATCCCCCCACCACCCTCCCCTCCAAAACCCTCAGTTTGTTTCTCAGAGTCCACAGTCTCTCATGCTTCATCTCCCCCTCCAATTTCCCCCAATTCACTTTTCCTTTCCTTCTCCTAATGTCCTCCATGTTATTCCTTATGCTCCACAAGTAAGTGAATCCATATAATTGACTCTCTCTGCTTGACTTATTTCACTCAGCATAATCTCCTCCAGTCCCGTCCACATTGATACAAAAGTTTGGTATTCATCCTTTCTGATGGAGGCATAACGCTCATAGTATCTATGGACCGTATCTTCTTTATCCATTCGTCCGTTGAAGGGCATCTTGGCTCTTTCCACAGTTTGGCAATTGTGGCCATTGCTGCTATGAACATTGGGGTACAGATGGCCCTTCTTTTCACTACATCTGTATCGTTGGAGTAAATACCCAGTAGTGCAATTGCAGGGTCATAGGGAAGCTCTGTTTTTAATTTCTTAAGGAATCTCCACACTGTTTTCCAAAGTGGTTACACCAACTTGCATTCCCACCAATAATGTAAGGGTTCCCCTTTCTCCACATCCTCTCCAACACATGTTGCTTACTGTCTTATTAATTTTGGCCATTCTAACTGGTGTAAGGTGGTTATCCCAATATGGTTTTGATTTGAATCTCCCTGATGGCTAATGATGATGAACATTTTTTCATGTGTCTGTTAGCCATTTGTATGTCTTTTTTGGAGAAGTGTCTGTTCATGTCTTCTGCCCATTTTTTGATGTGATTATCTGGTTTTTGAGTGTTGAGTTTGAGGAGTTCTTTATAGATCTTGGATATCAGCCCTTTGTCTGTAGTGTCATATGCAAATGTCGTCTCCCATTCCATGGTTTGCCTTTGTTTTGTTGACTATTTCCTTTGCTGTGTTGAAGCTTTTGTTCTTGATGAAGTCCCGAAAGTTCATTTTCACTTGTGTTTCCTTTGTCTTTGGAGACATGTCTTGAAAGAAGTTGCTGTGGGCGATGTCAAAGAGGTTACTGTCCATGTTACCCTCTAGGATTTTGATAGATTCCTGCCTCAGGTTGAGGTCTTTTATCCATTTCGAGTTTATCTTTGTGTATGATGTAAGAGAATGGTCGAGTTTCATTCTTCTATACAGAGCTGTCCAATTTTCCCAGCACCATTTATTGAGGAGACTGTCTTTTCCACTGGATATTTTTTCCTGCTTTGTTGAAGATTATTTGACCATAGAGCTGCAGGTCCATATCTGTACTCTCTACTCTGGTCCACTGGTCTATGTGTCTGTTTTTGTGCCAGTACCATGCTGTCCTGGTGATCACAGCTTTGTAGTAAAGCTTGAAATCAGGCAATGTGATGCCCCAGTTTTGTTTTTATTTTTCAACATTTCCTTAGCAATTCGGGGTCTTTTCTGGTTCCATATAAATTTTAGGATTGTTTGGTTCAAGCACTTTGAAAAATGCTGGTGGAATTTTGATCGAGATGGCATTGAAAATACAGACATTTTAACAATGTTTATTCTTCCGATCCATGAGCATGGAATGCTTTTCCATCTTTTTGTGTCTTCTTCAATTTCTTTCATGAGTGTTCTGTAGTTCTTCAAGTACAGATCCTTTACTTCTTTGGTTAGGTTTATTCCCAGGTATCTTATGGTTCATGGTGCTCTAGTAAATGGAATCAATTCTCTAATTTCCCTTTCTGTATTTTCATTGTTAGTGTATAAGAAAGCAACAGATTTCTATGCTTTGATTTTGTATCCTGCCACATTACTGAATTGCTGTATGAGTTCTAATAGTTTGGGGGTGGAGTCTTTTGGGTTTTCCATATAAAGTATCATGTCATCTGCGAAAAGAGAGAGTTTGACTTCTTCTTAGCCAATTTGAATACCTTTTATTTCTCTTTGTTGTCTGATTGCTGTTGCTAGGACTTCTAGTACTATGTTGAACAGCAGTGGCGAGAGTGGACATCCTTGTCGTGTTCCTGATCTCAGAGGGAAGGCTGTCAGCTTTTCCCCATTGAGAATGATATTCGCTGTGGGTTTTTCATAGATAGATTTTATGAAATTGGGGAATGTTCCCTCTATCCCTATAGTTTGAAGAGTTTTAATCAGGAACGGATGCTGGATTTTGTCAAATGCTTTTTCTGCAACAATTGAGAGGACCATGTGGTTCTTCTCTCTTCTCTTACTGATTTGATCTATCACATGGATTGATTTGCAAATGTTGAACCACCCTTGCATCCCAGGGATAAAATCCCACCTGGTCGTGGTGGATAATCTTTTTAATGTACTGTAGGATCCTATTAGCTAGGATCTTGTTGAGAATCTTGGCATCCATATTAATCAGGGATATTGGTCTGAAATTCTCCTTTTTGATGGGGTCTTGCCTGGTTTGGCGATCAAGGTAATGCTGGCTTTATAGAAAGAGTCTGGAAGTTTTCCTTCTATTTCTCCAACTATTGGTTTTGACTCAGGTCATGATTTCATGATCATGAGCTCGAGCCTCGCATCAGGCTCTAAGCTCAGTGGGGAGTTTGCTTGAGCTTTTCTCCCTCTGCCCCTACCCCTGCTCTCACTCTCCCTCAAATACATAAACAAATCTTAAAAAAAATAAAATATAATATGGCAGAATCAATCTCTCTGATCATTTTGGTGGAGAAGGGGGAGGAATAAAAAGAAAACAACAGTGAACCAAAAACCTACAGACACAAAAACAGAGAGTCTTGTTCGAGGTACCAGTCCCATTGGTACCGCTCCAGTTTCTTGGAGACAAAAGTGGTGAGCCTGCTCCCAGCCCAGGCTGTCGGGCCTTCTGCTCAGGAGCTGGAAAAGATAATTAAGGGAGGGGTGAAATACAGCTTCAAGCTGGGAGCCATTGATTAGGTGGGACACACACACACACACCAACACTGCAAATCCATCTTCGCTCGGAGAGAAGCCACGAGTCAGCCGTGGGAACATAATTTATACCCTTAAAGCAAATCAAGCTTTTTCTACTCCCAAAAGTTCAGCTGGTAAAGGAGAACAGAGAACGTTCACGGAATTTCTCTGCTTCTCTCAATATGGGACCCTCTGCCCCCCTCTCTCTGCCTTATTTCATGTCCCGTGCGTGCGGTCTGCAAGCCCTGGGCATAATCCTCCAGACCCGAATCCACCTGCCTTTCTCCGCTGCTTTTTCATTTTTCATATATTTATTTTCAATCACATAAGCAGTGTCTTTCTTTCTGTGCCCATGCTTGTGTGTTTCCTCCCGCAACTAGAGAATTCCTCTTTTTTTTTTTTTTTTTAAACAAATGAGATCTTGTTGTACATCTTGTTTGATAAATGGTCTTTTGTGTTTTTCACTAAAGAAGATGCTTTGGAGCTCTTGCAAAATCAGACACCTGGGTTTGAATTCCAGCACCACTGCTCGCTAGCCGTGTGACTTTAGGCAAATAAGGTCTCTGAGACTTGATATTAGTCCGTAGAAGGAGCCGACCTCGGGGGCTGCTGTGGAGCTGGGTGCCGGTGGTCCATGCGTGGGGCTTAGGAGCCGTGGAGGCACTGCAGGGTCGGCTGTTACTGCTCTTACAGATACACCGTCGAGTTTAGCCATTCCCCGTGGGTGGGCAATTCGATCATTTCCAGCATCTCACTACATTTACTTCCTCTGAAGCTCTTACCGCTACACTTATTCTGGCCCTGGGTATAGTCACTACCCTGGAGTATCAGTTGCTGTACTACAACTATGGTTGTTAACAGGCCATTTGCTGTCCCTGCTGCTTTGTCTCAGGATCCTCATCTCTGTGTGGAGATTCGTCTCCTTTTGCGGCACCCAGGGCCCCCCTCCCCCATCTTCAGCAAGAAGCCTCCCCAGGTCTCCCCAGACCTTGCATCTCTGCTAACCTGGACCTAAATTGTGGTCTCTAAGAACTGGCTGCTCAAAAGGATTGTGCAACTCCCAAAACCATAGCCCTGGGCCATCCCAGCTGCTGCTGCGTTTGAGCCCCAATCAGCTGTCTGCCCTTTAAGTTCTCCAGGCTTCTCTGACTGGTCTCGTTACAGACCCCTGGGACCAACATAGGGATGTGGCTGCAGAGATGCGCAGGAGGACTTTGTCTTGGGGGAGGGGGTGGGATTTGTGACCTCGGGGGCCCAGATTCTTAGAATTTGCTGTTGCTGAGGCTTTAACTGCTCTCAAGCCTTGTGACCTGCTCGGGGGTCATCAATCACAGGGACATTTGATATTGCATGTTGGAACAGCTGGCTGATTGCTCTGGCCTGGAACATTGAGGCAGGTTATTAAAAGGGAGGGCTGGGGAGCCTGGGTGGCTCAGTTGGTTAAGCATCTGCCTTTGGCTCAAGTCATGATCTTGGGGTCCCGGGATCAAGCCCCACGTCATCTCCCTGCTCAACAGGAAGTCTGTTTCTCCGTCTCCCTCTCATTCTCCCACCCACTTGTGCCTGCTCTCATGCACTCTCTCTCTCTCAAATAAATAAAATCTTTTTTTTTTAAGGGGGGTGGTGGTGCTCATCTTCTGTTGTTTGCCCAGCGTGCGACAGTATCAGGGATAATGTACCCTTCTCTGTAGGACTGAGCTTTCTCATCTGTAAAATGGGAGAACTGAACTAGAAGGCAGTGGCTCTCAACCTTTTTTGATGACAGCCCACACTAAGTGGGACACTGCATCGCAATATGTGATGTGTGGATGTTTGCATGCATGACTAGTTACAAAGTCTGTGCAAAAAGAACCCACTCTTACTGTACAGTTGTATGCTCTGATATTTTCTGTTTAACTGAAAATAAAAACAACAGAAACAAAACACAGTCCTCTTCTATTTCACGTAAAGCGTTGCCGGTCAGGACACGTCCGTTGGTTGGTGGCGTCCAGTTTGGGACTCTGGACAAGATCTCTAAAGCACTTGATGATGATGGCTTGGGGACAAGAGGGCTGGATTTTTTTTTTTTTAATGATAATTTCTTGCTTGACTTCACAAGTATTCTGTGTTCATTGTGGAATCATTGGAAAAGACTATAAAAGCACAGTAAAGAAAATTCTATTAATAGTCTTTATTCCCACCATCTGATGAAACCACTTTATCTTTGGTTCTACCAGTTCCTTTTACAATTTTAATTTAGTATATATATATATATATGTATATATATATATATATATATATATATATATATATATATATAGTGAGCAAATTGAGATTGAATCCATAGATTTTGTGGATTTTTTAGCATTGCGTGCATTTTCTCATCTCATCGAACCTTCTTTGCAAGCATGCTCTTGAGTGACTTTATAAGACTCCAGTGAATCAGCGTTCTGTAATTTATGTAACAACTTATAATGAGGGGCACTGAAGGAGCTGCCAGCATTTTCTATCTCCTACAGGGGTCAGGAAACTACAGCTGAACAGCCAGCAGCCTGTATTTATAAATAAAGTTTCATTGGAACAGCACCACACCCATTCATGTTTGTGTTATCTACAACCACTTTCTCACTACCATGGCAGAGCTGAGTAGTTGCAAGAGAGACCCAGTGGCCTGAAAGGCCTAAAATATTTACTGTCTGGGCCCTTTGCAGAAAAAGTTAGCTGTGGTTCCCAGAATGAAATGTAAATGACTAGGTTAAAATGAAGAAAAAAAACATTTCTTTTTATTTAATAGTGCTGTGGTTGGAGTGACCATGTAATTTATTGCCTGAACCTATACATTTTTTTGGTATGACAGGGAACACCATTAATAATTATGCCAGGACAACAGCCTAATCTGGGGTGGGCATGGGTCCACAGGACATACCCTAGCCATGGAGAATGCATGGAATCTTGTAGAAATCATGCTTAAATTATGATTATGGAGAGGGTGTGGGTCCTGGTCTTCCACTAACTGCTGGGCGACTTGAGACAAGTCATTGTGCATGTGTGGTCCTTCATGTTCTCCTATGCCAGCTACCCCCACCGGTCTTCGGCAAGTTACCAAAACCCAATGCAAACTAGGTTAAGACTCAGAAAGGCATGTAGCGGCTCATAGAAGCAAACCTAGACGGGGGAGAATGGCTGATCTCAGGGACCCAGAACCAGGGATCCGAACCCTCTTGTTAAGTTACTTAACCTTTCTTGCATCAGAAGGACAACAATAATCCTTGCTTATAGGATTGTTGTGAAGATAAAAGGAGTTAGGATTTAAGAACTACGCAGAATAGTGCCTGGCACATAGTATATGCTTAATAAACACAAGCAGTTGTGTTTGACTAATTCTGTTATTATTTTCCCTAGGAGTTCTTTATAATGTTAATATAAGACTCAAGTCCATAGAGTACTTTTGGTCTCTCAAGGACAAAGGAATAGAGGGCAAGAAAGAGCAAATGTCAAAATCTACCAGAGATAATGCATATTTCAGAACTGTACTTCTAGAAGGGATGTGAAGGATCATCTAGGTCCTAGGTCAGAAAACTCTCTGTAAAGGGCCAAGTAGGAAATATTTTAGGCTTCACCAACCATATAGTCCTTCACAACTACTCAACTTTGTCATTGTAGCAGGAATGTGGCCACAGACAGTACATAAAGGAATGGCATGGCTGCATTCTAATAAAACTTTATTTACACAAATGAGTCGCCAGACCAAAGTTTGCCAACTCTTGGTAGGGTGATTTAGGTCAACCCATCCCTAGGTCTGGTTGAGTCCCTGTGGCTGCCAATAGTACTATTTCTAGTTTTCAGTGATCCAGAATGAACCAGAGTGGCAGGATTAGCTTGCTGTGGCTGGGGGTGGTTGGAGGAGAGGCAACTAATCTAGCCACTGAGTTGTGAGCAGAAATAATAAGCTGCCTCCAGGCCTTAGCATTCAGCAGCCACTACAAGACCCTCTAAGAGCTCTTTTCTCAGACTGGGATGAGGGCTCCCCCTTTACTGATGTGCCTGAGTAACTCCGGTGAACAGAGCCCCTCGCCGCCCTTCAGTGGACGAATAGCATGAGAGAGAAATCAATTTTGATTGTATTTAAGCCATTGAAATATTGGGAATGTCTATTACCATAGCGCACCACGACCGGCCCAGACTGATTTATTGTCATAGAGATGATGTCACATGGTACAGGAAGGGGCAGCAAGAGCCTCCCCCTTTCTCTCCTGTTTCCGTCTTTCTGCTTCAGTGACAAAGCGAGTAGGGAAGTCTCTATTTAGTGCATAGGTCTCTACCACCTTCTAATCCCTGCAAATAAATATTTCATTTTATTTTATTTTAAAATGGGAGGAGAACTGAGTTTTGAGGTCCTCGGCAAGCCAACGTATTTAGCTAGAACTAAGAACATTTGTTTTCTGTGTATTTTCTGTTTCTTTGTTTTCATTATTGATGGCCAATGGCACTGATTTTCTCTTTACAGCAGTGATATAAAATCTCCTTCGCAGACAACTTTATTCAAGTAAAAACAATGAGTGATTTTATAAATATAATGGCTGAGGAGAATACCCAGGTTTACAAAAATGTAAGTCCGACTGAAGTTGACTTAAGGAAAATGCTAGGTGAGATAATGGGGCAAGTGGTGTGAAGACGTGGTAAAAAGCATACAGAGGTAGGGAGATGAGTCAGTCTGGATACACAAATCCATGTCAGTTTCTTCCTCGCACGAGTGTGGAAGTGTGAGCTCAGAGAGAGCACGTGCTCTGGCTGGTGTGACCGAGCTCCCCCGTGGCAGGGCCGGGAGACATCGAATTTTGCATTTCAGAGGCCAGACTGCACTCCTACCCATGGCCCTGTCCCAGCCGAAGTCTCAGGGGAAACTGATGAATGCCAGCAAGGCAGCCAGATCCCCTGTACCGTAGAGCAACCATCTATGGCTTTGCTTTCCCTGATTCCAGTTACCCACAGTCATCATCCTCTGGAAGCAGAAGACCCCCCCACCCGACACACGGTCAGAAGGGCAGTAGTGGCCTCACACCATGTCACAGGGCCTCACTGTATGTCACCGTGAAGACATTTTGTCATTTCCCATCATCACAAGAAGGGTGAGGACAGTACAGTAAGGTCTTCTAAGAGAGACAGAGAGAAACCACATTGACGTAACTGAGAGTGTACTGTTATAATCATTCTGTGTTTATTATTAGTCGCTGTTGTTCATCCTTTACTGCTCCTGATTTAGAAATTGAGCTTCAGGGACGCCTGAGTGGCTCAGTTGGTTAAGCAGCTGCCTTCGGCTCAGGTCATGATCCCAACGTCCTGGGATCGAGTCCCACATCGGGCTCCTTGCTCAGCAGGAAGCCTGCTTCTCCCTCTGCCTCTGCCTGCCACTCTGTCTGCCTGTGCTCGCTCTCCCTGACCAAAAAAAAAAAAAAGAAAAAATGTTTAAAAAAAAAAAAAAAGAAATTGAACTTCATCGTCGCCGCGTATGTATGTTTAGGAAAAAAGGTACATGTACGGTTCAGTACCTTCCGCAGTCTCAGGCATCTACCGGGGTTCTTGGACTGGAGCTCTCTGCAGACAAGGAATGACTGCATTAGTTTCCTAAAGCTGCCATAAGGCACCATAACCTGGGTGGCTTTAAAGAATATAAACTCATCATCTCACGGTTCTGGAGGCTAGAAGTCTGAAATCAAGACATTGACAAGGCTGGTTCCTTCTGGAGGCTCTGAGGGAGAGTCTGTTCATGCCTCTCTCCTAGCTTCTGGGGGCTACTGGCAGCCCACGGCGTTCCAGTGTCTGCCTTTGTCCTCCCATGACCATCTCCCTGTGTGTCTGTACCCAAAGTCCCCTCTTCTGATAAGGGCACCAGTCACTACATTGGGGGCCCAACCTAATCCAGTGGGACCTCGTCTTAACTCATTAACATCTGCGAGGACCCAATCGCAATAGGGTCACGTTCACAGACACCAGGAGTTAGGAGTTGAACGTATGCTTTGGGGGGACACAATTCAACCCATAGCATCACCGATCCAGGGTCCCTGCCAGAGCAGCACAAGACGGGGGCCAAGTGCCATGTTCTGTCCCTGCTGTGGCTGGACTTTGCAAAAATTGAAACCACCCAAGCGAGAGAGGTCAGTCAAGGCGTCGGCTGCTCAGCTGGCTTGCATTAGTCTCAGTCTAAGACTGTGGCGGCAAAGGCAGCCCAGACCCAGCAAGTTCGACAAGGAGAAGCTGCCGTCAGCAAAGGTCAGGGCTCACTCTTTACAGTATAAATATAACCGCCTTCCCGGCCACCCCCCACCCCAGCCACACAATATCTCTTTCAAAGATCTCAAAACACCGAAGCAGACCGTACCAAATTGACTTTATTGTTTTAAAACCGGCCCCTTCTGTCCGCCACCACCCGCCACCCCCTCCCCAAGGGGAAAAAATTTCATACTAGATGTCTCTCCAGTGTGCGCCTTCCCCCCACTCCCCGACCCCACCACCGCTCTCTCTAATGGCAGCTCAGGACCCTCAGGCGGTGACTCAGATAGTGTGTCCTCCCAGCCAGCATTCATTTGCCAAATATTCACCAACACCAGCCTCATCACGGCCCCCATGAGTCAATTAGTGGCCACCATAGTGACAGAGCTGTCCTGGAGGGCTTCTGGGGACCAGGCACCAGGCTGAGCACTGTGCTGGCATTCCCTCCCTCGCTCCTCACTTTAGTGCTTGTGGCAAGTTCATTGCCACTGGACAGGTGAGAAGACTGAGGCTCCGAGGACGGAAGTCTCAAGACCCGGGAGGGACATAACCAGGATTAGGGCCAGGGAAGGGGAGGCAAGCAAGGCATTCTTCCCATCTGTGAAATTCGCAGAGGGTTCCGGAAGCTCGGTACCAAGATAAATACTTAGATGCCACATTGAAAAATAGTCAAGGCCAATGCAAAGAAGCCCTGATGAACAAAGTATCAAAAAACGTTAAATAAAGACAGTTGGCTCATGTTTGTTTCACCAGGTAGCATCAGCTGCGGGGGCAACCATTGTTTCCAGCCACACATGGTGGGTCCCTGGGGGTCCTGCTCCTGCCACGTGGGTCCGGGAGCGTGTGCAAACAGAGCTGGCAACACAGGGCTTTATATGTAGTCATGCTTTTTGATTGTGGAGTGTTTAATCACTTTTTCCACTTGGTTCACAATACGGGAGGTTATTCTGGTAAATGCATCCAGGAACGTGCGTTTTGCTGGCTCGGCACTGACAGGCTTCTCCTCCAGGCAGCCTCCAGAAGTGCCTATCTTTAGGGACACCCAGGTGGGTTGGTTGGTGAAGTGTCTGACTCTTGGTTTCGGCTCAGGTCGTGATCTCAGGGTGGTGAGATCGAGCCCCCATCGGGCGGGCTCCGCCCTGGGTGTAGAACCTGCTTTAAGATTGCCTCTTTCCCTCTCACTCTGCCCTCCCCTGTCCTCTCCACCCATCCCAATCTCTCTCTCTCTAAAAAAAAAAAAAAAAAGTCCCTGTCTTTAACTATTCCCTTCTCGTAGGTTCTACAACACTGCACACAGGATCTCCTGTAATCCTCATAACCATGTGCGGGCATTCAGAAGGTGGTCTCTGAACCCAGACCGCCAGGGTCCACATCCAAGCCCAGCCATTTCATAGCTGTGTGATGGGCAAGCGGCTTTGCCTTTCCAGGCCTCAGTTTCCACCTTTGTGAGATTCAGGTCTTGGATGTCTGTCTCATCAGCTGTGCTATTGTACGACCGTCATAAGGACTGGATTAGCTGGAATGTGGGTGAGCAGAGCCTGGTACAGAGGCAGTACTGATGGGCATTATTATTATTATTATTATTATTATTATCCGTGAGTGTTACTATGCTTGTTTTTTGTGGCTGTTGTAGCAAATTGCCACGAAATTAGTGGCTTTACACAGCACATATTTGCTATTTTGCAGTTCGGAAGGTCAAAAGTTGGACTCACTGAGCCAAACTCAAGGTGTCAGCAGGGCTTCTTCTGGAAGCCTTTTCCACCCCTGGAGGTGTCCACACTCTCCAGCTTGTGGCCCCTCCCCAGCAGCAGGTCAGGTCCTGCTCGCGCCACATCACTTTGATCTTCTGTGGTTCTCTCTCTCTCTGACCCTCTCTCCCGCCCGACTCTTCCGCTGACACTGCCCTCTCCCCCCATAATCCAGGATGCTCTCTCTGTCTGAAGGTTGGATGATTAGCAACCTTAATTGCATCTGCAACCTTAATTCTCTTTGTCATGCAACCAAACATATTCGTGATTCCAAGACAAGGAGGGGTATCTTTGGGGAATGGAGGGGTGTCCTGTTCTGCTCACCACACACACATACTCACTTGTCAACCATAATTTATTCTCAGCAACCACTGTGCACAGAACAGAGAAAAACTTCAGCTTACATCCTAGCAGGGGGGACACAGACAATAAGATTCTTTTTTTTTTTTTTTTTTTTAAGTAACATTCATGATGTTTTCAACAGTGATGGATTCTTGCAGGAAAAGACACCAGGGGAGGGGACTGGTATGAAACAGATGCAACTTGGGTATTGGGGGGGTCAGGGCTGGCCTTGCCTAGAAGGTGAATTAGAGCAAAGACCACAGGGGGAAGGGAAGTCTGGGGAAGGGCATTCCTGGCAGAGGAACAGCGCCCGCAAAGGCGGCAGTGCCACCTGGAGGTCTGAGAAGCAGGGAAGGGGACGGGTGGTTGAAGGGAGGTAATGGGGGGTAGGAGGGAGAGGTGAGGCCAAGAGCTGATGATGGGCCTGGTCTGGTGGACCACTGTGAGGGCTGTGGCCTCACTTGAGTGAGGTAGGAAAGGCAAGAGGAAGGACAGGATCCAATCTGTGTTCTGTACAACTTTCCTGGGGCTGCTGTGACAAACAGCCACCCGCTGGTATGTCTCGCAGCTCTGGAGGCCGGATGTCTGGAAGCAAGGTGGGGCAGGGAGGTGTTCCCTCTGAAGACTCTGGGGGAGAGTCCTTCCTTCCTCTCCCAGCTCCTGGGGGCTCCTTTCCTCCCCATGTCTCTGTGTCCTTTTCTGTCTTTTATAAGGACACTGTTATTAGGTTTAGGGCTTAGCTCACTCCAGGGAGATCTCACCCCAATTCTTAACTCGATTACATCTGCAAACACCCTCTTTCCAATAAGGTCCCATTCTGAGGTTCTGGGTAGATGTGAATGGGGGTCAGGGGCACAATGCAACCAACCACATGTTCTAGTAAGGCCCACAGCATGGAGAGTGCTCTGTAGGCAGATGCTGGGCTCAGGGAGACCCATGGGAGGAGGTGACTGTCATAGTCCAGGGGAGAGGGGGGGCCCGGCCCCTGTGAAGGGCAGGAGCTGGTGAGCAGGCCACTAGTGGCCCTGTCCTCACCCCGGCTGGGAGACAGCTTCTCTGTCCCTAGGCAGGAGGGCCAAAGGTCAGCAAAGGGCCTCTTCTGCCCCCTGCCATGCGGGCAAGAGAAACCCTGGGGTATGGGTGTGTGTGTGTGTGTGTGTGTGTGTGTGTGTGTGTGTGTGTGTGGTGGTAAAAAGCATAAAACATAAAATTTATCATCTTAACCATTTTTAAGTGTACATTACAGTAGCGTTAACTATACTCACATTTTTGTGCCACAGCTCTCCACATTTTCATCCTGTGAAACTGAAACTCTATCCATTGAACATCTCATTCCCCCCCCGCCGCCACTGGCACCCATCATTCTACTTCCTGTTTTCAAGAGTTTAACTACTTTAGAGACCTCTTAGAACTACAGTCAGTTAGCATTTGCCTCCTGAGGGGACTTTTTATTTATTTATTTTTTAAGATTTTATTTATTTATTTGATAGAGAGAGACAGCCAGAGAGGGAACACAAGCAGGGGGAGGGCACAGGGAGAAGCAGGCTCCCCGCTGAGCAGGGGGCCCGATGCGGGGCTCGATCCCAGTATCCCGGGATCATGACCCGAGCCAAAGGCAGACGCTGAACAACTGAACCACCCTGAGGTGGCCTGAGGGGTGCCCCTGAGGGGCCTTTTTAAACAGGAGAATAGACACTTCCAGAAACAGGAGGGAAGATGTACACAAAAGCTGTGGAGCAGTGAGTTTCAAACATTTGGACCTAGATCAAGTGCGGGGTAACCATGACCCAGTCTGTCTCCTGCCTGTTTTTGTCCAGCTCAGGAGCTAAGAACGGTTTCTACACATTCAGACAGAGGAAGAAATCAAAAGAAGAATAATATTTCATGACACCTAAGAACGATATGAGATTCAAAATTTCAGTGTCCACAAATAAAGTTTTATTGGTACACGGCCCCTTCTATTCAGTTCCATAACACCGATGGCCACTTTTGCACTGCAGGGGCACAATTGAATATTTGCAACATGGACCATATGGCCAAAGCAGAAAATATTTACCGTCTAGCCCTTTACAGAAAGTGTTTACCTGTTCCCTGATTTTACCTGTTCCCTGATCTGGACCCAAAGGAAGAAATACAGTTCTTTGTTATCACGATGCAGGAGCTCGTGTGTGGGCGTGGCTATCCAGGCCTTCCTCAGAGATGTTGCAGGTTCGGGTCCAGACCACAGTAAATCAAGTCGGATGACCACTGCAGTAAAGCAAATACCGTAGTAAATCAAGTCGGATGAATTTGTGGATTTCCCAGTAAATGTAAAAGTTACGTTTATACTATACTTGCGCCTGTTAAGTGTGTAATAGCATTATGTCTAAGACAACAATATATGTACCTTAATTTTAAAATACTTTATTACTAGGGTCACCTGGGTGGCTCAGTGGGTTAAAGCCTCTGCCTTTGGCTCATGTCATGATCCTGGGATCGAGCCACGCATCGGGCTCTCTGCTCAGCAGGGAGCCTCCTTCCCCCTCTCTCTCTGCCTGCCCCTCTGCCTACTTGTGATATCTCTCTCTCTCTGTCAAATAAATAAATAAAATCTTTTAAAAAATTAAATAAAAGACTTTATTACTAGAAAATGCTAAGCGCCATGTGAGCTTTCAGCACGCGGTAATCCCTTTGCTGGTGGAGGGTCCTGCCTCGATGCTTGTGGCTGCTGACGGACCAGGATTTCTGTCCAAATTCAACGCTGTCACCACTGTGTTGAACTGTCTCTAGAAAAGGAAGTGTCTGGGGGCCAGGAGGAGGGGAGGGAGATCCAGTGGCTTGTCACCAAATAGCACAAACCCTTGGTGTACCCCAGGTGTGTGTGTAGAGCTGCAGGGGCACAAACGCACCCTGTGGGGCTCCTGCAGGTGATCAGTTTAAACCGCCCCCTGCAGGGAAGTTAGATAAGCAGCAGGGGACAGCCCTGAAGCAGGACCTGGAGCTCAGTTGACACCTCTGCCCCCAGGAATTCGCAATTCTGTAGCAAGACCGCTTTTGATTCTCCGGTGTTTAAAACCCTGATCCTCAGGAAACCCAGGAACATAGGCAACTCAAACCTGCCATAAAAATTCCCCCTCCCTAGGCACTTTCTTTTCAGGATGTATTAGGTTTGCTGAATGGCTAACATATGCACAAAGTACAAAGGTAGTAACATCTGCATCCTGGCCCTGTCCCACAGCCACCCACATCGTGTCCCCAGAAGCAACCCCGGTCACCAGTTTCTTGCGTGTCTTTCCAGAGATGGTCTGTGCATGTCTAAGCATATTTGTACGATGGAAACTTTTTATGCAAATGTTAAAAACCCAACCGTAAACCAATTGGAACTCAGTCCTTGAGCCACTCGCTGCTGGCAGCCTAATGGTCTGATCTGTCCATCACCAGGGCGTAGTGTCAGGTTCTGGATTTTGTCAGAACCGGACCTGCTGAGGAAGCCCCTGGTGAATTTCCTAGCTGGCCTCCTTGGAAAGGTGTGTGGGGATCAGTTCGTGGAATCTGCTGTGCCCACAGGAGGGCATGTATGGGGGGTGGTGATACAGATTTTCTCCCTTGGTCTAGAAAGCGTTTCCCCAACTTCAGGCACTCAAACATCTTATTCATGATTTTGTCACATCTAAATACCACCTCTACTGTTATTTGATTTTTTAAAAACTTTACAGGCTTCTTTTGCCTTAAAATAAATTCATTTTAAAAGGCAAATTTATAGCACTGCCTTTGGTGGAAAGCCACCATTGTTTGCCAAAAATGGAAGGAGTTGGTAAAAATAAAGTCATCGAAAGTAAAACAGTATTATTAAATTCTAACTAAGGCTCTGGGCCTGATGCCTGCCTGTGTTCTCTTTGCTAAAAAGAGAGATTAGTGACTGTTAGAGATTTTCTCCTTGACCTAATAATAATTAGTATTTAATACTGTGTTTCAGGTACTACCTCATTAAATGTTCACAATTACTATATAATATAGAAATTATATTATGCCTATATTGCAGAGGAGGAAACAGGCACAAAGAGGGCCAATATCATGGTCAAGGTCATTCACCTAATGAGTCGTGAAACCAGGATTTGGACCCAAACAGTCTAGCTCCAGAGTCCCAGCTCTTCACCTCTGATCTGGCTAACTGTGAGATACATTAAAAGAGAGTTAAAGGGATGCCTGGGTGGCTCAGTCAGCTGAGTGTCTGCCTTTTGCTCAGGTGATGATCCCAGGGTCCTGGGGGGATCCAGTCCCACATGGGGCTCCTTGCTCAGCGGGGAGCCTCCTTCTCCCTCTGCCTGCCGCTCCCTCTGCTTGCACTGTCTCTCTCTGACAAATGAATAAAGTAATGGAAAAAATTGTTAATTAAAAAAAGAATTAAAAAGAAAGTCATCTTAAATTATCTTTTTCTTACTACTGGGGGTTTCTGTCACACTTTGGGACCCCTGGGCCAGCAGAAGCAGCAAAACTAGAAGCAGACGTTAAGACCTAAGTTCTAATCCCATCTCTCACAAATTTGTACATGACCCTGGTCCTTCAGTCACTGATCCTCAATCTCCCCCACTCTGTAAAGTACAGAAGTTGGCCTATATTTAAGGTTCTGGTTAGCAGGAACCATCCCTTATCCCTCAGGACCCATGGCCCACATTATCAGAGTACATTCAGCCAAGCAGCAGAGAACTCAGTGTTCCAACTTCCCTCTAACTTTCATCCTGATTCTTGTCACCTCACAGTCATAAGATGGCTGCTTTACCTCCAGCCCTTACCTCCATATTCCAGGCAGGCAGAAGAAGGGAGAATCCAGAAGGAATGATGCTATGATTCGGAAAGCTAAAGTTTTCAGATTTTGTTTTATGGGTTTGATTTGTGTCTTATGGCTACTCTGTGCTGCAGGAAAGACTAGAGAAGTGATGATTTTTACCTGGGTGCATTGCTATTCCAAGTCGCCTCTCTCTTTCTCTCTCTCTCTTTAAGTAGGTTCCACACCCAGTGTGGAGCCCAGTGTGGGGTTTGAATTCACAATTTTGAGATCAAGACCTGAGGTGAGATCAGGAGTCAGCCACTTAACGGACTGAGCTTCCCAGGCACTCCAGTTTCTCTTAACAAGAATGGGGAGGAAATGAATATTGTGTAGGCAACCATCAGGCAACTAGAAATGCTTGAAGAAGGAAAAGAAGGAGGGAAGGAGGAGCGGGCTTATCCCTCAGACCCCTACCAGCTCTCTAGGACTGTGATCAAAGAATGTTCGTCCTCCCCTCTCTTATGGAGCTCAGTGCCCAAGAGCACGAATATTGTATTTTTCCATAAAAGGGCTTTTCTGTGAACTCCTACATGTCGAGGCCACTTTTGTTTTTACTGGCAACCTTACTCCAGGGGAATGAAAGTTCACCACGGTGCAGATGTATATTTCAGTACGACGGGAGGCACAGGCAGGGAACCCATGGAAAGGGAACTCTGGAAAAGGGGAAGGCAAACGTTCCGCCTGGGAAGGTCACATACAAGTCTCTAGAAGAATGAATGGGTCAGGTGCCTTCCAGCTATAGCCAAGGATAGGACGTGGCCTGAGAGCCAGTGTGACTTGTCCCCAGCTGCCACGGCCATGTGTGTGGACCACATTTTTTTTCATGTGCCCAGCCAGCACCCTTCCTACAGTGCTCTGCTCACAAGGCAGCATTTCTCCTTTCGTTTATGACCTGGCCCAACTTAGCATTTTCCCATCTCTTTCTAACCTTGGACAAGTTTCTTCATCTCTCTGTTCCACAGCAATCTCCTCTGTTTACTGAGCTGAGGATAATACCCACTTCATCAAATTTTGAGAGTTAATATTTATAAGAAGCTCACAGAGACCTCCCTGGCACATAATAAGCTCTCAATTAATGTTACTGTGTCATCATAATTGTCATCTTTGCCCTGCATGAGTGGGTCAATGGAAGGTGACACCTGCCCTATCTGTGTGGGGCAGTCCTTGAGTGATTGTCTCATTTTTGCAGTGGGCCAGAGGGATAACTCAGTGTGAGGAGGTTTGGGGGATTCCAGAGAAGTTTTCCAGAGATCATACTGTGTTTGGAGAGAGAGGTGTTCATGGGGCTTTTTGGAGGAACAACAGAGCTGGGTGCTGTGTCTAAGCATTGCCCTTCCCGCCAGGGCTTGGCTTTTGGTTTTATGCAACTCCGGGGGGCACCGTCCATAGCAGAGTCATCATGGGCTTACACAGGCACCAGGACCATTGTCAACAGATGACACTGAAGTGTCTTGAGAATGTAAAGGGTCTTCTTCAAAGAGGGCTGCTTTCTGTATGGTCGTGTCCACACTTCTGTGAGCCGTGGACCTTCATGAACACTTACATTCACTCTGTCAGTCAACAAACATTTGTTGACATCTACTATGTCCTGGGCATGGTTCAAGATGCCTCAGGGAACAAAAGAGACCAAAAAAATATTTTTGTGATGGGAAAGATAGACAAAACCAAGATAAGTAATAGAATGAATAAGCAAGTGCCTTATCTGGTAAGGTGAGAAATGTTGTCTGTAGAGGAAGAACAAAGAGGAGTGGCCAGGAGGACCCGAGGTGTGGTTGTGGGAACCAGTCTCACTGTTCCATTGTGATGGTCGGGCCAGGTCTCGCCAGGAAGGCACAGCTGAGCACTTCGTTCATTCACCCATTGAATATTTGTAGAAGTTGGTTATATCCGCTCTTTCATCCCCTCACTCAACATACATCTTGAGGGCATGCTAGGTACCAGACTCCACACCAGCCTCATAACTAACATTCTCCCATTTCATCTCGTGAAAATCCTGGGAAGGAAGGACTGATATTTCTCCCAGTTTGTAACGAGCAGATCGAGTCCCAGAGAGGCAAAGTGACCTGCCCAGAGTCCCATGACCAGGGAGTGGAAGAGCCAGGTCTGAGAAGTTCCCAAGTATACCCTTTCTACCACTTCAGTGTGCTAAACAGATAATCACACTAACTAAGGCATTGCACTTGTGATCGTGGCTTTGAAGGAAGAGTACAGGGAGTTTTGAGGAACTCTAACTGGGCTTAGATAAAGACAAAGACAAATAACAGCCCCTGCCTATGAATTGGCCACTGCTGTGTAACAAACCACCCCAAGACTTAGTGGCTTGCAGTAACCACAATGTACTCTTTCTCACAATTTCTCATCTTGGCTGGGCTCAGCAGGGTGGTTTTTCTGCCCTTCCTGGTGATGTTCGCACAGTTGCGTTCAGCTGAGATGTCCAGGAAGGGTGTACTCACTCATCTGGCACTTGGGGCTATAGGCTTGGGTGCCTTCCTTCTCCTCCACACAGCCTCTCTTCCTCCAGTGTCTTGCCAGCTTCCTTACAGCATAGCGGCTGGGTGCCAAGAAAATGAAGGTGGAAACCACCAGCTCTCTTAAGGCCTGGACTTGGAAGTTCCAGAACATCTCTTCTGCCATAGGTGATTATATGGCCAGTAGGTCACAAGGCCACGCCACATTCAAGGAGAAGGGAAAGAAGCCCCACCACTTCTGCAAACAGGGATCAGAGGAATTATTGGCAGCCCTGTTTAAAGGGGACCTACCGCATTCGGTCTTAAACACTGACTGCAGAGTGGCTGGAAGACAGTGTTCCTGCGGATTTGTCATCGGAAGGAAATTTTACTTGGATGGCCCTGTCCTTTGCCTCAACTTCTTTACCCAGACACCTGCATAAGCAGTGGAATCGCTGTAAAACCAAGAGAATTTTTCATGTGGAATTGGCAGGGCCCTGTCTTTGACAGTTTTACTTGGCATCCCTGGTGTATGAGGATTTGGGAATAGTGTCCAGGTATGTGCTCAGCTGCTTTAACAGTGGTTCAATGGGACTGCAGTTTATTTCTCCCTGGTGTGACAGTATGGATGTGAGCAGCTCTGCAGTTAGGAAGTTAGGAGTTGGGAAGCTCAGCAGCCCTCCTCCCTTTCAATGTTCATGGTACCTAAGGTTGCTACCCTTACCCAGGTGACCTAGGATGGCTCACCTAGGATGGCTGGCCAGAGGGAAGGGGGAGGATGTGGAAGCCAAAGACCACCCTCCCTTTGAGGGTGCAACCCAGACATGGCACCCCACACACCTTCTCATGTGACTTTGGCCAGGTCTTAGACACTTGGCCAAACTAGCTGCAAGGGAAGTTGGGAGATACAGTATTTATTTGGGACGGCCATCAACCCAGCTAGAACTTGGGCACTTTTTTACAATGAGAGAGAAGGAAGAACAGGAGCACCTGGGCAGCGCAGTCAGTTAAGTGTCTGCTTTTGGCTCAGGTTATGATCTCAGTATCCTGGGATTGAGCCTCGCATCGGGCTCAGTGCGCAGTGGCAGGGAGTCTGCTTCTCTCTCTTTCTCTGTCTCCACCCCCCCCTGCCATGTGTGTGCTCTCACTCTCTCTCTCTCAAATAAATAAATAAAATCTTGTAAGAAAATGAAAGCAAGCACAAACACTGGAGGTAGACATCTGGCTCGGCCACCGTGGCTGTCGTAGGAAGCAGCGTGCAGATCAGTCAGCTGTGGGCTGCCCACTGGAATTGCCATCCCTGTCTGGGTACAAATGTCTAGTGTGTGGGCTTGGATGGAGGGTTTGTGTTAGGGGTGGATTGGATCCAAGCCCTCCCAGCCAAGTGCAGAGTGAGTGCTGAGCTGCCTTTTCTGGACCAGTCCTTCATCTGCTCGGAACGCGTCATTAAGTGGCTATAACCACAACCAGCCCGGCGTGGGGCCAGCTCTGGGCTCGGTTTGTCACTCTAAAATGTGCCACCACTTAACGGCTGACTGTTAAGGTGAGTACAGGAGTTCAGCAGCTTGGGATGCTCCCAGGGCAAGTTCCAGCAGGTCTGAGCTGCGTCCAGGACGCGGCACAGGCTACTGTGGGAGCTGGCTTGTCAGTCACGGGGTGTGCAACCTTAAACATGCTACTTAACTTCTCTGAGCTTCAGATCCCTTATCTTTAAGAGGTCAGGATTGGAGATGGTGTCTGTCCCCCAGGTTACTCTGAAGACAAAACTAAAATAAACTGGGGCAGCTTGTTCATTTTCTTTAAATTCATTCTGAGTGTCTGTCCAATGGCGTGATTCTTCTCTTTTCAAGTTTAAGTGCCATATTTGATTCCCTTGAATATCCACTTAGACTGTAAGATCCTTTTTTTTTTAAAGATTTTATTTATTTATTTGACAGATCACAAGTAGGCAGAGGCAGGCAGAGAGAGGAAGGGAAGCAGGCTCCCCGCCAAGCAGAGAGCCCAATGCGGGGCTCGATCCCAGAACCCTGGGACCATGACCTGAGCCGAAGGCAGAGGCTTTAACCCACTGAGCCACCCAGGCACCCAGACTGTAAGATCCTTAAAGGCAGGGACCATGTCCTAGTCCCCATTGTTTCCCCAGTGAGTAACTATAAAGCACGCGTGCATGAATGAGTGAAGAATGAGTGAATGATACATGGCTCCTGGGCAAGGGGCAGCAAACACCAGTGTCCACAGACACAGGGCAGGTCACACAGTGAGGAACACGGGCTGAGCCAAAGAAAAATTAGGTGACCCTTGCTGTATTTTTCTGTCTTACTTTCATTAGAGACATGGGTACTATGTCATTGTGCAATTGGTACCATAGCAAATTGCCACAGACTTAGTGGCTTTGACAATAAAATTCATTAGCTTCTAGTATTGGAGGTCAGAATTCTAAACTCAAGGTGTTGGCAGAGCTGTGTTCCTTCTGAAGCTTCTAGGGAAGAAGCTGTCTTGTTGAGGCTGCCTGCGTCCTTTGGATCATGACCCCTTCTTCGATCTCCAGAGCCCATCACTGCAACCTCTGCTTCCAGGCCATGTCTCCTGTCTGACGCTGACCCGCCCGTCTCCCTCTTGTTAAGACCTTTGTGCTCACGTTAGGCTCACTTGGGTAATCCAGGATCATCTCCCCATCTCAAGAACCTTAACTTAGTCATCTCTGAAAAGTCCCTTTTGCCATGTAAAGTAACATGCAGGTTCTAGGGATTCAGATATAGACATTTGGGGGCCGTTATTCAGCTAACCACAGAGATACAGAAGCATTTTTTTTATTTTTTTAATCTTTTTAATTAATTGTTTGATTTGTGAGTTTGAACCCCACATTGGACGTAGAGATTACTTAAAAATAAAATCTTTAAAAATAAATAGAAAGAAAGATATCAGACAAAGGATGATGGGTTTAGCCTCAGTGTGGGGAGACAATAGGGAGGGGTGGGGAGTATGGTCACATGGAGAGTACATGCCCCCAAAAGGGGCAGCCACTACTCACTTTGAGTGTCTGATTGTAGGTGAGAATGTAAGCCCAGTTTTCCAGAGCATTCCTCAATTTTTTTTCAAATAGAAGCCCCAGATCTGGATTCTTATGTGAAATTATTAGATTTTATCAGTTTCTTTTTAAGATTTTATTTATTTATCTGAGAGAGAGAGCACGCGTGCCAGCAGGGGGAGGAGCAGAAGCAGAGGGACACAAGCAGACTCTGAGCTGAGCACAGAGCCTGGCACAGGACTCGATCCCACAACCCTGAGATCATGACCTGAGCAGAAACTAGGAGTCAGACGCTTTGACCAATTGAGCGCCCCAGGTGCCCCCAATTTTACCAGTTTTTTAAAATATTATGCAGCAGGGGCGCCTGGGTGGCTCAGTGGGTTAAGCCCCTGCCTTCGACTCAGGTCATGATCCCAGGGTCCTGGGATCGAGCCTCACATCGGGCTCTCTGCTCAGCAGGGAGCCTGCTTCCCCCTCTCTCTGCCTGCATCTCTGCCTACTTGTGATTTCTGTCAAATAAATAAATAAAATCTTTAAAAAAAAAATATTATGCAGCAGGGACACCCAGGTGGCTCAGTAGGTTAAGCGACTGCCTTCAGCTCAGGTCATGATCCCAGGGTCCTGGAACTGGGTCCCGCATTGGACTCCCTGCTCAGTGGGGAGCCTATTTCTCCCTCTGCCGCTCCCCTGTTGTGCTCTCTTTCAAATAAATAAAATCATTTTTAAAAAATAAAACAAAACATTATGTAGCATATCCCTGCAGATATTATGAATGCACCAGGTTGGGATGGTGCTGGAGGGTTCTGAGTTACTATATGCATTTCACCCCATTCTTTCCCAGCAAAAGATAAATAACGGAAGTGAGAGTAACAAGAATAATGACACTATCGATGGATGGCATCTGTCCCAAAGTTGCTGAGGACCAGATGCATTTTGAACATATGCGTATTAACTCATGTGATTCTCACAGTGACTTTGTGAAGTATGTGCTATTTTAATACCCATTTTATAGATGGAGGGAGTAAGGCACAGAGAGGTTAAGTAACTTGCATGAGGTCACATAGCCAGTAAGTAGCAGACTTAAATTCTGTCCATCAGAATCTGTTATTCTTTTTTTAAAACTCTTTAGGGGCACCTGGCTGGCTCGGTTGGGAGAGCATATGACTATCGATCTCAAGGTTGTGAGTTTGAACCCCGCATTGGACATAGAGATTACTTAAAAATAAAATCTTCAAAAATAAGTAAAACTGTCTATTTTGTAAGAAGTTTAGACTTACAGAACAGTTGCCAAGATAGTACAGAGGGTTCTTAGCTTCCCCTACAACTTACAATATCTCTGTCCAGTGGTCAAAACCAGGAAACGGACGATAGCTCTCTGCTCTGAGTGACAGACTTATCCAAAGACCACCAGTCTTTCCACAAACATCCATTTTCTGTTCCCAGGATCCAACCCAGCATGTCACATTGCGTTTAGTGGTTGTGCCTCTTCTGTGACAGCCCCTCTGTCTTTCATGACCTTGACTCCTTGTTGAACACTAGTCGGACATTTTGTCAAATGTCCCTGGCGACCTAAGTCTGTCTGGTGTTTTCTCATGATTAGACTGAGCTTGTGTGTTTGGGGCTGGGAGACCACACAGGCAATGCCGTATCCTCCTTGCATCTTACTAGGGGCTACGTGGTGTTAGTCTGCCTTATTACTGGCCACATTGACCTTGATCAGCAGAGTCCCCATCTTATAACCCCTTGGTTTAAATGCTTTCCTTGTGTAGCAAGAGGAGAAAAGATAAAAACATATCTCCCATAGGCCACACCGGCAGGGCCTCATCTATCCCGTGGGCTGACCTCAGCCATACAATGTGCTCTGGCAATGTGAGCACCCCACCGAGTTGGAAGATGGGCTCAAAAGCACCCACTGGTGATGGTGGGAGTGGGGAAGGGCAACACCCAAATTCTGGGCCTTTGGAATTACTTTCAGCTACAGAGATTGGAAGAGCTGACCGGAGAACGGGGAATAAATCCAGCAGAGATGAAAGCCGAGGTCCGCAGCTGCTGGGTCCATCAAATCTTTAAAAGCAACATGAGGTTTTAGGGCAAGAAGTGAATTATGGCCGTTAGGACCAAGGACAAGACGGCTTTGATCTGAACGTGGAAGATATCTTAAGGGAAGCTGTGGCCTTTGCGTGCGTCATTCCCACATCCTCCTGGGGTACTTCAGATGGGCCGCTTGGAATTTACCGGTCTGCAGAAAGGGCCTCCCTGCTAATGGTAAACACTTGGAACGGGCAGCTTGGTGAGTAGAGGGGCGGAGCTGACATTCAGAGAGAAGGAGCCCGCTGCCCCTGCAAAGGTACCTGAGAAGAACGTAGCATTTTACGAGGCTCTTGGCCCATCCGTCGGGCAGATGGAGGATTTTTATCTTATGAGGCACTGGAGGATTGCCGTGGGAGGTCATTCCGGCAAGCACTTGACCTCTCTATTTGAAAAAGTATCAATTTGGAGAAGGTTGTCTTTACTACCAGGAAACTTTAGACTAGAGGCTGTACTGTGGCTTTTTAGGGCTACCCCGTCACAAACCAGATGTTGCCCTATGCTAGCCCCAGGGCAAGGCCCTAGCCTGCAGCCAACCTCTCCTTGCTGAGCCCTGGCTGCCGGGGAGCTGGACAAGTGCGTCCCGCAGGACTCCGCATTGCGGTGTGGCCACAGTGTGTGTGGGAGGCTGGCCTCACAAACCACAACCAAAACAGTCCAGCGAGCCATCTGCATCTGGGGAATCAGACCCCCACGCAGCCGCACCAGCATTCGGGGTGCACTGGGAGTGAATGGAGGAGGAGAGGCATTTTCCACTAGACTAAATCGAACACCCTCTGAAACTATTAATAAACCGTCCGGTGGGGTGGGAATTCACCAGCAGAAAGGAGGCGGGAGAACACTGAGGTGAAAAACGATGGACCCCAGAGTCAGACAGCCCCAGGTTCAAATCCCAGCTGTGCCACTTGCATTCTCAGAGTTGTAAGCTGCAAATTGCGTAACCTCTGTAAGCTTCGATCTTTCATGTCTTACAAATCTTTGCTCAAATCCAGAGCCTTCTGTGGCCACCCACCAGTACCTGAGTTCCCTAGGTCCCACCAAATTCACATGCTTATTCCCTTTCAGCCCCTCCCCGCTAGGACGTCAGCTCCATGGGGCCAGTGTTTACCTCGTCTTGCCCATGACTCTCTCCTTAGTGCTTGGGACAGGGTGGCACATAGTAGGTGCTCAGTAAACATCGGCAGAATGATTGATAAGAGATCATATGAGAGCCTCCTTGGCTCTGTTCTCCTTGTTGGGTGGGGGATAAACTAGGATAACCAGGGGAAGGGCTTAGCAGAGTTCCTGACACAGTACGTGCTCCATAATCAGAAAACAACTATCCAGGTTGGTTCATTTGCTCTTTTAATTAATTCATTCAATATATGGTTATTCAATGTCTGTTAGATGCCAGCCCCTGTTCTAGAAGCTGGAAATAGTGCCAAGAACAAGACAGACATTCTTTTTGTTTGTTTTTCTCCAAAATTACCTTCAGAGAGCTGCCACGTGCTGCTGACTTTTCCAGAAACCAAGCACCAAGCAGTAAATAGAGACAAAGTCCCAGCTCACATGAGCTTATGTCCTAGTGAGAATAAGACGAACACTAAATGTGTTTCTAAATAAGGTGGTTCCAGGGGTGTGAATTCCAGCAAAAGGAAACAGCTGTACCAGAGTGACTTGTAAGGTGCGGCCGGAATCAGGGGAGGCTGAGGAGCGGGCCTGCCCTGGAGTGGCCGGGGACGGTCATAGCTGAGCAGAGACCTGGCTGACCTGGGGCCACCAGCTGTGGGAGGTGTCAGGGATTCCAGCTCTGGTCCCCAGTCTGACCGCATCTGCATCACCTGGGAGAGGGTTAGTAATTCCGGTCTCACCCAGAACTGGCAGAATCTGCTTTCTGACAGGATCCCCAGGGAGTTGTAGGGACATTAACCTTGGGGACATGCTGGCCTATGAGCAGGTATTGCAGGCAGGGGGACAAGTAAACACACACGTCCTAAAATCTCCTGGTGGCCAGGTGGCTGGAAGGAGGCAAGGGGGGGGTGGCAGTGTGACTTGCTAGGGCTGCTGTCACAGAAACCCCGCACACTGGGTGGCCGAAAATGACAGGAACGTATTCTCTTACAGTTCCGGAAATCTGAAGTCCAGACTCCAGGCTTGGTTCCTTCTGGAGGCCCTGGGGGAGAATCTCTTCATTGCCTCTTTCCCAGCTCCCGCTGGTTGCTGGCGATCCTGGGCTTGGAGGCCCATCGCTGCCTCCAGCTTAATGGCACTCTTCCCTCTGCGTCTCCGTCCAGACTTTCGTCTTTGTATGAGGACTCCAGTTCCTGCATGAGGTCCCACCCCGATCCAGTAGGACCTCATCATAACTTGATGCCCTCTGCAAAGACCCTGTTTCCAAATAGGTCACAAAGGTACTGGGGTAAGGACTTGAATCTATCTTTTGAGGCGGACACAGATCAACCCATAATAGGCCCGAAAGATCGGGCTCAGTGAGGTCAGAGAAGAGGCAAGTCACAGCAGGCCTGTGGACCCTGTGAAGGGAAGCCAAGGACGTTGTGACTGATGGGGAAAAGAGCTCTGGGAGGCTGTGAGGACAGCGGATGGAGCCAGGGTCGGGGCAGATGCAGGAGAATCAGCGAGGAAGTGAGGTGGTCCCAGGGAAAGAAATGGTAGAACCGTGGAGGTGGAGAAAGGGGGGCAGTCTTCCAGGGCTTTCAGGGACCCTGTGCACAGAAATCAGCGACGGTATTTAGGTGGGTGAGAGGGGGAGGGGCACCAAGGGTGAGGATTCAGTCCCGTCTCTTCTCCCAGCAGACATCTTTTTTGCACATCTGGGCAGTGAAAACTGGGTGTGTTATCTCTTTGGGGAGGAGGGCAGTCATGTGAATGCCTGGTGCTCTCCCCATGGCCAAGTGGCCACAGCCCTCCGGCCTCTTGACCATACGACACCTGGCGATGTCCCCTCATTTGGGTCTTCTTAGCTGAGATGCACGCCCCTGAAGCAATCTTTGTCGTCAGGGGAATGTGATGCGCTGATTGGTCCAGGCTGTGTCACATACTCCGACCCTGCCAAATTTCCACCAGAGCAGTATAAGGTACATCTACCCCAGGGCCTTCCCTGGGCACTAGATCAGTGAAAATCTCTCTCCATCATGTGTAACTTGTCTCAGAAGCCCTGATATTTATGGGTTACCACTCCTGACAGTCCCTCCAGAGGAGATCCTTGGCAGTAAGAACCATGCACTTGGTCTTGGGATCCACTGTGACCCTCTGATCTGTTTCCGCCCCACTGAGTGAAGTCACACAGTCCATCCTTCCCTGTATTGGATCAGATCATGTCACTCCTCTGCTGAAAACACTCCATGTGAGGCTTCCCGCTGTAGTCAGAAATAATGCCAGTGCCTCACAGTGACCTCCCCGCAACCAAGCCCTATTTGATTCAGCCCCCGAAGACCTCTCTGACCTCGTGACACATACCGCACCCCCATCTCTCCATTTCACGCACACTGGCCTTGTTTGCACTCCTCATACCTCGGGGCCTTTTTATTTTACTCTTGCCCCCAACCTGAAATGCTCTTTCCCCAGATCTTCTGTGTGGTTAGCTCCTTCTGTCCATTTAGCTTCTGCTCGATTGCCACCTCCTCTAGGAAGCCCTCCAGCTCTATCAATCCTCTGCATAACTGTCGTGCACAAACAGCAACATTTAGTCTGGAGTGTGCTCACGATTGCCACTTGCCTTTTCCCAGCTGGCGCCACGTGTTGGCTCTCTTTGCAGCCCAGCACATGTGAATCTGCACGTGGTCGCCTCTGCTCAGCAGCACTGTTGCCCTTCTTGGCCCCTGTCCCCATCTCTGCCCCGACATCACTCCTGCTCGTGAGGCAGAGATGCAGTGACAGGCAGCCTATCTGAAACGGCATTCTCAGGAATGCGGATTGTTTTATTGCCAGTTAAATATGCTTTACGCTACCTGTGAATGAGGCCATTGTGACATTTAGCAACTGATTTGATTAAACGCAGATGTGGGCTGGACTCCATGTGCGGCCAAGATGCAGGAAGACAGGCTCCGGGTGCATATTTGGATTTTTTTTTTTTTTTTAAGATGGCAAAATAGACTAGATGACTCAGTGCCAGCAAATGGTCATGGATGCCTCCCTCCCCGGTGTGTGGACCGTGCATCCCTGTTGGTCTTAGAGCTCAAAGCACAACCTCGATTTCCCCAAATCCTTTGTTTTCATCTGGAATCTTCTGTTTGGCCCTACCCAAATTGTTATTCTGTTTTTTCAAACTTCCTCCAGTGTCTTTAACCCCACAATTTTTTTTAAATGGTAGATCAATGGAATACTAGCTAACGTTGACATCTTGATGGTGATTATTAACACACGAAGAATAATAATCCCAGCTACCATTTATGGAACATTTACTCTGTGTGGGCTCTCCCTTTTATATGCCGTATCTTACAGAATCCTCATAATAAACCAAATAAATAAACCATTTAGTTCCATTTTACATATGGGGAAACTGAGGCTTAGCACTTTCAACCACTGTCCGTAGTCACCAGGGCAAATAATCAATTATGCGTGGATTCTCTGTCGTCTCCCACCCCTTCTAGGCCCTAAGATCCGAGAAGACAGGACCTAGCTCTTTCCCAAAACAGAAATCATAGCACACACTAGGCAGTCAGCAAATATTTATTGAACAAAAGAGTGACTGCCTGGATGAACACAGGAGGTCAAGGGCAAGGCCAGAGCTAGTCAGGTCAAGGCAGGGCTTGGCCTTCACCACGAGGTATTCTGGGCAAAGAAAAGAAACAGAGCCCTGAACCTGGGGAGATCTGGGATTTGTCCCTTTGTGGGCAAATGGGCTACAGATAGGGTGCCTGACTGGGTGGGGTTCACTTCTGTCTGCCTACTTGTGGCTTTTCCATTTTACACATTATGTGGCGATAACTTTTTATATCACCCCTGGCTAGACACCCAGGTCTTTTCACTGGCTGCCCTGGTGTGTTTTCAGCAGTTTTGAACACGGGCATCAGTGAGACTTCATTAAGATGAACAAGTACTTGTTTTTGAGTATGATGTGGACCCGGGACAGTAGGTCCCTTGGCTGTGGGCAAAGAAATCATAAGGTGGATTCCAAAGCAAGTAGCATCGATGAGGGGCCGCTTTTCACTGGGATCACCCACAAGGCTTTCTTTGCGCTGCCAGGAGTGACACGTCAAGCCTGTGGTGACAGGGACATCGGGTTGGCTGGAGAACCGAGGCAGGCAGTGACCTGTGCTGTTTCCCAGAGCTGCTGGGAAGGCAGGGCCGCATGCTGGCTGGGCGCCACAGCTTCAGGGTCAGGCCGACCCGGGCTTGAACCCTGCTCTGCCACTTCCCACTAGGACAGACGTCCTAGGCTTGTGGTCTAGATGAAGCAAGACACTGCTTGTACGATGACTAGCCCTGGGGAAGGAAGGGCTCCGTAAATGGAGGCCATTCTTATTATTTTATTATTATTCATCTAAGTGCTAATGCCAGTAACTAAGGTCTCCAAGGGCTTGGGTTCACTTAAAGCTGAGCTTGGCCCAAGAGAAGGAGGAGAGGTTTTTATGGTGACTGTCACCATCTCCTTGGAAAGCAGAGGGAATCTAGAAGGCAAGAAGCCCAAGAAGGATATGCACAGCCACTGGTAATCAGAGAAATGTGAATTAAAGACAACAAGGCAGATATCCTGTTAGTCCTATTAGAATAGCAACACTTAGCTATTGCTGGGGATACAGGGGTGGGGGGCACTGCCAGGGCAGTGGGGGGAGGGAGGCGTGCACCAGCAACCAGGAGCTCTCGCCCGGCCCTTAGGGAGACCAGGTCTTAGGACAATGGGACCCAGCCGTCCCACTTCTGGGAACACATCCCAAGGAGACTCAGACACAAGTCCACAGGGGATGGCCCAAGGGTGTTCGTGATGTCCTGGGTGGACATGGAGGTGCCCCGGGCAGATACCAAGAATGCACACAAAGGGCGGGCAGGGCAGTTGCCAGGACAACAGGGGAACGGTGCCTCCGGCAGTGGGTACAGAGCCCAAGGACTTAGTGCCGGGCAAAAAAATGGGGAAACCATATGGAATATAATGAAACGAAACAAACAGGACGAACTCACAGCAACGTAGACAGGTCTTAAGAACTTCCTGATGAGTGAAAAAAACGAGAAATCATAGGAAATGTAACACAGAATTCACAGAAGTTATGTAGCTGCCCACAAAGCACTGGGCACACTTTTGCAGGAAAACAGAAATGGTGGGACATGCCTCAGCTCTGCTAGAATTACTGCCTATGAAGTGATAAGGAATGAAAGGAAACACATTTTTTTAAAAAGAGAGGTCTTGGGTGTACTGGTGAGGAAAACGTGTCATGAACTTGAATTCACTTGACATTTTGTCCTCCTGCATTTTGCGGGATGGAGAAAGAGGGTGGGCTGGTGTCCACGACTGTCCACACGGGCTCCCTGATGCTGGTGGAGGCCCAGTTTCAGGGACATAGAGGATCCCTCTGTATCTTGTCTAGCAGGTATAAATCTTGATCTGTAAGTTCAGGGAGGTAAAAAGTGGATCTGACTTTATTTTCAGCCTTTCAACATGATTTCCAGTTGGAGCTACCGTTCCCCTGGGCCGGTGGCAAGTTTCACTGTAGTCTTTCAAGGCTTTCCCCAAATTCTCTGGAATTTCGCCACAGGTCTGGCATCTTACCCCAAGCCAGTGTGTTACAGTGTCCCGGACTCCCCATCCTCCCTCACTGAGACCCAGGCTGCTGCCGACCTGTCCACTCTCTCAGTCCATGAGGCTCCTTCTGTCTGGGGCTCTCCGTCGCTGTGTCTTTGCCACACTGTGGGCACAGCAATGTTTCGTTGTTCTCTCCTCCTAGAGCAGAGGTCACAAACTGGAAACCCACAGGCCACATCCCCTGCAAATATGTTTTTGTTTGTTTTGGGTTTGTTGGTTTGTTTGTTTTTTTTTTTTTTTTTTTTGGCCCCAACTAATTTATATTTGTTGCCTATATATAAACATTGGGAAATTTCATATATAAGCCCAGATTTTTCGCTCCTTTGGAAAAATCAGAAGCCTGGCTACATTAAATCACACTTCTGGGGACAGAGGTCAGTTGGAGCTGAGCAGCACTGTATCAGTTAGGAATGCTTTGAACTGCTAGTAACAAAAAGCCCAACTAATCTTGGCTTAACCCATAATAACATTTATTGTGCATTTAGCAAGAAGTCTGACCATAAGATCGGTTTGGTAGCTCATTTTTACCTTCAGGAGGAGAAGCCTGGGAGGAGAAGCCCCAGGTTCTTTTTATCCTTCCAATCCTTCATCCTCAACATGTGGGCCTTTTGCTTTTATATTTGTAGCCTCATGTCCCAAGATGGCTGCTGTAACTCCAGGCATTCCATCTTTACATAATCCAGGGGAGGGGCTGGCAGGGGAACAAAAGAAAAGTCTTTCCCAGAAACCCCTTGTCTGGAACTAGATTACACAGCCATCCCAGAACTGCAAGGGAAACTGGGAAAGCAAGGGAGGTAACTGCCGAGGAGAAAGGAACTGAGAATTCCTGTGGGGAACCAAGCAGCGTCTGCCACAAGCTGCTGCCCCCTTAAATAAAACTGTGCATCCCAGGGGCGCCTGGCTGGCTCTGGCGGTGCAGCATATGACTCTTGATCTTGGGGTTGTAAAGTTTGAGCCCCACGACAGGTGTGGAGATTAGTCAAAAATAAAATCTTTAAAAACAAAAAAACTGCACATTCCAGTTTGCCACAATCCCCACCACCCCTTATTGTTTCCCAACACTGATGCTGTGTGTCAGTTGCCATTTACCGTTGTGGCTGCACCAGCTCCTTCCCTCACCTCCCTCTGCTGTTGGGCCTGGAATGTTCTGAGGGCTGCCTATCTCAGACTCAGTGCACACAGCCCTTTCCCGTGAAGGGGAGGCTTGCTACTTTCTCCATACCTCTGTGTGGGTACAGAGAATCCCTCTGCCTCGGGACTCCTTGCTCATTCTCGTTTTCTTCCCCTGCCCACCACCTTGCCTTCCCTCTTGCCCTACCCCATTTCTCTAGCCAATGGGCTCTCCCATCCCCCCAAGAGAATCCTTCCTTTGGATTTCTTAAGCCATTTTGCCTACATCAATCTAATTCTCAGTTGGCCCACCAAATGGGGCCGGTGTACAAACTCACTGGCCCATGATAACATAAGTACAGTACTGAAAGTAAGAGAGAGAAACTTTCCCAGCAGTTAAAGACTAAATTCTGCCGCGGCCACCAGGCACGTAATCCCTGGCACATCTCAGCACAGGAGGCAGAGCCGTTTGGGGGTGTGGTATCACGCAGTGAATTATGTGTGGCACAAGTTGTGTGCTAGTTAGGCAACCATGTCTTTGTCCTTTCCTGACAGTTTGAGAAGCATTAGCATGCACCTCAAATCCTCCCAGATTCCAAGGCTTAAACTTCAGAACACAAGAGCTGGGATAACTCATTTCTGCTCATTCTTCTGCTCCCCTGTGCATCCCGGCTCAGGACCCAGGACCCTGATGGGACCAGGAGGAGAAGCCTCAGTTACTCTGACATGCTTGCCCTCCTCCCCTCATCCCACAGTGGCTTGTGATTGTGACTTGTGATTGTGTGGCAAGGAGTAGCAGGTGGAGGAAGGAACAGTGAAACCAGATCGTGCCCCTCGGAGCACTGTGGGAGCACTTTCTCCGCAGGGAAGTTGGAGAAAAGTGTCCAGAAAGTGCGCACCTCTCAGCACGTTCCCTAGGATTTCTCCATTAAACATCCCCATATGGATATGGTTCCCGGTTGCCTCGTCTGCCTTGTAAAACCCTAGTAGCACATCAGGCGCTGGCTTCACGGGGAATTCTCCTGAATCGGGGCAGGTGCCACCACTTTTGCGTAGTTACCTCCGTGGTGGGGCTGACGGGGTGCGGGGGTCACTCAGCAGGGAGGGCTCAGCATTGTGGGCCAGTACCAGTGTAGTCAACACGTTCGCTTCCCAGTTTACATGGAGCGCGTCCCCCGGCGGACTGGCCCTCCTGACAGTAGTAATAAAGGCGGTGGGTCTTTGCGCACTGACAGCGGTTGAAAGATCCCAAATGCCACCTGTACTGTACGGGGGCCCCTGCACATGAGAGCTGTTCCATGATCTCGGAAAGTGGCCCACTGTTGCCGGGGAGAGGCGGACCCAACTTGCCCCCCCCCCCCGACCCCAATCCCGAAGAGCCTTCTGCAGGGAATCTCACAGCCTGGTCAGATGAAGCCGTGACCCTTCCAACAAAGGGGAAGGAGAAAATAGGAAGGGAACGTGAGGTTGGTGCCGAAGAGGTGGGGACAGGCGTGGTTCCCTGGTGGGTGAGCACAAGGAATCCCAGAGATGCCGATATCATCTCTTATCTCAAAGCCCGAAGAGCACCCAGGAGAATGGCAGAGGGAAGGGTCCTGAACTCTTGGGGCGGCTCCATACCCCTCCTTTGCTGTTGCCTGGGAGGCCAGCTGTGGGACGCTGCTGGGGGGCAGTGGAAGCAGCAGCTTTGTTTTACTTTCAGAGGAGGTCAAAGTCACATAACAGTAACCAGTTCAGAGTGCACAGCTGGTGGCGTCTAATGCCTTCATTGTGCAAACACCACCTCTGTCCAGCTCCAAGATATTCTTATCACCCCAAAAGGAAAGCCCACCACCCACGAAACTCTCACTCCCACTTCAGCTCTGCCCCCAGCTCCCAGCAGCCACAAGTCTACTTTGATCTCCGTGGATCACTGTCCGGGCCTCTCATATAAATGCAAATCAGACCATATGTGGTCTTTGACATCTAACTTTTTCCACTCAACAATGTTTCCGACTTCATCCATGCTGTAGTGGGCGTCAGGACTCCATTCCTTTTTACAGCTGAATAATGTTCCATTGTCTGCCTGTGACACAGTCCATTTATCCATCCACCAGCCAATGGACACTGGGCGTGGTCTGCCTTTTGGCTATTGTGAATAGTGCTGCAGGAACATTTGTGTACAGCTTTTTGTCTGAACATCTGTTTTCAACTCTTTGGGGTATGCACCCGGGAGGGGGATTGCTGGGTCACTTGGTAATTATATGTGCACCTTTGGGAGGCATCAGCAAGCCTCCTTCCACAGCAGCTACACACCTTACACTCCTACCCGCAGTGTGCAAGCTTTCCAGTTTCTCCACATCCTCGCCAGCACTTGCTTTTTCCACTTTGTAAGAGTTTTGGGGATTTTTATGGCTGACCTGGTAGACGTGTAAGAGTAGATGTCCAGAAGCTCAGACGCTGTTGGACAAGCCAGGGAACGTTCCAACACTGAGTTTTTGTAAACTACGTAACACTATCTACCTTGGAGGATGGACAGCTGCATTGAACAAGTCCTGTGCATAACAACATGCAATACAGGGGGTGTCTTTCCTTGGCCCCGAGCCTACCTCCAGGGTCTGGATCACCCAGGACTTCACATGTTCACTATGGTGAAGGGCAGGGGTTTTTCCTTCATTTAGTGTAAAATACAATAAAAATGAATCTCTAGAACTTGCATTCTGATTGGGGGCAATATCACCCCCAAAGGGAGCAGAAAATGGTTCTCAGAGTGGGGGCAAAAACACTTTTGCATGAAGCACAAATATACTTAGATACCAAAACAGATACGCGATTATCTATAATCGGGTAGAATTTCACGGGGGAAAGAGTAAGTAGAAGAAAAATACCAAAAAGTATGGGACAATCATAAAAAAATATAGAGAGAAACAATGAAATTTTTAAAAAGACACAGATTCGGCAGACAAGGGACATCCTACATGCCCTCTCCCGGTTTCTTTGCTCATCCAGAACACCTAGCGAGTAGGTCCCAGCCCATAGTCCACAGCTCAGTAAGGCTTTGTAATGCATCACTGCATTTGGATCTGGAATCATCTTAAGTCTTCGTGCACTTATCCACTTGATTGTGTCCTGTCTCCTCCGTGAATGTAAGCTTCAGCCCCTTACGCCACATCCACAACCGTGCCTGACACCGTGATCCATTTCAGTAGGAACTGTATTGTTGAATAAATGGATGGATATCCACTTGAAAATCATATCGCTGAGATGGTGGTTCTGGTCTGCAAATGCGTCAGGGGTCCAAGCTCCTTACATCTTTATGCTCAGCCGTGTGATCCCAGATGACCCTATTTTGCAGGCCCTACCCCTGCCCTGTAAGGGCATACTCAGGAAATTGTACACATTAACTTATTACCCTCCCCTTGACTAGAACTCATCACATGGCCACACCCACCACACTGGGAAAAGTAGTATATATCAGGCATGTGCCCAGCTTAAAAGCAGAGACACTATTGACACGAGACAGAAGGGGTGAATGGATATTGGGGGTGGCCCTAGCAGGACTGCACCATCACTTTAGGAAAGGATGTTTTCCATATCTCACCCTTGCCTTCCCCAATTCTCCCGTGGGCACTCCACCAGCCAGATGGAGGCAAGAAGTCGGTGTTTAACATTCCAGCTTAAGATTGTCCATTTGGAAAACCCACATATTGTGGCACAAGATTTCTGGGGCCACATGCCCCCGCCCTCCTGGGTCTTCAGCCAGGGGATGGCTGTCTCCCCCTGCAGGGGCTCTGGGAATGCCCTCCGCACACCACAGTTTGTTTGTGGTTGCAAACAAACAAGAGGCTGTTTGGGGGAAAGAATACAAAGGGGCCAGACTGTGGCCTGTTTGTTTTCAAACCTGCTCAATGTTGTCATTCAGAAGATGGACACAAAAGAAAAGAGAAATCAGAACAGGAAACGCTGCGGCCAAGGCTCTTCCTAGAGCAGTGTGTTTCTAAGCTTTAGCAGGTGGGGTCACCATGGTAACCGTGACCCCAAAAATAATTTAGAATGGAATAGGCTGGCCTAGACCTTCTGTGGATGAGTCTGAACAGGCCACTGAGGACAGAAAGGGATCCCAGCGTCCCACATTATTGTGGACAAATTCTGTGGGTTCTGGTCCTTGGACCAGGTGTCATGGACACACTGAGGTGTGGCCATGTTCCTGGTCCTTCCTCTCTTCACCTGGCTGACTCTAACTCATCCTTCAGAGATTAGTGTAGGTGTCAATTCTCCCGGGAAAGCTTCCCTGGCCCCTCCACTCCCTGGCAGGCATTACGGAACACGTCCCAGGGTCCAGCACAGAATCCTTCTCACCCCTGGGTATGGGAAGAGTTTATTTTGCAGATTTCACTTTGGAGCCATTTCAATATTTTAGGTAATTACAAAACACATTTGAAAACTCCTAAAATTTGATAGCAAACTTTTATAGACCTAACTGCATATTGAGTTGTTTGGCATAGCCATACAGAAAGGAGACTTAATTTACCCTTATTTTTACTTTTTTCTTTTTTCTTTCTCCCTCCTGATGTTCCAAGAGTCCTTTTTAAAATTTTCTGCCTGGGGGCGCCTGGGTGGCTCAGTGCGTTAAAGCCTCTGCCTTGGCTCAGGTCGTGATCTCAGGGTCCCGAGATTGAGTCCCCAGGGTCCTGGGATCGAGCCCCACATAGGACTCTCTGCTCAGCAGGGAGCCTGCTTCCCCCTCTCTTTCTGCCTGCCTCTCTGCCTACTTGTGATCTTTGTCTGTCAAATAAGTAAATAAATTCTTTAAAAAAAATTTTCCTGCCTGTTCCAAGAACTTCCTGTACTCACCTTCTCAGAGTATGTCTGCTGTGACAGGTTTTCTTAGTTTTCCTTCATTTAAGAATGTCTTGATTTTCCCTTTTCCCCTGAAGGATATTTTCTCTGGATGTAGGATTCTGGGTTGAGAAATGTATCACTTCCTTCTGGCCAACAAAAATCAACAAGCTCATTCTAAAGTTGATATGTAAATGCTAAGTTTACACATAGAAGCCAAAACAATCTTGAAAAAGAAGAACAAGGGGCGCCTGGGTGGCTCAGTGGGTTAAGCCTCTGCCTTCAGCTCAGGTTGTGATCCTGGGGTCCTGGGATCAAGCACCGCATCGGGCTCTCTGCTCAGCGGGGAGCCTGCCTCCCCCTCTCTCTCTGCCTGCCTCTCTGCCTGCTTGTGATCTCTGTCTGTTAAATAAATAAATAAAATCTTTGAAAAAAAAAAAGAAAAAAAAAGAAGAACAAATGGAGAACTTATGCTATCTGATTTCAGAACTTACTATAAAGCTGCAGTAACCAGGTCGGGATGGAATTGGTATAGGCTAGATACATGGGTGGAACAGAGTCCAGAAATAAACCCTCACATTAACTGTCAATTAATTTTTGGCAAAGGTGTCAAGTAATTCAGTGAGGAAAAGGATAAACTTTTTTACAATGGTGCTGGAACAACCAGATATCCATATGCAAAAGATTCATTTAGACCCCCACCTCACACCACACACACAGAATTAACTTACATTAGATCATAGAGCTAGAACTGTAAAATTTCTAGAAGAAAACATAGGAAAGAATCTCACCTTGGATTAATCAGTAAAAGCAGAATCCATAAGGAGGATATTGATTAAAAAAAAAAAAGAGCTTCTGCTCTTCAAAAGACACCATAAAGAAAATGAAAGAACAAGCTACAGACTTGGAGATAATATTTACACACTGTGTATCTGATAAAGGACTTGTGTCCAGCGTATATAAGAAATTCTTACAACAAAATTTTAAGAGGACATACCTTTTTTTTTTTTTTTATGAGCAAAAGATTTGAATAGATCTTCATCTAAAAAGATACATGAATGGCTAATAAGCACATGAAAAGATGCCCGACATGGTTAATCGTTGGACAAACACTACCTAAAACCACACAGAAATACCACTGCATACCTACTGGAATGGCTATGATCAAAAAGACCAAAAATACCAAGTGCTGAAAAAAACAGAAGTCTCATACACTGTTAGTAGGTTCATGAAATGGTACAGCCACTCAGAAGACACTTTGACTGTGTCTTTAAAAAGGAAAATATACTCTTGCCACATGATTTCACGCTCCTACTCCCTGGGATGTGCCCAAGGGGGATGAAAACATATATGCACACAAGGACTCATATGAAATGGTTAGAGCCTCTTTATCTGGAATAGCCCCAACTTGGATGCGGTGCATCCCCACACTCAGTACAATTCAGCAATGAGAAACAATGAACTTCTGGTCCATGGATGGGCTTCTGCAGCCTTATGCGGAAGGAGGAGGCCAGAAACAAGTACATCTCTTCTGATCCCACTTCTGTGAAATTTCTAGAAAAGGCAAAAGTCCAGAATCAGCAGTGGCTTAGCTGCCTGATGCTGGGGGCGGGGGTGGGGGATGACTGCAGAGAGGCACAAGGGAACTTTGGGGGAGATGGAAATGTTCTGAAACAGCACTGTGGTAACGGGCGCACAATTATATGGATTTACTCTAAAAATCATCCAACTGACCCCAGTGGAGGAATTGTATAGTATATAAGTTATAACCCCCAAAAGAACAGTTTATAAAGCAGCAGCAACAGCAGCACAGAGAGCTGTTGAAAACTCAAGTCAGACTGCCCGGTTCCCGCCCCAGCAGCTGTCACCTCTGTGCTCCCTTCGGTACGTCGCTTAACTTTTCTGGGCCTCAGTTAGTCCAGGAAGAGCTCAGAACGGCACCTGAAACACACAAGTTCACCACGGCTTTTCCTGCAACTGCCCTCTTCCCTCCCTGGGCTCCTGCCTCATTGGCCTTGCCTTTCTCACCTGCCAAGCGAATCCTTGCTTAGGATCTGTGCCCTCAGCGTGCGTGAACACTCCTTTCCCAGGCTGTGTCCATCGCTGGCATGTGTCCACTCCAGTGTCACCTCAGAGAGGCCTTGCCTGACCACCCAGTCTTCAGTGACACCCCACGCACCACTCACTCATTCATTCAGTAAATCGCATTTTCTTGTACTAATAGTAGAAGCGTCATTTTTATTCCCATTTTACAGATGGGGCAACTGAGGCTCAGAGGGCAAAAGTCCTTTTGTGCCTTTATTCAGTTTACCACCATTCAGTTTACTCATTTACCACCTTGCACCCCTTAGAATGGTTACTATCAAAAAAAGAAAGAAAAGGAAGGGAGGAAGAGTTGACAAGGATGTGGAGAATTTGGATCCCTGTGCACTGTTGGTGGGAATGTAAAATGATGGAATGCTGGAAACAACAGTAAGTGGTTCCTCAAAAAATTGAAAAAGCAAATGATCATATCCAGTAATTCTACTTCTGGGTATCTACCCAAAAAACTTGAAAGAAGGGTCTAAAAGAGCCATTTGTATCCCCATATTCATAACAGCATTATTCATGATAGCCAAAAAATGGAAGCAATCCAAGTGTCCATTGACAGACGAATGGATAAACAAAATGTGGTATATGGTCCTAACTATGGGGCGCCTGGGTGGCTCAGTGGGTTAAGCATCTGCCTTTGGCTCAGGTCATGATCCCAGGGTCCTAGGATCAAGCCCCACGTCGGGCTCCCTGCACCACTTCCCCTGCTTTTCCTCCCTCTCTCTGTCAAATAAATAAATAAAGTCTTTTTTTTTTTTTTTTAATGTAGTGTATAGGGGCGCCTGGGTGGCTCAGTGGGTTAAGCCTCTGCCTTCAGCTCAGGTCATGATGTCGGTCCTGGGATCGAGCCCCGCATCAGGCTCTCTGCTCAGCAGGAACCTGCTTCCTCCTCTCTCTCTGCCTGCCTCTCTGCCTACTTGTGAACTCTCTCTCTGGCAAACGAATAAATAAAATCTTTAAAAAATAAAAAAAAACTTTTTTTAAATGTAGTGTATGGTACAATGGAATGTTATGCTGGCACCTGCTGCAATGTGGACAAAACTCGAAGACGTGATGCTAAATGAAATAAGCCAATCACAAGAGGACAAGTACTATGTGATTCCGCTTATGTGCAGCTCCTAGAATAGTCACATTCATAGAGAAAGTAGAATGGTAGAGGCCGGGGGCAGGGGGAGGGGAGGAATGGGGAGTTATTATTTAATGGGGACACAACACAGTTTTGCAAGATGAAAAGAATTATGGGTATGGAAGGTGGAGACGGTCACACAACAACACAAATGTACCGAATGTCACTCAACTGTGTGGTTAGAAATAGTTAAAACAGTTAGTTTTATGTCATGGATGCTTACCACAATTATTTTAAAGATGTTATTTATTTATTTAAGAGAGAGACAGCATGAGCAGAGCAGAGAGGGACAAGCGGACTCCCAGCTGAGCAGGGAGCCCAGTGTGGGGCTTGATCCCAGGGCTCTAGGATCATGACCTGAGCCAAAGGCGGACACTTAACTGACTGAGCCACCCAGGCGCCCCGGCTTCCCACAATTTTTAAATAAATATTTTTGAAACATAACTCTTGAGAACCAGAATCTTTATTGCATGCACAATCTCATTTATTGCTCACCACAACCCTTTGATGGCAGAGTTACTTATTTTAATTCGTGAATTGACAGAAATGAGCAGCAGAGAGATTTGGTAACCTGCCAAGGTCACAGGTTCCATCCCAGGTTGTCAGCCCTCAAAGAGCCCACCTGTCTGCCGCATCTTTCTCCTCCACATCCCTCTCTGATTGTAAGAAACCTCATCTGTACCCATTCCTTCTTCCTGCAGGCACGGCGGGGATCTACCAAGGAGCAAATGGCCTGACCAATGCAGCCGGATTCGGAAGTGTGCACCAGGTAGACGTCGCTCCCCACCACTTGTATTCCGTTTCCTTAAATAGCCCCCTTAAATAAGGGTACCCTGAGAGTCCACTCCCACCCACAACCCCCACCAGAAATGCAGTCTCTGATGCCCTGGATTTAGTGACCACAGGAGTCAGATTGTGCACAAAAAGAGCATCAGAAAGATACAGGGTAGAGATAGAGAAATTGGAATTACTAGCAGGCTTCCAAGATGACACAAGTGATATTATATATAACATCTTGCCTGACCCCGAAATGCCCGTGACTGTTGAATCTAGCATGTATGAAATGCAAATGCTTGTGCTCTCTTGACCTTCTCAAGCGTGAGGCTCCATCATCTTCACTTCTGCATTCCAGGGCCAAGTGCCCAGCACACAGTAGGGGTTTTATAAATGCTTGTTCAATCACACCAGGTCAACCCTGTAAAGATGAACACTGGCCAATAATTTGTCTTGTTTTCCACTTAGTAAATTAAGAATGAGAGGGGGAACTCTGTCCTATTTGTGCGTCTCCTATTAAATCTAAAATTATTTCAAAACAAAACTATTTCAAAACAGTTATTTCAAACATGCTTTTAGGCTGGCATTAAAACAAAATTACCACAGAGTAGGTGGGCTTTATGGAATATTTAACACTTAAATAGGAGGAATGCACTACATCTTCTTCAATGAGCTAAAGAATCTAAATGATTTAAACCTTGGAAGACTGGGAGATAGTCTCTGTGTTTCTGTATTATTCCGAGTATACTATGTACATGGATAAAGTACTTATGAATACAACAGTGCTTTTTAATGTGTGGTTCTTCACTCTGGGTGTCTGCTCATTTCACCAAGAGGAGCTTGTCAAAAGCAGATTCCCTAAATGCCACCTCCAGAAATTCCAATTTTGTAGAGCTGGGGTGGGGGTCCAGGAAGCTGAACTTCCCATGAGTTTTCACAGGATTTGAGAAGCATTGGTTTATGGTGGTGGGGGGGAAGAATATTGGAGAGGTAGGGCTGGGGGTTGTGGGGGAAAGGGAGAGAAAAAATGAAACAAGATGGGATCAGCAGGGAGACAAACCATAAGAGACTCTTAATCTCATGAAACAAACTGAGGGTTGCTGGGGGGAGGGGGAGTAGGGATAGGGTGAGTTGGGTGATGGAGGTCGGGGAGGGTATGTGATATGGTGAGTGCCGTGAAGTGTGTAAACCTGGTGATTCACAGACCTGCACCCCTGGGGCAAATACATTATATGTTAATAAATAAAAAGAATAAGTAAAAAAAAGAATATTTGAAACAATGACTACTGTGGGAGACTTGGAATATCAGGCTGGGTTAAGCAAAACTTGGTCAAAAGGGGATTGGCATTCTTTGATTTGATCTCTGAGATTTCCTCATAGAAGATTCTGGATCCCTAATGCTGTATAGGTGTTGCTGTATTTGTACCTCCTGTGAACTTAAAATGTCACCCAGTCTCCTGGGTATGTGTGTATGTGGTCCTTATAACTCATTCATTGGTTCATTGATTTAACTAGTATTTATTGAGTTCCCCTCCATGCCTGGCACTGTTCCAGGTACTAGGGATATAACAGCAGTCAAGGCAGACACCGACAGAGCCACACCCACATCCCTCAGGGTGCACCTGCTGGGGATTCCCTAGGACCAGAGCACGGGGCAGGAGGGAAGGGCCAGGGAATGAAGACCGCTGAGAGCAGCTCTCAAACAAAGCCTAGCTGGAGATGGTGGATGGACATCCCAGCTCCCTTGCCGCTGGGAAAGATCGTCCTGAGGGTGTTTTATACCATCCCAGTGTTTCCCAGGGGACTTCCCTCCAGTCCCCACTTAAAAGCCCCCAGACTGGCTGCTTTTACTGTCACACTTCCCCATCCCCCAACTGGGGTCTCTTTTGCCTCCCAAATACTTGCACTTGCCTCCTTGTCTCGGGGTCTGCATCTGGGGCAAGTCCCTGCCCTCATGGAGCTTTTGTTCTAGTGGGAGGGATGGAGACAGACACAGGAGACCCACCCATGAGGCCCCTCACTGCTGTCAGCCTGTGACTGGGCCGACAGAAGGCTCGGACAGGCTTCTTCACTAAAAACCCTGTGTGTTTCCCTTTCTAGGACTATCCTTCCTATCCTGGCTTCCCCCAGAGCCAGTATTCCCAGTATTACAGCTCGTCCTACAGCCCTCCTTACGTCCCGGCCAGCAGCATCTGCCCTTCTCCCCTCTCCACTTCCACCTACGTCCTCCAGGAGGCATCTCACAGCGTCCCCAGCCAGAGTTCTGAGTTGCTTGGCGGTAAGTATAGTCGCTGTCTCGTGGTTATTATTGGCTATGATCTGAGCTCTCATAGGTCCCATAGACCAGACATGGGTCCCAGTTGTAACAAACCGGTCACCCAAGAGCTAAATCCAGACCTCGGATATATTTGGTTGACCTCTCTCTATGTGTGTGTCTTTAACTGTACCCATGTTTAAAATTTTTAACTAAAAATTCTCATTTCTACTTTGCCTTGAGAGTAGATCTGGTCTTCTCTCAAAAGCAAATCTGGACCTGGTCCCTTAGGTCTCCCTTCCTAAGTGACGACATTTGGCTGGCTGAGTAATGTCTTCCCCATTCAGACAGGGCACACATGATTCCACATCTGGCCAATGTACATCAAGTTCATTACCCACCTGGCCCGTGCGGGCACTGGAGTTGGTGAGCCCTAGTCCTCAAGGAAGGGAAACCGGTATTTGTTGCCCATCTGCAATGTGCCAAGCACATATCTTGTGGTCTTCTCATTTCACTAATTTGTGTATTGATTCAACAAATATTCATAAAGCACCTGCCGATTTCCAGGCACTCCTTAATTTAAGAAATAAAATATAGTGCAACATTGACTTGATTCTTATAGACAGGAATTAAATAATCACATAAATAATTACAGATGATGATAAGGAAAGTCATAATCCTCACAAAAACTGGCTTTTAGGTACTTTTTCTTTTCCAGGTAAGAACAATGAAGATCAGAATAATAAGTAATTTGCTAGTAATTGGTGGAACTGGGATTTGAACCACACCTATTGGGCTCCATAACCAGTGCTCCTGGATATTCAGTAGCCACACATAGCTGAGATTATGTTATCTAAAACCCATTTTGGAACAGAAGGGCGGGAGCATCAAACCTTGGTTCTGTCACTGAGAATTCTAGAATCTTTTAAAAAGTCCTCATGTGTATGTTTTCAATAGCACAACAGCTTTATAAATCCCTTCTATTGGGGTGCCTGGGTGGCTCAGTCAGTTAAACATTTGTCTTTGGCTCAGGTCATGATCCCAGGGTCCTGGGATCAAACCCTGCGTCAGGCTCCCTGCTCAGTAGGGAGTCTACTTCTCCTTCTCCCCTGCCACCCCCTGCTTCTGCACACATGCGCCCCTTCTCTCTCTCTCAAATAAATAAATAAAATCTTTTTTAAAAAGAGGAATCCCTTTTATTGGTCAGGACTTTTTGACTTCAAAAGATAGAAGATGCAACTCAAAAGTTCAAGCAAAAAAACGAATTTTTTAAGATTGATTTATTCATCTTAGAGAGAGGGTGCACACATGAGCGTGGGAAGGGTAAAAGGAGAGAGAATCTCAAGCAGACTCCCACTGAGACGGACACAGGGCTCAATTTCACCACCATAAAATCATGACCTGAGCCAAAACCAACAATCAGACGCTCAACCAACTGAGCCACCCAGGTGTCCCCAAAAATGGAATTTTTAAACATATGTAATCAAGAAGTATAGGGATTCCAGGCTGGGTCCAGGGATTCAGATGATAATTTGGGGCCTCAGTCTATTTATTCCTCTGGCTCTTCATTTTCCTGGGTTCATTTCACTCTCAAACAGGTTCTCCCATTATGGTGGCAAAGATAGTCACTGGCTGCTCCAGGATTCAGTCCTGCCTGCTTATCTACCCCTCAGAGAGATTTCCTCCTTCCTAACAGCCCCTGGTGAGGTCCCAGGCATGCTTCTGTTGGCCCAGCTTAGGTCCCATACCTATCCTCACACCAGTCTCTGTGGCTGTGGATAAAATGCTGCGATGAGACAGCAGACCTGGGTCTCATGCCCACAGCAGGAGCTAGAGTTGGGTCATCTTCACCCAACCCCTACCCAGGGGAAGACAAAAGAGACAGTGGGTAGGCCAAAGAAACAAGTATCCACAACCCGTGATTAGGGGTTGGAGCAACATACGGGAGCATCCGTGTCCTGACCCCTGGGTGATGTCCATCCCTGTGCAACTAACTCAGAGCCTGTGGGTTCATTCATCCAGTGTGCAAACTCTCGGAGAGCTGCTATGCACAGATCTTCTATGAGATGGTTTAGGCTTATCATTAAATGACATGATAGCAATAAATTAGAATGCCCACATGTAAAGTAGATATCATTGCGTTTTGTTCTCTTTCCTTTTCAGTGGGTTTTTCAGAACCCACAGATATTCTGGGGCTTGTAGAAGCTAAGCCAACGTGACAGTGTGTGGCCATTCCTTCAACAAATACTGGTTGATGGTTAGGAAAAGAACAGTAGTGGAGACTAACTTCTTCTGTTCCTGAGGTTGCTGGCACATTGCTGGGGACAAGTTAACTATCCTTGGTTTGGTGACAAATGGAGATAACATGGCCAGGCATTTTTAAGTCAGGTTTGTTTAAGCAGGCTCCACGTCCAGAGTGGAGACCAGCGCAGGGCTCGAACTCGTGACCCTGAGATCAAGACTTGAGCTGAGATCAAGAGTCAGATGCTTGACTGACTGAGCCATGCAGATGCCCTTTTAAGCCAATTTTTAAGGAAGTTTAGGGCTTGAGCATTGATTTCCATCATTGTGATTTCATTACAGTATTTAATGAATTTATAGTACCTAGGTAACAACTTCTAAATTGCTTTCTTTGAAGGGTACAAAGTTTAAAAAACTTTTCTTTGTCATGGTACTAAATTATCTTTGACCATCCTGGTTTTCAGAGTGGGGCCACTCCTACTGACTTCAGAGAGGAGATATAAGCGGGAAATCCTTAAGTGGATGCCACCTTCTATGTATAATTTGGAACTGGATCCCCAAGACTTACTTCCCAAGACTTTGGGATATGCGGAAAGGTTATCTTTGTTCTCCATCAAGAGCAAACATGAAGGTCCATTGTATCTCCTTGAAATTTTTCTTTATGATGTCCCCCTGTTCTTCATTTATCCCTTGGCCCAAGGTTCAACCATAAGTGGTTGAGATGGTTTTTATTGTGTGTCTAACAAGCTCACATAAAATCTAATGACATAAATAGTTGTCAGCTGTAACTGAGGTCTCTTGCCTCTTTTCCCCAGTGTCTGTTATAAACGAAGGGCACGTAAGCAAGCACGTGTGCACATGCATACACACGCGCACACACACACATGCATGCACTCTCTGAAAATTTCCCATAAAACTCCACTTTTGAAATTCTCCAGGATCTCCTTGAGTGGTTGGTTCCAAATTCCAGAGCCCCAAGAGGTTTATACATTACCAATAGATCGTGTTCCCTCTCTGCATGGCCTGGATACAGTATCCTGATGCCTTCTCCACCCCAGCTCCTAGCCCAGCCTGCATCGATACGCATTAACAATTATAAGAAGTCCCAACAATTTACAGATGATTGCAGGGTAATTCGCTGAGGTAGAGGGCAAAATCTGAACATATAATGTTACTCAAGAGAAAAAACAAATTAGTAGTGGTTGCTTAAGGGCTCTTTTCAGACTTTTCAGTATGATGCAGATTATCTAAAAAGATAATCGGATAGACTTTGGAGCTCCTGATTCTCATGCCTTTGGATTCCAGGACTTATACCGGTGGGGCCCAACTCCTCCAGACTCCCCCTACCCCCAGTTGTCAGGCCTTCAGCCTCAGAATAAATTATACCATTGGCCTTCTTGGTTTTCCAGCTTGCAAACACCAGATTGTGGGACTTCCTGACTTTTTTTTTTTTATTTTATTTATTTGACAGAGAGAGAGAGATCACAAGTAGGCAGAGAGGCAGGCAGAGAGAGAGAGAGGGAAGCAGGCTCCCTGCTGAGCAGAGAGCCCGATGCGGGGCTCGATCCCAGAACCCTGAGATCATGACCTGAGCCGAAGGCAGAGGCTTTAACCCACTGAGCCACCCAGGCACCCCCTGACTTCTTTTTTTTGTTTTAAGATTTTATTTATTTCTTTGACAGAGAGAGAAAGATCACAAGTAGGCAGAAAGGCAGGCAGAAAGAAAGGGGGAAGCAGGTTCCCTGCTGAGCAGAGAGCCCAATGCGGGACTTGAACCCAGGACCCTGGGACCATGACCTGAGCTGAAGGCAGAGGCTTAACCCACTGAGCCACCCGGGTGCCCCAACTTCCTGACTTCTATAATTGCATGAGCCAATTCCTATAATAAAATATATATATATAAATATATATATATATATATATATATATATATATATATTTTTTTTTTTTTTTTTTTTTTTTTTACATGCATCCTATTGGTTCTGTTTCTTGGGGGGAGAATCCTGATTAATATACCATGGGTCAAAGAAATAAACAAAAGAAAATGTAAAAGTATTTTGAACTTAAAAATTAAAACACAATATGTCAAAATTTGTAGAATGTCACAAAAGCAGTACATAAAGGGGAAATTTATAGTATAAATGCCTATGTTAAAAAGAAGAAAAATTGCAAGCCAAACACTTCATCTTTCCCCTTAAGAACCTAGAAAAAGAAGAGCAAATTACACTCAAAGTAAGAAGAAGAAGGGAAACAAAGATCAGAGCGGAAATCAATGAAAACTGAAAGAAGAAAAAAGAGAGACAAAATCAATGAAACCAAAAGCTGATTCTTTGAGAAGATAAAGGTGATAAAACTTTAGATAGGCTGATACAGAAAAAAGAGAGACGATATAAATTACCAATAAAATGAGAGTGGTAACATCACTATAGACCCTACAGATATTTAAAGACAATAATGCAATTTTGTGAACAACATCATACCAATAAATTTAACAACTTAGATGAAAGGGACAAAGTCCTTATAGGACAAAAACTTCCAAAACTCCCTCAAGAATAAATAGCTGACCTAAACAGATCTATATCTTTAATAAGCCTACATCTATTAAATTAATTGAATTTTTTGTTAGAAATCTTCCCATGAAATCACCAGGCCCTGATGGCCTCACTGATTAAGACTACTAAACATTTAAGTAAAAGCTGTCAATTCTACAAACGTTTTTAAGAAAATTGAAGAGGAAAGAATACTTCCCAACTCATTCTATGAGGCCAGCATGACCCTGATGCCAAAACTAGATAAAAACATTATAAGAAAAGGAAACTAGTGGTATGTGGGTGGCTCAGTCATTTAAGCATCTGTCTTCAGCTCAGGTCATGGGCCTGGAGTCCCAGGATCAATCCCGGCATTAGGGTCCCCACTCAGCCGGGAGTCTGCTTCTCCCTCTTACCCTCCCCTGTCTCATGCACTCTCTCTCTCTCTCAAATAAATAAATTTTTAAAAAAAGAAAAAAAAGATAGGAAACTGTAGACCAATATCCCTGATAAATGTAGATAAAAATTTTCTAAACAAAATGTTAGCAAATCAAATCCAGCAATATATGAAAGAAGAATAATATATTATGTCCAAATGGGATTTGTCTCAATGATGCAAAGTTGGTTTAAAATTTGAAAATCAACATAATTTGCCATAATTAATTAACTGGAAAGAAAAAAAGGTAATCAAAATAGATGCAAAGAAAGCATTTAACAAAATTTATCATCTGTTCCTGATAAAAATTCCAAGTTAGGAATAGAAGGGCACACCTTATTAGAAAAAGACATGCTATGGACTGAATGTGTGTATACCCCTTCAGATTCATATGTTGAAGTCCTAATCCCTGAAGTGATGGTATTTGGAGATGGAATCTCTGAGAAGTAATTAGCTAATGAAGGTGGAGCCCTCATGAATGGGGTTAGTGTCATTTTAAGAAGAGACACAAGAGAGATAATCTCTCTCTCTCTCTCTCCACCCTGTGTGGATATAACAAGAAGGCATCCATCTGAAAACCAGGAAGAAGATTCTGACTAGGAATAAAATTGGCCAGTGCCCTGATCTTAGACTTCCCAGCCTCCAGAAATTTGGGAAATAAATCTTTGCTGTGTAAGCCACCCAGTCTGTGACATTTTTGTCATAGAAGCCCAAGATGACTAAAATAGGATAGCTGCAAAAAAACTACAGCTACTCCCCAAGATCAGAAGCAAGACAAAGATGTCTACTCTTACCAATTCTAGTCACCATTGTACTGGAGATTCTAGCCAGTGCAATAAGGCAAGAAAAATAAATTAAGTTCTCCATATTGGAAAAGAAGCAAAACTTTATAAAGGGAAAAGAAATAAAATGATACAGTCACATATGTAGAAAATTAATAGAATTTATTAAAAAGCTAAAACTAAAAAATGAGTTTAGCAATGTTTCAGAGTACTAGGTGAATATATAAAAATCAACTGTATTTCTATGTAGTAATAACAAGCCATAGGAAATCGGACAGATTTTTTAAAAGAGTTATTTATTTATTTAAGAGAAAGCACGGGGGAGGGGCAGAGGGAGAGAGAAACTTAAGCAAACTCTGTGCTAAGCACGGATCTGGCTGTGAAGATTGATCTCAAGACTTTAAGACCATGACCTGAGCCAAAACCAAGAGTTGAACACTTGATTGACTATACCTCCCAGGCACCTGAAAATAAGATAGTTTTAAAGGCCATTTATAGTACTATCAAAAAATATTGGATACTTTCATTTCAATGCTATTTCACTTTATTTCATTTCATATTCAGTGCTATTGAATAAATCTAACAAAAGATGTACAAGAGTTGTACATTTAAAACTACAAAGCACTACTGAAAGAAGTGAAGACTTTAGTAAAGGTAAAGGGCTCACAACTCAGAGGACTTAATATTATTAAGGTGTCAGTTCCCTGGGACGCCTGGGGCACTCAGTCATTAAGCATCTGCCTTCAGCTCAGGTCATGATCCCAGGGTCCTGGGATTGAGCCCTGCATTGGGCTCCCTGCTCAGCAGGAAGCCTGCTTCTCCCTCTCCCACTCCCCCTGCTTGTGTTCCCTCTCTCACTGTGTCTCTGTCTGTTGAATAAATAATAAAAATCTTTTTTAAAAAAAGATGTCAGTTCTCTACTAATTGATCTATGTATTTAACATAGTCTCTGTCAACATCCCACTCTTTTCTGTAGAGATTGGCAAGCTGATTCTGAACTTCATAGGGAAAAACAAAGGACTTAGAATAGCCTCAGTAGCTCTGATACAGAAAAACACAGTTGGAAGGCTAACACAACCTGATTTTAAGACTTATTACAGAGCCACAGTAATCATGGAAAAATGGGAGACAAGACAATCATGGCATAAAGATAGACAAGTAGATCAAGGTACCAGAATAAAGAATGCAGAAATAAATGCACATGTATTCGGACAATGATCTTTTTTTTAAGATTTTATTTATTTATTTGACAGAGATCACAAGTAGGCAGAGAGGCAGGCAGAGAGAGAGAGAGAGAGAGAGGAAAGCAGGCTCCCTGCTGAGCAGAGATCCCGATGCAGGGCTTGATCCCAAGACCCTGAGATCATGACCCGAGCCGAAGGCAGAGGCTTAACCCACTGAGCCACCCAGGTGCCCCAGACAAGTGATTTTTGATAAAATTTCAAGACAATTCAGTGGAGAAACGACAGTCTTCTCAACAAAAGATTCTGGAACAATTGGATATCTCTATATTCAGAAAAACTGTACTTCAGTCCATATCTCACATGACATAAAAAAGTTAACATAGAATAGACCATAGACCTAAACATAAAACCATAAAACTTCTAAGGAAAACAGGGGAACGTCTTTGTGACTTTGGGCTAGGCAAACAGTTCTCATATAAGACACCAAAACATCGAAAAAGAAAATAAATTATATAAATTGGCTTCACAAAATTTTAAAACAGTTGCTCTTTGAAAGACACTGTTAGGAGAATGAAAAGAGAAGACACAGTTTGGGGAAAAAAAAAATAATTGCAAAGCATGTATCTGAGAAAGTATGTTGTATTAGAGTTCTCCAAAGAAACCAGTAAGATAGAGAGAGAGAGCAGGAGAGAGAGATAAGAGGAGATTTATTGTAAGAAATGGCTCAGATCAGCAAATCCCATGATCCACCTCCAGCAAGCCGGAGAGCCAAGAAAGCCGGTAGTGCAATTTAGTCTGAGTCAGAAGGCCTGAGAACCAGGAGCTCCAATGTCGGAGGCAGGCAAGGATGGACATTTCCACTCAAGAAGAAAGATAATTTGCCTTTTCTCTGCCTTTTTGTTCTATGTGGGCCCTCAGTGGAATGGGTGATGCACCTCTCCCCCACACTGGTAAGGGCAAATCTCTTCTCAGTCTACTGATTCAAATGCTAATCTCTTCTGGAGACACCCGAATAGACACACCCAGAAATAATGCTTTACCCGCCCATCAACTTGACACACAAGATTAACCATCACATGCATGTAATATATAAGGAATTCTCAAAACCCAAGACTAAGAAAACAAACAACTCAGTAATGAAATGGGCAAAATATTTGAGCAGACGCTTTACCAAAGAAGACACAGGGACAGCAAAAAAAAAAAAAAAAAAAAAGTACATAATTAAGATGCTGATCATTAGTTATTAGAGAAGTACAAATTAAATCCACAATGTGTACCTCTTAGAATAACTGTAGTTGCAAAGATGGACCATACCAAAGGTTGGCAGGGATGTGGCACAAACTAGAAGTCTCTTACCCCTCTGGTGGGAGTGTGAAATGGTATAACCACTTTGGAAAACCATTTAGCAGTTTCTTAAAAAGTCAAACATAGACTCACCACCTGACCTTGTAATCACGCTGGTGAAAAGAAAGCTTACATGCATACCAGGATCGATGTGTGAATGTGCACAGCAGCTTCATTCCATCCCAGAACTGGAATCAATCAAAATGTTCATCCACAGGTGAACAGACAGAGGGTGGTATATCCATGCGATAGGATCGTGCTCAGCAACAGGAAGGAATGGTCTGTCCATATACGTGACGACATGGATTGAATCACAACAAAACAGTTATTCTGGCTGGAAGATGCCAGACAAAAAAGAATACATACTGCCTGATTTCATTTATCTAAAATCTGGAAAAAGCAAACTAATTTCTAGTGAGAGAACGTGTATCAGTGGTCACCTGAGGAGTGGGACGGGAGGAAGAGATCACAGAGGGTTTACAAGAAAACTCTTGGAAGTCATGTAAAAGTGTAAGGAAGGAGAAAGAAAAAGAGTGAAATGACCCCAAAGAAGGTTTACGTAAATTGCTTAACCTCTGTACCTCTGACCGTGAACTTTGAATCCTGGCACTTCATTCTCAAGAATGTAAAAGGTTGAGGAAAGGGCTGCTTTCAGAGGTGGGAAGGGAGATTTTAAGATTTTATTTATTTGAGAGAGAGAGCAGAGGGAGAGAGAGAGCTTATGTGGGAAGGGGCGGGGAGGAGGGGCAGAGGGAGAGGGAGAAGCAGGCTCCCTGTTGAGCAAGGAGCCCCTACCTTTGGGAGGCTCAGTTCCAGGACCCTGAGATCAGAACCCGAGCCGAAGACAGACGTTTAGCCATGCAGGCACCTCGGGAGACTCCGTATATTGGCTTCCCCCACATCTTATTTAGACATTTCTTAGATGCCTGGTCTATCTCCCTTTTTAAATAATATTTTCCTGGGTTTTGATGGGATCAACATGTTTTCTAAGTCCCCATAGCCTCAGAACTACCATATGAATCAGGATAAACCTTATCTACGACTCTTAAACATCTGTGAATTTCTCTACCGCCTCTTCCCCGCCGTCCAGAAGAAAGTCTTGGCAAGATGGATATTTGGGAATCTCTCATGCTGTGTCCTGAAAATGCTGGGGAGTTGGAGATGGCCCCGCAGTCCTGACAACGCAAAACCAAGCCTTTTCTTATTATGTCCTTAGTCTGCTAAGAAGTTTTAGAAATATTAAATAAACCAAGTTCAGTCCCTTGGGTTTTGGAGGGAAATCGTCCTTCCAGGGTAGGGAAGAAAATCAGTCCATTGCCAAGTAGTTTTAGACAAAAGCATTTCCCTCCTTATGATCCAAGAACTGGCAATTATGGAAGGAGAGATGAAGTCCTCAGGATACATTTAGGAACTAATCCCAGCAGCTGTGAAATGAGAGAGCGGGATGGGGTGCCCTCCATGGTTCCGTGCCGTTGCAGGCTTCTGTTACTCTAGCAATGGGGACTGGCCCAGACTTCGCTTCTGCCTCTAACATTAGTGTCCAGGGTAACACTGATGAATGTCATCCTACTTCACAAGTTCAATAAAGACAATAGACTCTGATAAAAAGCCATATATTTCAAACTTCCGTGCTTAAAAACACAGCACAGGGGCACCTGGATGGCCCAGTGGGTTAAGCCTCTGCCTTTGGCTTGGGTCATGATCTCAGGGTCCTGGGATCGAGCCCCACATCGGGCCCTCTGCTCGGCGGGGAGCCTGCTTCCTCCTCTCTCTCTCTGCCTGCCTCTCTGCCTACTTGTGATCTCTGTCTGTCAAATGAATAAATAAAAATAAAAAATAAATTAAAAAAAAAACCACAGCACAGCGCAGATGCGGGCTTTGGGACCTGGGTCCCAGGAGGGTACTGCTCACTTAAGCAGGGTCATCAAACAGCTTCCTGAGGGAATGAGCAGGGCAGCCTCTCTGTGCCTTCTAGAAGCTCCAGCTCAGTGGAAGCCGCAGGTGGCTGCCTTCTGCCCTGCACCCTCTCACTGACGCCACATGCACGTGGGCCCAGCCAGAACTTAGTTCAGATTGTTCACTGATGTGTCCTTAGGGCCAGCCCTGTGCTTTTCATAGAGAACGAAACAAGCCACAGAAAGCAACACAGAGAATTCTCCCCGTATACCTCCCATTCACCCAAGCCGGGTGTGTCTTAAAGATAGAAAAGTTTGGGGGCACCTGGGTGGCTCAGTTGTTAAGCCTCTGCCTTCAGCTCAGGTCATGATCCCGGGGTCCTGGGATCGAGCCCTGCATCGGGCTCCCTGCTCAACGGGAAGTCTGCTTCTCCCTCTCCCACTCCCCCTGCTTGTGTTCCCTCTCTCACTATGTCTCTCTCTGTCAAATAATAAATAAAATCTTAAAAAGAGAAAAAAAGAAAAGTTTGCTGCCCCTCTCCTTTTAAATATTGATTTTCTTCCTTCTGTTTGGCTGGGGATTCTCAGGCTTTGGGATATAGAGTTGCAAACATAAAACTCTGCTCCCTATCCCTACAGCTCCCGCAGTGACCCATCCTCCCTGCCCTAGATCTCCCCTCAGGTGTCCCCTTACCCGTGAGGCCCTCCCTGACTAGCACCGGAGCAGTTAGTAACCTCCCAGCACTCCCCGCCCGCATCCCATTTGTAACACGTCCTCGCCTAGTCTGTTAGATACTCATTTGTTTGCCTAACGCCCCTCTCCTCCCTCTAGAAGTTAAGGTGTGTGAGAAGCAGGGCCTGGGACTTTGCCTGCTGAATGAGCCCTTGCTCCAGGAGGGAATGGTTATGAACAGGCAGCCGGAGGGACCATCCAGAGCAGTTCTGATCCCATGCAGTTCTGATCCCATGAGATCTTTGCCTTCTGTGCTGCCCCTGGGGCCTAGAACTGTGGACTTGGTTCCAGTCGGGAGATATTTTCCCGGGAGGAGACACTCAGCCGAGCTTCTGATATGTCCACACTTCTGTTTCCTGCACCAGGTGAATATAACACGCACAATGGACCCTCCACGCCGGCAAAAGAGGGAGACGTGGACCGGCCGCCCCGGGCCTCCGACGGGAAGCTCCGAGGCCGCTCCAAGCGGAGCAGCGACCCCTCCCCAACAGGGGACAGTGAGATCGAGGTAACTCCAGACTGCCTCTCGGGCTTGGGCAATGTAATCTCCCACCTGTGACCGGAACAGGAGTGTGGGGCGGGGGGCAGAGTTCTGTCCACACACACAGGGGAGAATGGCCCTTTGTGTCCACAAAGCTCCATAGCAGAGGAAAGGATGCTTGATGGGAAGGTAAAGAATTCTGTTGACCATAAGGAAGCACTGTTGACAGACCAGGCTAGGGAGAGTGACTCTGGAGATAGCAAAGAACGTAAAACACCGGTTCTCAAGCATAGGCAGTAGTAGAATCACCTGGAGGCCCGTGAAAACCCAGGCAGCTGGGCCCCAACCCAGAGTTTCCAATTTGGTAGATTCGGGGGCAGGGTGGGGTGCTGAGAATTGCATTTCCACCAAGTTCCCGGAACATGCTGATGCCACAGGGTTGAGGACCACACTTTGAGAGGCCCTGGTAAAGACACCTGTGGACAGTGGGCTTTCCCAGCTGGGTTAGAGAGTTCTTAACCCTGGCTACCTATGAGTGTCACCTGGGATGCTTTTTCAAATGCAGGTGCCCAGGCCCCATCACACACTCATTAAATACACATTTCGAGGGAGTTCTTGGGCACTAGCTCACAACCTGAGCTGCACCTTCGAATCTCCTGGGGAGCACTGAGAGCCTTCGTTCTCAAGCTGCACCCCGGATCAGTGAAACCCAGTTCCTTGAGGGAGGGACAAAGGCATCAGCATTTTAAAACTCCCCAAGGGATTTCCATCGGGCAGCCCAGGCTGAGAACGGCTGGTCTGAGGGATGTGCCAATCTTTATTGTAATAAAGCAAGTGTGGGATTATTGGTCAAGCACTGACATTTTCCCAGACAAAAAAGAACCACATGCGTGAGAGAAGGGGGAAGGTTACTAGTGGGGACAGAGGCAAAACGGATGCTCCGGAAAACAGACCGAAGCAACTGATCGACATCTAGGGAGGAAAAATGGGCATCTTCGTTAGTTCGTACGTCTTCACCAAAGGCAGAAGTACAGGAGGGCACATCTCTTGGCTTGAGTGCGCTATGGGTATATGGGCAGTATCGGCAAAGTCTGGGTCCGTGCCAAGAGATCCAAAGGCGTATCCCATCTGTGTTCATAGCCCTGCAAAACGTATGCAGGAACTATGAGGCTCAGCCCGCAAACTCACATGTGCTAAGAAATGTCATTTTCATCATCTCCTTAATTAAAGTCGATGTAATTTTGACTCTTGAGTCCCCATCCCATCAGGGTGGTTAAGAAACCCCACCTTGGGCGCCTGGGTGGCTCAGTGGGTTAAAGCCTCTGCCTTCGGCTCAGGTCCTAGGGTCCTGGGATTGAGCCCCGCATCGGGCTCTCTGCTCAGAGGGGAGCCTGCTTCCTCCTCTCTCTCTGCCTGCCTCTCTGCCTACTTGTGATCTCTGTCTGTCAAATAAATAAATAAAATCTTTAAAAAGAAGAAGAAGAAGAAAGATAGAAAGAAACCCCACCTCATTATTGGGGTCTCTTGCCCCCAGAATTATACAAGACACAGAGCCTCTTGTGTCCAGGACTGGGATGGTGGCTGCTCCCTTCCCCACTGTCAGTACCCACTGTGGTCAAGGAGAGTCCAGCCAGGGTCTGGACTTCTGGGTTTCTGTGCCATACGCTGGGCGTAGAAATCCTTGTTGAAAATGGGAACCTTGGGGATGAGATACAATCCTTCGGTTGTAAGCAACAGAAACCAGTTCTGGTTACTTAAGAAAACGGAATCTACAGAAAGGGAGCAACATGGAGAGAAAGTCATCAGACCAAAGCTGGAAAGAACAGTAGCAGAGGCCGAGCTGAGCGATCTCGGGAACCTCGAGGAAGCTGCCCCCACCGGAGAGTAAGTGTGAGATGCTAGCTCCGCTCGACTCAGCGTCTGACGCCAAGGAGACAGCAGCCCTCTGGCCTGGCTCAGGCTTGCCCTTGATTGACAGATCCACTGAGACAGCTCAGAACGGGTAAAGAAAACCAGAGTGCTCCTATCGGGCAGGGATGGATGCCGGGCACCCAACAACAAATGCCAGCCCCAGGGCTTTTGAGACTTAGCCTGTGTTCACTAGTAGAGCTGTACTAGTTAGCCGGTGTTCACTGGCAGGGTTTTTAAGTGCTTGCTTATGGCCAGTGTCTGTTCCAGCTTTCCCAGAAGGTGTTAAATATTTTGAATACCTTCCCTTGGTCGACCTCCTGAGGTAGACCAGCAGCCATCCTCGCTGAGAGCCTGCCTCCCTGGGGACCTGCCACAGAGCCAGCGTCCCCACTGCTCATGGGATGGCTCTCAGGCCAAGGGATTTGTTCTCACTTTTCCTCTAATTCTTGAAGGCCTCTCCTTCCAACACCAAGAAGACTTTACACCATCCCCTCAGCAGGATTAGGTCTTTGCAAAAGGCTAGAAGAAAATTCGTTTGCCTCAGGTTGTCTTCTTTGTTTTTTCTGCCTCCCCTGTTCCTGAGGATTTCCTGCAGCTTCGAGTGGCAGATCTGAGGAAATCACCGAGAGCAGCACATACATTAATGCCTTTTTTTTTTTTTTTTCATTATTCAGTCACTTAACGTGGCTCCTGCTCTTGGTAGGGGTGGGGATAGAGAGACATTTTCCGCTGAATTGAGAAGGCAGCGGGAGTGCATGGAAGTCTGGGATTGCGGGGCTCTATCATTCTGGAAACCTCTGCTTCTGGATTCCAGAGGAAAGAACCACTGGGCAAGAACAGTTGAAAAGGTGCGAGCTGTGTTTCACTTCCGTGCTTAATGTCAGCGTGGAGGGTTTGCCCCAGTCGCACCTCCTAAGTCTTTGGCCGTGTTGCTAATGACGGAAGCCCACGAGAGAGAAGTTATGCAGAGAAGTGGAAAGGAGAGAAATTCTGACTGTAGATTAGTTACAATCCCTCCACTGCAGGTGCCAGAAACCAACTTGAGCTAGCTTAAGTGAAAAAGCAGAAGTTATTTTAGGGATACTGAGATTCTCGTAGAACCCCAGGGCAGGGGACAGGGGTGTGTCGGCCAGAGCCTGGAGCCAGGAGGTACACAGGGCAAGGAATTGTATTTACCCCTTCTCTCCCCATGCGGCACAGCGAAGGTGCTAGAATCCCCGATCAGCCATGGTATCTTTTCAGCGCAGGTGCGCCCTGGTTCCTGGGCTCCACTTTCCTCCAGCCTCGCTCTGCCTCTGACTGAAACCAGGTCCTGGAAGTGCGGGGGTGGTCTTTCCAACTTCCATCCCTCTCTTCCCTGGAGACTGGCCCTCCCCGTCCTTCAGAGCATGTGGCTGCCAACAGTCCCTCAAAGATGAGGAATGGCTTTCTAGGTTCCGATTTCAAGTTTCCAAGGAAAGACCTCTGACTCAGTTGGGATGAAGGGCTTTCCCTGGCCCAGACCACGGTGAGCTAAGGAGTAGGGTCGCCTGCAGAATAGCTACCAGGAACCTACCCACAGCAGATCTAGGGCAGGGGAGGGAGACAAACGTTCTTCTGAGGGAATGTAGTAGATCACTAAATGGAGTCTGCATCCAATTTGAACATATTGACTGATTTTTTTAAATTCCCTTACCAAAATTTCTCAGTTTCACCGATCCAACTGAGTTAGTTCAGATAAACTAGGACTTAGCATACTGAAACCCAGAAGCCCTCCTTAAAAAACTTCTTCTTTTTTTACCGTGACCCTTAATAAGAACTACTCTTACTACCGTGACCCAGCACATACACACCTGTAACTATAACTAGACCCAAAAATTCATGAAATAACACTCAGATCTTCCGATTGCTTTGAAGACCCCTGCACTAACTGACCTTTTCCTCCTACAGACCACCCTTCCCTTTACTGTTAAAAGCATGGCAAAGGGCAGTGTGTAAGTACAGCCATTCACCTCCAGAGAAGTTTCCAGGGTGGCCCATTTAAGATGGCAGACTGAGTACGTGACCTTGGCCTCTGCCCCCAACACCAGCTACACATACAATCAGTCAGGCCCCTTGCTCTTAAACACGCTGATCACCAGGAAAACGAAGAAAACCAACAATGTGAAAAATAAGGCCAGGATAAGGTAATAGGACAAGTGAAAGGTAATTTAAGAAACAGGAATGTAGGAAAATTCTGATTGGTTTTCGTATAAGGATCCAAAGGAGCTCTTGCATCTATAAAATAAGAAATGGAGGCTCTTGGGAAGGACATAACTCAGAGACAAAGTAAGAGTCACTGGAAATTTTTAAAATGACAGAATCAGAAGTTTAATGGAAGGGTTGGGAGGAAATGTTTAAGAAACTTCCCAGAATACAGATCAAAAAGACAAAATTATAGAGAATATATTTTTTTGAGTATAAGCCTTATCCATAAAAAAAAAAGGTCTAATTTGACTGTTGGGAATTCCAGCAAGAGGAAACAGTGGAAAAGGTGGGGGAAAATCATTTTAAAAAATAAGATTGAAAATGCGAGGTACTGAATAGTATGAATGCCAAAAAACCACAGCTGGGTCTATCCTCATAGAACTTGAGCTTTGCAAATATAAAGATCCTAAAGTGTCCAAAAGGGGAAAAAAAGCAAAGCCTACATAGGACTGAAGATCAGTGAGACAACACACTTCTCACTCGTCACACTGAGCGTCAAGCTAATGGAGGAATGCTTTCCAACATCTGGAGGGCATGATTTTCCAATTGGAATTCTGTACCCAGAGGTATCACAGAGGAAAATCAAAATAGATCAGATATGTAGGAATTCTACTTTCTAAGCACCCTTTCAGAAGAAGCAGCTTAAGGATGTACTCAGGTAAAACAAAGAAGAAAAGCAAGAGAGAGGGGACCTAGATGGCTCAGTTGGTTAAGCATCCAACTTTTGGTTTCAGCTCAGGTCATGATCTCATGTGCCTGGGATCGAGCCCCAAGATGGGCTCTATACTCAGTGCAGAGTTTGCTTGTCCCTCTCCCTCCTGTTCTGCATCTCCCCACTTGCACTCCTTTCCCCCCTCGCGCCTGTGCTCCCTTGCTCTCTCTCAAATAAATAAAATCTTAAAAAAAATAAATAAATAAAAGAAAGAAAGAAAGAAAGAAAGATAAGAAGACCAAGAGAGGGCCTTGGGATCCAGGAAACAGTGGATCTCATCTGGAAATGCAGTAAAAGGACATCTCAAGATGCTACTAGCTCTGCAGCAAGCCTGAAGATGATCCAATCCACACTGGAACATTCTGTCACTGAGGAGGAACATCTTTGATATGGAGGGTGTGGCCAAATTAAAGATTCTAATAAAGCCACATCCTTGGAAACAAGAAAAGAATTAAATCAATTAATAAACTCCTGCAAAAACAAAATGTTATTCCAGACAGGTATGGCTCCTATGTGAACAAACCAGGATATGGCATGATTTTAATTGAGAAGGAGCACAGGAAAGGACGTGACCTTAGTGGGAGGAATGGTCTCCTGAAAGTGGCTCAAGGGTTAGGACACTGGACACGCAGAGAAGGAAGCAAAATTCCAGCAGTTTCCTTGCCTCTGCAGTGAAACATAATCACAAGATGTGGGTGCTCGTTACTGGTCACCAACTTTGAAAGCCAACATCTAGACGGAGCACAGAAGATTGAAATACAGCCCTGGAAGGAAATGTGGTCTATCCACTTTGGCGGTGGGAAAGGAAGGCTAACGCTGCTCAGATGAGAGTGAGGAGGAGGTTGGGGAGGGGGTGGGGACGCCAACAGCCAGAGTCTTCCATGGCGGACTCACTATTTCAGCCAGGGAGAGTGTCCAGAGTGGATGGTCTCGGAACTAGCGGGGCTCACATATGTGAAAAATGTAAAGTCCTAGAGAAGTGAGTTAAACTCTCATCTTTGCATTGCTCAGTCAAAAGCTATTATCTAAAGTTGGCAAACTGGTAAGCAAAGAAGGCATTACTAAAAAACAGGAGTATTGAGAAGTAGTTGGGCTTACAGTGAGTGGTGAATGCAAAAAAGGTAGTACTTCATTTTTTCAAATGAGTTATATGATTTTTATTGTTGTTTTTGGCCTGAGCTCCTCCATTTTTGAGCTTTTATGTGGAAGGCAAGAACAGGCTTCTTGGTTCTGGCATCTCTGGGTTGATAGGAGCCCAGAATTGGCCATCAGAATACACTTTACACGGCTAAGGTTGGATGGGGACCCAGTGACACATCAGTGAGTCACATGTTTTATAACTTAAAGATAATGTTTTTCAAGATTTCTTTCTCCTCCCGGGGAATTAATTTCTGCAGACATTAAGTCAGAAGCAAGCGAGTCCATTTGTCTCCATTCTCTTCCTTCCTTTCATCACAGCGTGTGTTCGTGTGGGATTTGGATGAGACGATAATTATTTTTCACTCCTTACTCACCGGGACTTTCGCGTCCAGATATGGGAAGGTAAGAATCCATTTTGTCTCTTCTCTCTCTGTCTCTTTTTTTTTTTGTTTTTTGGGGGTTTTTTTTGTTGTTGTTTTTTTTTTTCAACATGACGGTCTGTCCAGCTGGTTTGTCCTGGGAATTGTGGGGGCAGTTTATGAGGCGGCTTCTCCAACAAAAGCTGCCCCTCTAGGTCAGTCTGGGTTTGAGAGCTCCTATGGAATGTTCCCTCAACATGTGAAAATTTAATTAGCTTCCCCTTCTGTCGTCCCCAACGCCTTCCTTCCAACACATGAAGTGTTCACCGTTCACTTGATGGGATATAAGTTCAGAGCCTTCGGCTGTCTCCTCTCCTAAGAGGGCGAGGATACATGGCAGCCAAAAACAGTAATCTTAGCTTAAAAAGCGAGGTAAAGTATTTTTCTAGTTCCCTGTTGTTTATCTTAGTGTCTCCAGCAGATGAATTCCATTTTCCTTCCGTTTTTCTGAGATGAGGGGGAGGCATTTGTCCGTTCCAGCGTGGACCTTTGCAACCGCTTTGCAAACGTCTCGTGGACAAAGTATGACAGGGAACCCTCCAGTCAGGATTTGGGGCAAATGTTATCAGCTAAGCGGTGGTGAATGGAAGAATCACTGAAACCACCTTCATCATGCAAAAGTGAACCCAGCTGCTCACACCCACAGCCTGCCTGTTCTCTGCATTCTCCCCGCTGGCTTCCCAGGAAACCACATGTGGGGGCCGTCTCTTTGGGGAGACAGGTGGGGGTGTCGAGGCAGAGCTTTAGAGAACAGGCAAGCTGTCATCTCCGAGGCGAGCGACCTGTCAGCAGCTGCTTCCACGCATGGGTAGGAACCATGAGACTCACCAGCGCCTGGAAAATATTTCTGTTTCTGTTTAGAGACCAGAAATATGATTTGACATCACCTCATGGCTTTTCCAGCTGCTCGTGTTTTTTATGGGGGTTATAACAAGCTGGATGTGTAATTAGCAAGATAGATTTATCATCTGCCATTATGTTGTAAAGAATATAAAAATGGTGTCGGTGGTGCAGAAATCTCTTGCCACGTAGGGACGCCATTAATATGTCTAGCAGTGCCTGTGGGAAATCCGGCGTGCGATCTTGGACGGAGCACAGCTTTGGTAAAGGATGGCAGAGTCCAGAGCTGCAAAAAGGACCAGAGTGGACTTGGCAGACATTGCAAAAAGTGGGGCCATCCCAAAGGGGCTGCCATAGTGAGTTACCTGCTAGTCTGGGTGTCAGGGCTTTTCTGACCAGCCCGGTAAAGCCCCCACCCCCTAAAACCCATGCCTTCCCCCTTCTCGCCTTTAGAGGTAGCCCACTCTGAGGTCCTACAGCTGCGTGCAACAGCTGGGCTCTCGGGGATTGTGGAAGGCTGTGTAATCTCGGCGATGGTCTTTGTGTCTGTGTCACCACCATTCCTGAAACCGAACTTTGGGCATCCTCAAGACAGGGACAAAGCCCAGAGAGCCTTTCTGAGCCCGTACCACGTGATCCTCTCTCCAACCCTAATCCAACCATCTAATCCGAGCCACCTCCACCGCCAGCTGTGGACCTTGCCCTTTACAGCTGCCTACAGAGGGCTCGACCCACAGCCCAGGCCCAGGGGAGTCATGTCACTTCCCTGCTGGAAAATGGTCACTGGCTTCTCCGTGGACAAACGCTAATCCCAGCCTTCTAAGGCCCTTCATGGGCTAACTCCTGCCCCCCTCTGCAGCCCCGTTTCCCACTACTCATCCTAAATTACTTTCTGTCCTCAAAGCTGGCCACATTCTCTCGAATCTCTGCTGGGTTTCTCCCAGGACGCACCAGGTGTAGAGTGGGAAAGAGACGGGGGAGGGGAGGCGGCCAATACACGTTACATAAATTTGTTAACCACTGCAGGTCCCTGGGGCCCCTGGGAGACTCTGTAGGACATACCTCCAAGTGGACCACCGACGAGTGAGGATACTGGGATATGTATTTGCATCTTCCCTTCCATCATAGGCTGAGGGCTTCTGCTGGATTGTTACCTCCCTGCACTTCTGGCCTGCCCCAAGAATGCCATAGAGCACAGTGCTCACAACTGAAAGCCTCTGCATGTACAGGAACGGACACAGCTGAGGGGATATGGGAAACGGGCACACCGGAAGCCTCTGCTGTAATCTAGAATGTTCTAGCATGTTCTTTTACTAGATGAAATCTTACTTCCAGTTCCCATTTTAAATGTAGCTTCCGGGCGCCTGGGTGGCTCAGTGGGTTAAAGCCTCTGCCTTCGGCTCAGGTCATGGTCCCAGGGTCCTGGGATCGAGGCCCGCATCGGGCTCTCTGCTCCGCGGGGAGCCTGCTTCCTCCTCTCTCTCTCTGACTGCCTCTCTGCCTACTTGTGATCTCTCTGTCAAATAAATAAATAAAATCTTTTAAAAAAAATGTAGCTTCCTTCAAGAGCACTTAGCTAACCACTCCCCTTTATCTAAATTGCAACTCTCGCTATTACTGTGTTTTTCATCTCTATTACGCACTCACCGTCTATCTCCCTTCTAGGCTATACGTACCATGAGCGCAGGGGCTGTGAACACTTTTTTACCTACCCAGCCAAACGGTGCCTGGGCCAGAATTGCTCAATAAATATTTATTACATGAGTAAGTCAGGACGATCTGCTGGAATGAAAGCTACATGATGACAGGCACATTTTTTGCCCTGTTTTGTTCATTGCTTTATTCCCAGTGCATAGAACAGTACCCCCCACTTAGAAGGCTTCAAATAAATATTTGTTGAAGGAAGGAAGGAAGGGAAATAGTATCAAAACAAAAAATGCCTAGCTGGTGGCCAACGACCAAATTCAGCCTGCAGACATTTTTTGTTTGGCCCCTAGAGTGTTTGAAAAAATGTGAATTTGTCGCCAACATTTAAAAATCAGGAGATTGCAGAGACCAAAACAATCCAGATTTCCAGCTCTTCTTGAAAAATTAGAAAATCTGGCCATCCTACATTCTCATGTGGCAGCAATCAACGGGAGCTGAGTAGTGACTGGCCTCAGTGGGTGGGGGGCTGGTGTCCGCTCTGCAGCCCAACCACAGCCCCCACTTGGCCTGTTTAACCCACTTATGGGAGCATCCTGGCCCCACTGGCATCTGAGTTCCAACTGTCCTAGAATTTCAGAACCACAGAAGGTCACAGTTGGAAGGACCTAGGAGATCACCATGCCCAGATAGTCTCCGTAGTACAGAAGGAGAAACTGAGGCCCAGAGAGAGTGAGATCACCCAGGAGAGAATAAGAGTCATATTTCAGGCTCACTTGCCTCCCCGGGAGCCCCCAGGATGCCCAGGGAAAACTGAGATGAGAAGCTCTTGCAGCATCCAAGTCCCCTGTGCCATATTCACTCCAATTCTAGAATTCACCGCTCCCTCCTCCAGCTCTCCCCTAGGTGAGGAATGAGGTGTTTTGCTTTTTTTTTAATTTGCAAAAGCCAAGCACCCCAAGAAAGACCCAAAATAACCATGGCTTATACAAGACCATTTATTTCTTCCTCATAACAGTGCAGGTGTCCGCAGCTCTAGCTGGTAGGGCTGCTACACAGCACGAGGCACCGAGGCCCTACTTGTCCTCTGCCGTCCCAGAACATCACCCTGCTGGCAAGATAAAACCTAGCTCGCTCCCATGTGTATGTTCCAGTCAGTGGGAAGGGGGAACAGGAAAAAGAGAATTAACCCCTCTTTATTTTACTTAATTTTTATTTGTCCCCTGCTCTCTTAAGGGCCAGACTCAGAATCTCTCTATAGCATTTCTGTTCACATCCCTTTGGCTGAAACTTGATCATGTGGCTGCATGTAGCTGCAAGGGAGTCTGGGAAATGTAGTCCAGTCACATGGCCCTTTGACATTCAGGAATTCTGTTATTCTGGAGGGAGAAAAAAAGAGTGGATATCCAAGGACAGCTAGTGTTTCCTAGCACAAAGTACCATCTGCATCTAATAAAGGGAAGAACAATGAAAGAGGAAAATGTTGAGGAAAAAGATCCCAGAGGGCAATCATGTTTGTAGGTCTAAAGCTCCAAAGAGAAATCTTGGCTACAGCAATAAACTTGGAAGTCAGAGAAATATCGAGAACCCAGAAGAATAAGAGTGTGGCCCCCATTTTGCAGACAGAGTAACTGAGGCACAGGGAGGTGATATAGTCAGGGTATTCATTTTGTTTTGTTTTATTTTATTTTATTTATTTATTTGACAGACAGAGATCACAAGTAGGCAGAGAGGCAGGCAGAGAAAGAAGAGGCAGGCTCCCTGCTGAGCAGAGAGCCCAATGCGGGTCTCAATCCCAGGACCCTGGGATCATGACCGGAGCCGAAGGCAGAGGCTTTAACCCACTGAGCCACCCAGGTGCCCCTTTTGTTTTATTTTATTGTGTTATGTTAGTCACCATATAGTACATCATTATTTTTTGATGTAGTGTTCCATGATTCATTGTTTGCATATAATACCAGTGCTCCATGTAATACATGCCCTCCTTAGAACTAAAATACATGGCCTTGACTTTTGGCCCACAGCTCTTTCTCTTTGCGCTTTTCCTAGAAACTATAGCTATGTGAAGCTCATTATTAATAGCCTGTATCAAGCAGAAGTCAATTTGAAGCATGGAGTATTTACACTATAAAGATATTTATTGGATCACAGTAATTGAACAACTCAGAGGTATCTGGAATTCAGGTTGGGCTGGATCCAGGAGCACCAGCAGTGTTCTCAGGGCTTGGTCTTTCTGTATTCCTCAGCTGACTTTCTTCATATAGCAACTCCCTGTCAGCAATCCCAACTGAAGAAGAAGACCTACTTCCTGGAATTCAAGCACAGATCCCAGGCTTGAATCTCATTGGCCCAAACTCTTGGCTCTGATTAGCCATGCTAGATCAGGAGCCAATGCCCAGAGAGAGTAAAGGAACAGGTCAGCTCCATCCCAACTAAATGTACAGAATGGGGGAGGAATGTTTCCCAAAGGAAACTGAAATGCTCTTTCTAGAAGAGGGTGAGGACCATGGAGGTCCAGAATGGGTTCTGAAGGGCAAAACACCCTATACATCCACACCAAGGCCCCATGGCTCTTTGCTTGTGGCCACTGCATTGAGCACTGCATAGAAAGCAGAAATCATACCAACTGTGGTCCCAGCCAAAGGGGTAACTTGCTGTTTACTTAGGGAAATAAGACCAACAGAGCTAAAATGATTAAGGAATGATTCAAAACAGAGTGTTTGAATTTTCAAACAGAAACTGGGCTCTCTTCCTGTTCCCAATCAGAGGCATGTGCTGCTCGAGGCTGTCATCTCTCCACTTCCTTTCCATCTCTTCCTACCCAGTGCTCAGAGCCAGAGCATCCCCCTTTGGTAGCTGTACCTCCCTCATCTTGTGGATCCATTAGAAATTCCCGGGAGAGCTTGAGCAGCCAGCAGTCACCGCCTCTTCCCTAACCTCTCCTCCTCCCACCTCACTCCCAGCAGTCCCTGAACTCCATTTTTTCCATCCTGGATCAGGAAAATGCAAGGTGGTCAGGAGTCTTTCTTTCCCTGTGGCCAGGAAAGGACTCTTAAGAGGGATTCATCAGCAGCCCCCCCACCCCCGCCCCGTAGGTCGGCCCTGACTCCTCCCCTTGTGCCTTGCCTTCCAGGCCGCTCAGCACCAATTGGAAACTCAACTCCAGGACCAGTGGTGTGTGTCTTTTTAATAACAGCTTTCTGGTGATAGAATCCATGTGCTCTACCTGGACATTTCAGTCTGTACAAATCACTGGTTTTTAGGATCTCTAGAGTCGTGCAACCATCACCACCGTCTAATTTTAGAATATTGTCATCACCCCAAAAAGAAACTCCGTGTCCCTCAGCGGTCACCCCCTGTTTCCCCCAGTCCCTGGTCACTACTAATCTACATTTGGTCTCCATAGATTTGCCTTTTCTAAGCAGTTCTTATAAAATAAATTTGACAGTACGTGGTCTTTTGTGACCAGCGTCTTTCACTTAGCATCCTGTTTTCGAGATCCATCCGTGCTGTATTGGGTACCAGGACTCCATCCCTTCTCATCGCTGTGTGATTCTCCCTTGTACGGACTGTACTGCATTTTGTCTGTGCCTTCATGAGTTGAGGGACAGCTGGGTTTGGGGCTTTTATGGAAAATGCTGCTGCAAGCACCTGAGGACAAGCTTTTGCAGGGACATATGTCTTCAGTTCTCTTAGGTATATACCCAGGAGTGGAATTGCTGGGTCCTGTAGGAATTCTAGGCTTAACATTTTGACCAACTGCTGGACTGTTTTTCAGAGTTGTTGCCCCATGTTATGGTCCTCTAAGCAGTGTTTAAGGTTCCAGTTTCTCCACCTCCTCACCAACACTTGTGCATGTCTTTTCAGTTATAGTCCTCCCGATCCGTGTGCAGTGGGATCTCCCGGTAGTTTTGATTCATATGGCCTTAATGACTAATTACATTGACCAATGATGTTTTCCTGTACTTATTCACCACTTGTAGTCTCCTCTTTAGAGAAATAGCTATTCAAATCCTTTGCCCACTTCTCAATTGGTCTATGTCTTTTTTTATTGGCTTTTAAGAGATTTTTATATATTCTATATATATATGTGTGTATATGTATCCAGTTTTTCATATATTCTGGATATATACATATATTTTAGAGATGTATAATTTATAAATATATATAAATATATGATTATATATGATATGTATAATTCTATGACATATATATATATATACATATATACACATACACGATTTGCAACATTTTGCAACGGTAGATATGTGATTTGCAGATATGTTTTCCCCATTCAGTGGGTTGTCTTTTCACTTTGTGGATGATGTTCTTAGAAGTATTTCAGGTATTTCAGGGGAGAGAGATTGAAATTAAATTTGAGAAGAGGCCTCATGGAGAAGCTGAATGTTCAATAAAGACTTAAAGGGGGGTGCCGGGTGGCTCAGTCAGTTCAATGTCTGCCTTCAGCTCAGGTCATGATCTCAGGGCCCTGGGATTGAGCTCCCCGTCAGGCTCCCTGCTCAGCAGAGAGTCTGCTTCTCCCTCTCCCTCTGCCCCTCCCAACAAATCATGTTCTCTCTCTCCCAAATAAATGAACAAAATCTTTAAAAAAAAAAAAAGACTTAAAGGAAGTAAAGGAACAGATAGATATCTGGTGGCAGAGCAGAGGGAACAGCAAGTGCAAAGGCCCTGAGGCAGAAGTTTGCCTGGTAAGTTTTAGGGACAGCGAGGAAGTTGGAGCAGAACAAGCAAGGATGAGAGTAATAATACACCAGGCTTTTTCTCTGAAGTGGGAGCCATGGAGGCTGGGAGTAGAAGAAGGACAGGATCTGAATTCTATTTCTAAAGAATCCCTCGGGCTGCTCTCCTGGGGAGTAGAGCACAGGGGAGCAAGGGTGGAAGCAGGGAGACCAGTGAGCAGGCTACAGCAACAGTTTAGCTGAAAGATGATGGTTGTTTGGACTAGGGTGGGAGCGGTGGAGCAGTGAGAAGTGTGGCAACCTGGATATATTTTGGAGGCAAAAACCAACCACAGATGAAGAACACAACACGATTCCTCATTCTCCTGCACTGGGATACAGAGATGTCCTATTTTCTGTCTAGGGTCTTCCTCTGAAGAGACCTGACCTATTCACCCCCTGTTGCCAACTAGCAAATTCCTCTTGAACAAATTCTCCTATTTTTTTGCACAGTGCGCTCTATGCCAAGTACTCTACTGTGAGCACTATTATTTTTTAAGTTGGACCTCACATGCAGATGCTGAGTTATTCATACTCTTTGTGCATGCAAAGCCCATCTCTTGTTTCACGGGGGTACAATGTGTGTTTCCCTTTAGGCCCATTTGGATCTTCCTCCTCATCACCCCATGTTTCAATGTGGTAGATTCTGTTTGTCTTCCTGTGACATACGTACTGGGATTTTTTGCGTACATTTCTGTCACATCTATAAACATCGCTGTTTAAATACCCCATGTTTCTCACTTCTTTCCTTCTGCTCTGTGGTTTTGGATCCTTCCGTGTCACCATACAGCCAACAGCAGTGTTCTGACTCAGTGGCTCTCAACTGGAGGTGACCTGGCCCCCAAGGGACATTTGGCAATGCCGCAGCCATTTTGGGTTTTCACAACTTAGAGGGGTGCTCCTGGCCTCTAGTGGCTGGAGGCCAGGGATGCTGGGGAAACATCCCGCAATGCACAGGCAGCCCCCCGTCCCACAGAGATTGATCTGACCCCAAACATCCATAGAGCCACAGTTGAGAAGCCCCTGCCCCTAACCACTGCCCGGGATTCCACGTTAACCTTCTCTGCCTTCCGCACGAGGAGAACACCCAGGCTGCCCCACCTACCCACCCACACAGACCACACTGTGACAGGCAACCCTCAGGGACTCTCGAGTTTTTTTGCATGTGCTGTCTCACTGAATCTCCACCACAAGCCTGTAAGGCATGGCTGCTCCTCTTACAACCATTTCTGGAGAAACTGATGCTCAGAGAGGTGGGGGGAATTCAGCCGTAGTCGCCCAGCTTGGACGGGAGGAAAGCCAGGGTGCAGCCCCGTGCTCCCAACCACGCATCTGCGCGCCATCCCCGGCGATCCATGTGAATGTTCTCAGGGTAAAAAGGAAAAGCCGCTAGGATGAACTCTTCTACGTGACCGTGAACTCCAAGGACGAACGGACTGGATCTGATGTGTTCATAGCTTCATCCCCTGGCACCCAGCAGTGCCCAGTACATCTGCTTGACAAATATTTGTTGAATAAACAAATAATAGCTTGCGGGCAGTGAGTTTTAAGTGCGAGCGATTGCAAGCTCTGCAGAAGTGAGATTCCAGGGCGCCTGCCCTCGAGGGAACAGATGTCCGCACACATGACAAGACAGGGGCTTGTCAGCATCTCTCTGGGGCCAAGACGCTAGGTGCCAGCCTGGCCTGGCCTCACCCAGAGCTTGGCCCACAGCAGGGGCTCAGCGAAGGCCGTTGAGTATTGTGCAAGGGGCCCATCTAGGCAGGCTAGCGGCCAGGGACATTTTGGCAGGTGGGGGACCTGGGCTGGAGCCAGGTGATCCTTGATGCCTGCCTGAGCAGAGTCCTGTCCAGGGTTTCTGTCCACGTGGCGCCTTTAGGGGGGCATGCCTTGCTGAATCTGAAAAGATTCAAGGTTTCAAACCGGTAATGCAGGGCCAAATGTGGCCTAAAGACAGGTTTAGTCTGGCCCCCTGGCATTTCTTGAAGCTCTCAAGTCATTACTGGTATTTTCTTATATCTCTTTTTTAAAAAAGATTTTATTTATTTTCTTATTTGATGGAGAGAGAGAGAAAGAGAGACCATGAGCAGGGGGGAGGAGCAAGGGGAGAGGGAGAAGTAGGCTCCCTGCTGAGCAGGGATCCCGATGCAGGGCTTGATCCCAGGACCCTGGGATTATGACCTGAGCCAAAGGCAGATGCTTAACCGGCTGAGCCACCCAGGCGCCCTATATCTCCTTTTTTTTTTTTTTTTTTTGAGAGAGAGAGAGCACATGTGTGTGGGGAGAGGGTGCGAAAGAATCCTAAGCGGGTTCCATGCCCAGCTTGGAGAGAGAGCCCAACACGGGGCCAATCCCATGACCCTGAGAACATGATCTGAGCCAAAACTGAGAGTCCAATGCTTAATCAACTGAGCCACCTGTGCGCCTTGGCAGTATTTTTAAATCTGGATATTTTACATAAAAATCTGGATGTCTCCCTTCTCTTGAAAACTGGGGAGGTCTGGCAACAGCAAGCCTGAGCTTTCAAAGAGTGGGGACCTCTGACAGGATATATGCCCTCAGGTGCCGCTAAGCCCCCTGGGCAGTGGACTATGGAGCTCTTCCCCTCCTTTGTCCCAGGAGACACTTACCTTTGTGACCCACCAATGCCAGGTTATTCCCAGAGTGTTTAGGATGTGTGAGGGCAGAGATCACTGGCCCCTGGTTCCCTCCAGGGGCCTTGAAGCTTTGTCAGTTCATTCTAAACTGTGCCTTTAGCATCCTCTCAGAAGCGCAGGCCGTCTCCTTCCACAGGAGCATCTGTCTAGGCACGCTGTCATGGCGGGGGGTCTGTTCACTCAGAGTATGTAAAGCCCTGCCACCTGCCCCAGCTCCGCCTCCTCCAACAGCTGGAAGAGAAGCAGGGCTCCCCACCCAGTGTCCGCACCCAGGGCTCTCCGCCCTTCCTGACGAGGTCTAAACCCCCTCCCGACGGCTCAGAGCCCCACGGAGCTTGTCACAGCACCTACTGCTGTGGTCCCTCTCTTGCTGGGATTACCGGGCGATAGAGTCACATCACTGTCATCATCATGAGGTGGCAAGGACGGAATTTTCGTTCTAGCGGCACTGTGAACACCCCGTCCTGTCCCCATAGCCCTCCCCATTCCTGTGGGCACGATGGCTTCCCTCTGCCAGGACCTGTGAAACTCTGGGGGGTTCTTCACAGTCTCCCAGACGTCCCCAGTTACACACAGCAGTGACCCCCTCACTGACCCACGTGGGTGTTGACTTCCTTCCCCGGCCCCCACTTCTCTACTGTGCCACCCCTGCTTCTAGGGTCTCTTCCCAGCTAAACTGCTCACACCAGCATCCCAGGATCAGGGGCTGCTTCCAAGGAGATAAAGATTCCAAGGAGGTCCGAGTGTTCAGACTTCCTCCGATTTCAGGAATGGGGAAGTCCTCATCAGCAGAACCCTGTTGTCCCATAAGCCCTCCTAGCAACGAGAAGTGTGGTCCGGGGCCCGCCATCAGCAGGGAGCTGTTAGAAATGCAGAGTGTCGGGTTCCAGATGTGCTGAACCAGAATGGACATTTAAACTTGACTCACAGGTAATTCCTTCACACATCAGTCTGTGCCGCAAGACATAAGCCATGAACTCACTTAGTGACAACTTTTCTCAAAGATCCGGCCCGCCCACCAGCGTCTTTGTGCGTCTGGAAGAGGCTGGGTAGAGCGAGCCTGGCCAGATCTGGGCTCTTGGCCCATAGCCTCCCCCCAACCACAGCTCCTCTGCCCCTTCCGACCAGCCACAGCCCTCCCCCACTCCTCAGAGGGTGTCATTACGTGATTCCGGCTCAGATTCCGGAATCCAATACCCAGCGCGGTGCCATCAGGATTCAATCAGATCCAGTCGGCGATACATGGCTGAGCCTGTCCGTTACCGCTTTACAGACTGAGAAGAAATAAAAAAAAAAAAACCCGGTTTTATGACCCAGCAGTTAAAAACTATTTGTAGAAGTTGCTACGGTTCAAATCAAAAGTGCCCTCCCTGGAGGACTATTAGTTAATTCAGAGGCCCACGGATTCTTTCCTTCTCTTTCTTTTTACCCCGTCTACCTTGAGATGCAGCTCTAATTCGCTTCTGCCGCTCAGACATCCAGCGCTTTCCATCCTTTGACAAACACAAGCCAAAGTGCTTAAGGACATCTGTTTATTTTATTTCTTTAATGAGAAAACCTTCCAATTTCTCTGGGCTCAGCTGTGTTTATTGACTCTGTGTTAGCCATGTGAGGCTAGCACCTTGGAAGTTTAAAGTCCTGGCGGGGCCCTCGCAGCGGCCTCCAGCTCTGAAAGGCAGTCAGCCCTGCCCAAGGAAAACAGAGTCCTTGGAACTCTATAAAATAGATTTTCAAAATAAATACTGCCTAATTCACTCGGTAGATGTGGATTAAGTCAAGATGAATACAATTTGGAAAGGATTTTCTGAGGAAGTCGGAGATTTCTTTCCCCCACTGGGGGTTAAACCTTGTATTTAAATCTTTGTTTTTCCCCCTCCAGCTCTCTTTTCAGTTAAGTGAAAGGTATTTAGTCTTTGTGGCTAATAAAGAAATGAGGGCTTAGATTGGCCTTCGAGAGAGCGGTGATTATTTTCTTTGTGGGACCGGGGATGGCGACTTTGCGGGCAGCTCCACTCCATCCATTAGGGCCAGAAGCGAAGCAAGCATCTGTGGTTGTCGTTCGGGCGGGGGTGGGTGAGGAAGAGGTTGGAAACGCTCTGAAGGATGTCCTAGAGGTGAATGACAGTTGGAGGGGCCATGGGCAGGGGGTAGTACCCTTTGTAGAGTTAATCCCCTGTAATAGCGCTTCCCTGAGCAAGTGGGTCTCCATGCCAAGTGCCTCTGCTTATGTATTTTAGGGCATTAAAGGATTATTTCCAACATAAAATGTATTTTAGAGATGGTTTGGGGTTGTCAGAAAAGTGCTCATTAGCAGGGACTTTCTTTGAAGCCCTGTGCTCTCTGCTGCTTGGAGAGGGGACCATTTCCTTGTAGAATCAACTTAGGTTGCAGCTTTTCAAGCTGGTTAAGACCCCTGATTTTCCGCCCACAAATTTAGCAGATGCCGACCACTTCCCAAGACTTCTTTCGCCAACTTTTTGTTTTCTTTTATTGTTCCCTTCTTTAGTTCTACCTTTCCGTGAATGCTGAAGGGGATCTGAAAAAAAAAAAGTAATAATAATAAGGGGGATTTAGATCTATGCAAAACCTGCAACAGATTGTCGGTTGGGCTCCAGCGAGAAGCTCTTTGTCTTCTGTAAATATAGGGGTTGGTGCTCACAATGATAAGGCATGAAAAAAAATCCCAGGCACCCTGCGAACCTAAATAATGGGAACAATTTTCCCTTATGCTTAACTAGCAGGTTGAGAAGCAGCCTTCCCCCTCGCCCCACCTGCACTTTTTATGGTACTTATTTTCCAACAATAGGGCTCTTGAGCTGTTCCAAGATCGCTGGAATTGCTGTGAGCCTCTGGGGATGAGGGTGTCACTCGGTGAATGGCAGGAAGGTGTCCACGCGGTTGTGTTGGGGTTGACTTTGACAGGGAATTAGGAAGTTCCCCCCACCCTGCCTGTTCCCCCACTTCCTCTGTGAATGAGTAAACTTAGAGGTCCTTCTGATGGCCGAGGGGGAATGCTCTGACCCAAGTCCCCCCACGGGGCCTAGTTCAAAGTAGAAATATGCAGTTGTAGAATTTCTTTGGAAATGTCCATCAACGGATGAATGGATAAACACATCCTGGGATGTTTGTTCGTACAATAGAATGTTTTTCAGCCATAAAAATGCATGGTGTGCTGATCTGTGCTACGACACGGACAGACCCTAAAAACGTTGCACTACGTGTAAGAAGCCCAATGCAAACGTCATGCGTCGTGTGGTTCCATTTCTACAAAACATCCAGAATCTGTAAATCCGTACTGACCGAACACAGGCAGGAGGTTACCAGGGCCTGGGGGGATGGACGGACGGACAGGAAGCAACAGCCTTGTGGGTATGGGGTTTTCTTTTGAGCTGATGAAAACATGTAGGAACGAGAGAGGGGTTTGCTCATCTGTAAAATCGGAATAATATTCCTGCCCCACAGACCTCAAAAGACCATTTGAGGAGTTGGTTTTGTTTTGTTTTTTTAAATAATTTCTTCATCGGGTTTTGGGTCAAGGTAACATTGACCTTATAAAATGAGTTGGGAGGCATCATCTTCTGTTTTCTGGAAGAGACTATGGAGAATTGGTGCTAATTTTTCTTGAACTGTTTGGTAGAATTCTCCAGTGAAACCATGTGGACCTGGAGATTCTGTTCTTCAGGAGGTTTTTAACCGTGACTTCGATCCCTTTAATGCTTGCTGCTAGTTCACCCGGGGCGAGTTTTGGGAGTTTGTGGTTTTCGAGGAATTGGTTCATTTCGTTCGTTGTCAAATTTATGTGTGTAAAAGCTAAAAAAAAAAAAAAAAAAATTTACTTTTATGGTGACTTTCAGTTTGTAGTATATAACCATACCCAGAAGCCTTCAAGTATAGAGATAAAATCCCTCCCCCCATGTACCTGATACTGGGTCATGAGTCATCCCCTTGGTCCTCAAGACAAACCCACAAAGGCAGATGGGGTAATCCCCATTCTACCCAGAAGGACACTGCCCCAGAAAGCCAAGCTAGTAAGGGTCAGAGAAGCAGTCAGACCCAAGAGCTCCAAAGGCCATTCTGAGTGCCAAGGCCACCAGAGCATACGACAGCCAATCACAAGGTGCCCACTTCTCAGACCAGTGTTCAGACCTTCACTCAAACCCAGTTCTTCCCTATTCCAGACATCATGCTGGGGAAGGTAAGGGGTCCACAGGCCACCAGTGACTCTCAACCATATTTTTTGTTGCATTTTTTTTTAACTGTGTTGTTTTTTTTTTTTTTTTTTAGATTTTATTTATTTATCTGACAGACAGAGATCACAAGTAGGCAGAGAGGCAGGCAGAGAGAGAGAGAGAGGAAGCAGGCGCCCTGCTGAGCCGAGAGCCCGATGCGGGGCTTGATCCCAGGACCCTGGAATTAGGGCCTGAGCTGAAGGCAGAGGCATTAACCTACTGAGCCACCCAGTGCCCCTTTTTGTTGCATTTTTTAAATTAGTTGCCAGCATTTAAAATTGGGAGATTTCACGGGGCGCCTGGGTGACTCTGTTGATCGAGCCTCCAAATACTGGTTTTGGCTCAGGTTGTGAGATCAAACCCCACGCTCAGCAGGGAATCTGCTTGAGATTCTCTCTCCCTCCCTCTGCCCCTCCCCCTGCTCATGTGTGCACATGCGCACTCGCTCTCTCAAATAAATAAATAAATAAATCTTTTTAAAAAATAAAATTGGGAGATTTCACATAAAAATTCAGATTTCTGGGTCGCCTGGGTGGCTCAGTGGGTTAAAGCCTCTGCCTTCGGCTCAGGTCATGATCCCAGGGTCCTGGGATCGAGCCCCGAATCGGGCTCTCTGCTCAGCGGGGAGCCTGCTTCCTCCTCTCTCTCTGCCTGCCTCTCTGCCTACCTGTGATCTGTCAAATAAATAAATAAAATCTTTAAAAAAAAAATTCAGATTTCTGGGTTCTCTTTAAAAAAATCAGAAGGTCTGGCCATGAGGCACCCACAGTCCCAGATGGCATCACTTGGCTGGAGCTGCCCCACTCAGTGGGGCCGGTGGGCTCCAGATTGCCACAGTCCCCACTACTCCCTATTGCCGAGGGCCAGGTATCAGTCATCATTACTCTCCCTTGCACTGTTGTCTTTCTAGGAAGAGTCAAGAGGAAAGTTAAATATTTCTCGCAGCAGGAGTTAGAGAATGAGAGACAGCAAGGCCCTGTTAGACCCAGCCCATTCTGTTCATTCGTATGAGCTGCTTAGTCTCTGTCAATCTGGCTGTCTTTGGTGCCTCATGTACAGAATGAAGCCCAAATTCTACAGGCCGGCTTCCAGACCCTTCTAGATCCTTTCACCTCCAGCTCTGAGATTCTCAAGTTTATATTTTAGGCTGCAGCTTTGCAGTTGCACCAAGAAACTCTGGACCTTTGTCTATGCTGTTCCTTCCAGCAGGAATGCCGTTCTCACTTGCCATCCATTTGCCCAGCTAATTCTCACTTAGCCTTCAGGTCTTATCTTGGATGTCTCCACCTCCAGGAAGCTTTCCTTGACTGTCCTGGGTTAGGCATCCTTCCTGTGTGCTCCCTTAGCACCCTGCACTTGCCCCTCTTACAGCATTTACCACTAGATGTTTTACTGTCTCTTTACTTCTCTGTCTCCCCAACTAGACTGTAGCTTCTCAAGTGCAGGGATAGTGATTGTGTCTTCAGATCCCCATTTTCTAGCACAGCATGTATGATGTGCCCGTAATTGCTGTCAAATCAATTTCCATTCAGTTATAAGTAACAGAAACTCAACTTAAGCTGACAAGCAGAAAAGTGAATTCATTGGCTTTTATAACCAAAACGTTCAGGGCTTTATTGGCTTCAGGTGTGGCCGAATCAAGGGGCTCAAGCAATGTCAGCAGAACTCAGTTTTCTTTCATTTGCAGTGGCAAAAATGGCCCCCTAACAGCACAAGACCAACATCCTGCCAGCTCGTAACCCCAGCAAATAGAGACTACCTCTTTCCCAGTAGTTCTGGCCAAATCCCAGACAACGCTCTTCTTGACCTGGCTGGAACCAGTCACCCTGGTGTTAGGGTCAGCTTCCTCATAACTACACAGATAGGATGTGCTGAAAATCAGACTCCCTGAAAAACACTTATGATGCTGTTACTAGCAGGTGGGCTGGATGCTATGCAGACAAGAACAGCAGACACTCCCTTCCACATGTATGTTGTAAGCCACCCGAAAGCCAAGAGCTTGCATGGTCTTACCTACCATGTAATAGGTGTTCATTAAACGTTTGAAGATGAAATGTAATCTGGCCAGTTACCAGGGTCCATGCCCTTACATGTGGCCCTAAGGGGTCTGGTTCATTACCTCTATGCCCTCTTCTTGTACTCCTCTCTTCCCCAACTCTGACCCAGCCACACCGGCCTCCTTGGTGGTACTCAAACCTGCCAGACACACTCCCACCTCAGGACCTTTGAACACTTGGTTCCCTCTATCTGAGATGCTCCTCTTCCCACATGGCTTCCTCCATCTCCTCCTGAAAAATCTTCTGAAATGCCACGGTCTCAGCAAATACCTCCTTAACCATTCTGTGAAATTGCCACACCTCCTACACAGCCCACATACATGACACAGATTCTTTGCCATATTTCTTTTTCTGTAGTGTTTTCCACCACCTGGCAGAAGTGCAGAATATGGGGGCACTACTTTCATGGTGGTCTGTGTGAACAGTCCCCCTGGAGTTAAGCAGTGTACAACCTGTGCGGCCATACATAGCATCCCTGCCATCAGACATACTGCAAATCTTGCTTTACTCATTTATATGACTGTTTTGTTTGCTTATGTATCCTAATGCCTGGAACAGTGCCTAGTACATAAAAGACACTCAGTAAATATTTGTAGAATAAATGAAAGGATGGATGAATGAATTTCTGTTGCTCTCAACAATGCTGTACCTTGTCAGCTAAGGTGAAGTGTGAGGGAAGAGGAGTCCTGTGTCCTGATGGATGTCTATGAGCCACATGCAGTGACCGCTAGCTCCTTCTCAGAACCCTTCTTAGATGCTGGGAGTCCAATGACAATATGCTGAGCGCTCTGACACCATTTAAGAGGAAATTGATTTTGCTACTTGAAATGATTGTTTGTTCTCGCCTATGCTCCTCCCATTCTTTAGGTTCCCTGGTAGGGGGTTATAGGACCCTTGACGCTGTTCATCATACCATGACACACCATCAGTATTTGTAAGTTGTTTCGCTTCTCTGCAGACTGAACCCAGGCCAGTATCGGCTTGTGCCAAACCCCCTCACATTCCTGATCCTCAACACAGAGAGACCTCTGGGCTGAGAGATGACGGTCCAAGCAGCCCACATCCTCTAGGGCTGAGTGACAGGGGAGGAAAGGATGGGATTGGAGCAGACCATCCTGGAGCTGAGTTCCATCTGTTAGGACGGTGGGGATTCACTGAGCCCCAGACCTTCATCGTGAAATGGGTATAATCACAATACCTACCTCCCTGGCTTTTTGGCTAGATAGGATGCCATAGTGCTATGAAGGCAGCCCAGGTGATCAATTTTGGATATAAATCAGAGGGCCTCACCTGATTATCCCACCTGGCTCTCTCCTCCTGCTCCCACTTAATGAAATCACTCCACAGCCTTCTTTCTGTTCTCTGACATACAGAGCTTGTTCCTGCCTCATGGCCTTTGCACTTGCTGTTCCTGCTACATAAGCATCCTGTGGCCGGCTGCTTTGTTTCACTGGGGTCTTTGTCCCCACGTTAGAGCCTCAGAGAGAGCTTGCCTGCCCATCCCAACTCTAATAGCCTTTCCCCAAACACACACCCACACATAGTTAATCTTCTTGCTCTCTAGGTTTCTCTCTTCATGTTTCATTTTCTTCATCTTCATGTTTCATGTTCATCTTCATGTTTCATGTTCATCTTCATGTTTCATTTTCTTCAGAACACCCATCCCTAGCTGAAATGGAATGTTTTTTATTTATCGTGGCCCTCCCCCTCCACTAGAATGTGGGCTCTCTGCAGCAAGGGACATTCACTGTCAGAGAGCAAAGAGACAGTATAGCATAATGCTCGACCACAAGAGTTGGCAAACTCTATCCATCTCACGGGCCAAAGCTGGCCCTCCGCCTCTTTCTTTTGTAATAAAGTTTTATTAGAACACAGGCATCCTCATCCATTTACATATTGCCTGTGGCTGCTTTTGTGCAGCAGCAGCCGAGCTGAGTAGTGGTGGAGACCATCTGGGCCACAGAGCCTAAAATACTGGCCCTTTATAGAAAAGTTCACCTGGTCTAGAAAATTTCACCTCTGGTCTAGAACCTGGGCTTTTAAGCCAGACTGCTCAAGTTCAAAGCCCATTCTGTTCCCTAGCCATATGACCAGTGAGTCATTTTGCCTCTCTGGGCTTCAGTTTCCACCTCTGCAGCATGGGTGTAGTATCAGTAACAGCTCAGCATCCCTGGGGGGAGGATTCAGTGAGTTAATAATACATGGGAAGTGCTTGGAACTTAGCATGCTATGTAGCAAACAGTCTTTGTAGGGTAAATGAAAAATAAATATCATAATAACTAACAATAAGTGAAGAAATAAATGTCTTTTGAAGAACCGAGTCCTCAGAAGCACATTGCTGATTGTGTAAGTATGTCCACTCAGGGCACGATGAGCCCAAGTAGCGTGATCCAGGCAAATAACGAGAAGCCGAAGACTCCCTGCGTTGAGGGCGCGTCTGTGCTGGGCGGAAGCAGTGGGTACTTGATGGGCGGCAGGCCCTGTTCTAAGCACTTATGTGAACTTCCAAAAATGCACTGGTCTCCTGTGCCATCAAGTGGCCTCTGGTCCTGGACAGTGACTCCCTTAGCATAGGTAACCATCTCCTGGGATCTGTCTGGAACTTTCCTGGTCTTAGCACTCAAAGTCCAAAGTCCCAGGAAATCCCTCAATGTGGGCAAATCAGGACAGTGGGGCGGGCCCCCTGCCCCACATCCAGATCTACTTACTTCTGATTTTTTGTTTTTTGGGGGGTTTTCTTGCCTTTGAATTTACACCTTCGGAAAGTGCTTTAAAAGCTGCCAGATAGCTCCAGCTGAAAGAACATTTTTTGAAGGCTGTAAACAAATTGAAGAGTCAGAGTTGTCGGTTAAAACTCTCAAAGAGGAACCAGCTTAGACATCTTTGTTTGTTCTTTTCGATTTGAACATGATTTTATCATTTGCAGTCGGCTTGGCTCTTTTGTGACTCAGTGGTGAAGGGATTTATCCTACAGTTTTTTTGGTAACGGTCTCGTTAGGACAAATAGACCCATTTGCTGAGCTAAGAAGTTTTTTCTCTTTTCTGTGTTCTCCTATGAAACTGCCCAAGAAGCCAAGTTGTTGGGTGGTTGTTTTTTTTTTTAACTTCACTGTTTAAACATGTGAATCAAACTATTTTTTCTTTACAACCATCATTTTCTTGTCTTCCTCTTTTAAACAAGCTGATCTGTTTTCCAGGAGTTTCCAAGTAATTAAACCCAATTAAAATCATTAAATTCTTTCTTTTAATGACAACTTTATTATTAAAAGCAAACCACAAGGAGGAGATTTAACTGGCAAAGCCCTCCATTGTGTGCTAATCCGTCCCTAACCTCTGGCTGACACTTCCACGAGATAAACCCCACAGAAGAGTGAGGCTGGTTTAATGAATAGCTTTAATTAATACTTTTCTTCCTTGTGGCAGCGTAATTATTTGTTCAGCTTGTAAACAGCTACTTGGCAGTGATGTTTTTAAAGGCCCAGTTGGCTTGCATGGTGTGATGGCTTTGATTGGTTTTGTGTGTTTGTGTGGCTTTTTTTTTTTTTTTCCTTAAAAGAAGGGGAGAGTTTCCAGAATAGATGCAGGAGCGCGTTGTCCTGAAGCCTGGGGTGTCAGGGTGATCCACAGAGAAGAAAAGCAGGGCCAGCGCAGGTGGCGGGCTGCCTATATTTTTGAGAACCGTCTCCAGAGTGGGCAGGTCTACAAGCCCGGGCAGGGTCCCCATCAGACACAAGCCCGGCGAGTGGCAGTCAGGGTGCTAAGAGGAGGGAGGGCAGGGAGCTGCAAAACGCCAGGCCAGCCTCCCACCCCGTGTCTCCCCTGGCCTTCCCTTCGGGTGACAGTGGGGGTGATGCTGGGTGTGGCCAGGGAGGCCCCAGAGGAGCAAGTCTGTGAATAAGAGTGACGAGCCCGCAGGCCGTGTGTGTCCCCAGCCTGGCACCCCTCTCAGGTGCTCTCCGTGTGTCTGCTCACTGACTTATCGTTGCTCGAGGCAGGTGCTGGAGTTACCCCAACCTCCCACGGACAGGAAACGGGCCCACGACGTGCCCACAGTCACACACGTTCTGCGGGGGTAGGGCAGAGCCCAGGTGTGCCGGCAGGTGTCAGGCCGCAGTGGTGGTTCTGCGCCACTAGGTCACACTGCCCCTGGGGATACGAGAGTGGCACCTTTCACTCAGCTGGGTGGGAGATTTAGGTGTGGGTTTGGTTTTTTTTTTTTTTTTTTTTTATTTTAGTTCATCACTCAGGAAGCAACTTTCATTAATAAGGGTGCTCCCTCTACAAACACAATGTTCATTGACACTAAGGATGAACCTTGTCATTATTTCTTAACGATTTAGAGCAGTGGTTCTCTGCTGAGGGTAATGTTGTCTCCAGGTCCCCGTGACAAAATCTGGAGGCATTTTTGGTTGTCGCAACTGGCGGGGGGGAGGGGGGGCAGGCGTACCACAGACACCTGGTGGGGAGAGGCCAGGGGTGCTCCCACTTACTCTGCAATGGCCAGGACTCCTGCCATGACAAAGAATGATCTAGATTAAATGTCAACAGTGCCAAGGATGAAAAACCCTGATCTATGGAATCCTCAATTTTTTTTATTCTAGAGACATTTTATCAACATGCAGAAGTTCTTTTAAGATTTTATTTATTTATTTGACAGAGAGAACACAAGCAGGGGTAGTGGCAAGCAGAGGGAATTGGAGAAGCAGGAATTGGAGGAGCAGGGAGCCCAATGCGGGGCTTGATCCCCAGACCCTGGGATCATGACCTGAGCCAAAGGCAGACACTTAACCAACTGAGCCACGCAGGTGCCCCACAAATTACCCACCCCAATAGGTGGCTTCATTTACGTTGTTTTTAATTGGTTAGCTACATTAATTAGTTATCACGGTGATCTTGACTGTTGACCATGCCACAGAAGTTTTTCCAAAACACACGTAAGGGGCTAAGAGTTCTTAACCAAACATTAGCTATTAAAGAACCGTAGCATGAGTATATGAAGACCCCTTCCCAAGTCCCCAGACACTAACCTTGATTTGTGACACAAGTTTCTTTAAGAAAATGCCTCATGAGGAGCACGAAGCAGGGTTAACTCATTTCACCATCCAAGAAGCTTCGTGCTAAGTGTTCAGAAATCCCCAGGTGCCCCTTTCAAGCCACCAGGACTCCCCCACCCTGGGAGCATCCGAGCTGTGTCTGGAGCAGAAAAGATAAGCAGACAGTCCAGGACGGCTTGCCTCTGGGACTGGTTCTGCTCAGAGACTGGAACTGGGTTTAACACTTAGGATGTCAGACTCTCAGCCGCTCGGAGCAAAGACAGGACTTCCCTGTCCTCATGTCCAAGGTCCAATCATGGCGTTCCAGCAGAGATGCCCTGGTTAGGAGGAAAGAGACGTCACCTGGGACTCACCGACCGTGGATCACTGTGAGAACAAGGCAGCGTGCACAGGGTTGTATTTTGTGCGATTGTTGGATGGCCGGCTTCTGAAAAATACTTTCAGAAGCACTGCATTTGATAACCATTAATGGATCTAAAGAGACCCTAGGGGGCGCCTGGATGGCTCAGTTGGTTAAGCAACAGCCTTCGGCTTGGGTCATGGTCCTGGAGTCCCCAGATCAAGTCCCACATCCAGCTCCCTGCTCGGCGGGGAGTCTGCTTCTCCCTCTGACCTCTCTCCTCTCATGTTCTCTCTCTCTCTCTCTCAAATAAATAAATAAAATCTTCAAAAGAAAAAAAAAAATTGAAAGAGACCCTAAAGTCAGTGACCGAAATGAGTCTTTCCACCGCATATCTCCTTTTTGACTCCCACAAGGACATCCTAAAAAGTTATGGGCTGCCAGTAAGTAGGGGAAAGGCTAGGCAAAAGAAGGATTCGGAGCCCTTCAGGGGCGGCTAAGCCATCTGATTTCCAGCCTCAGCCAAGGTGTCTGGTTCCCGCAGCCTGGCCTGGGGGACAGGGAGGAGAGCAGCTGAGAAATGAGGGATTTACCGGGGGAACTTCGCTTTTCCATATCAAGTCCAGGAAATGAAAGGCACAAATGCTCAGAGGCAATAAGGGGAGATCCTTTCCCACCCCTGGGCCCTCCTTTTATCCTCTCAGAAGCCCAGCAGTTATTAGAAAGGCGAGCCAGCCTGAGACCTGAGGAAAGAGGCGGGGCAGCTGCCTGTCATTTCTCCCAACTTTGCAAGTGCAATTTAATTAAACGAACCATTTATTTCATTCAAAGTAGAGATCGACAGTTTTAAATCAGACATTTGCAAAAAGAAAAACCTCGTTATAATCTGCCTTAAGCCTCCTCTCCCGAATAAAATACTTTGTGCTGTTAGTTCCTGTGAAGATGTAGTCCACGAGGAAAGTGGGTAAGATTTTGGTTTCTTAGATAGTCACGAGTTTGCAGCCCAGCTCTGCCCCTTACAAGTAGCATGACCCTGGACAAATCACTTCATGGCTTTGCATCTTGATTTTAATGTAAAACAGGAAAAGGAAGATTCAAGGGGGAAATGTATTAATGTAGGTGAAACTCACAAACGCTGAGACATCCATTTAAAAAATACTTACCTGGAGCAACTGCTGTTTACTGGGCTGTGTTCCAGCCTCAGGGGCCATGGCAGTAGCTCTCCCAGAGCTTGCCTTCTGGTTGAGGGAGAAACACCAAAAAGCATAAATAAGAAAGAGCATTTCAGATCATGCCGAATGCTATGAAAACCTGTACCAGGGTGAGGGAGGGAAGTAGAGTGAACGTGGTTGGCATCAGGGTTAGATGGAATGATCAGAGAAGACCTGATACTGAAAGTGGGAACCAGATGTCATGAAGGAACCAGCCATGAAAGCATCTGGGGGAAGGAAATTCCAGGCACAGGGAACCACAAGTGCAAAGGCCCTGAGGCCAGAGCTGGCTTGGCAAGTTGAGGGAGCAGAGAGCTGGGTTGGAGAGAAGTCGATGGTGGCTGCTAAGAGATGTTAGCTTTACTCAGAGGGCCAGGGGAAGTTAGTGGATTTTAAATGAGGAAAAACAGTTCTGATTTTTGTCTTAAAAAGAGTACTCTGTAAATAAAATCTTTAAAAAAAAAAAAAAAAAAGAGTACTCTGGCCGCCTCATAGACCCCAGATCTGGGGGAGAAGGGAAGCAAACTGTCTCTATATGTAGCCCAGCACACAGACACAGTTACTCCCTTTCTCCCACACATCTCCCTCTCTTGGTGAGGGACTAAAGGCCCCTGGGAGGGGCACCTGGGTGGCTCAGTGGGTTGGGCCTCTGCCTTTGGCTCAGGTCATGATCTCAGGGTCCTGGGATCGAGCCCCACATCAGGGTCTCTGCTCAGCGGGGAGCCTGCTTCCCCCTCTCTCTCTGCCTGCCTCTCTGCCTACTTGGGATCTCTCTCTCTGTCAAATAAATAAATAAAATCTTTAAAAAAATAAATAAAGGCCCTTGGGAAATAAGGTAAAGCACTAAGCATGGGGCTTAGCACTTAGCAGGCACTCAATAACCAGGAGAGCTCTAATAATGAGTATTGTTATTTGGAGGAAGCCTGTCTTAATCCCTCGCTTTTGAAGAAAGTGGGGAAATTGAGGTGTAAGGACAAAGTGAACATTGAAGTCCTGCAGCCAACAGGGACATTTGGAAACTACAGCCACATGAGCTCTGCTCCCTCCCTCCCAGAGCCAGAGAGTGACCTGCCCTGAAACACATTGTAGTGACTTAGCGGCTGGGCCCAAGGACCCAGGGGGCATCCTACAGGACCAGCTGGAGAGTTCTTGGCTTTGTGCAGGACAGGAATCTAATACAACCAGGAGGAAGAGAGCCTGTTTATAAATAGTGTGAGAGAAAGAGTAGAGCAGACAGGGTGTCTGGGAGACTCCGAAAAGGAGAGGTGAGTCTCCCTGCCGCTTGGGGTTAGGGGTTGACACTGGACAGGGGTCTGGGATAGATGTTCCTTCAAGAATCCAGGGTAGGGTCCCATCCGGGTGAACAATAGGTGTTATTCCCTAAACCACCCAAGGCAGGGGTGTTGATCCCGATGTCAACTGCGGTTTGTTCGAAACTAATGCCTTCGAGCTCGGGATCCGGTTCTTAGATATTTTCAGGTGTTTGGGGGCCGAGGATGAAACTCTGAGAATAATTCACTCTCTTGCTTCCCCCTTGAGACAGGGACATCACTTCTTTGGTTGACTCAGATGTAAGGCGAAATGTAGAACAGGAGTAAATGGGGCCTAGCAGAAAAGCAGCAGAGAGAGAGAGAGAGAGAGAGAGAAGGGGAGAGAGAGAGAGAGAGAGAGCGCGCCTTTCCGAACTGCTCCCCTATCTTGGTAGGGGACAGTCGACAGCGTGGTTGCACTTGGCCTCTGGATTTGAGTCACTACTTTGCCTCCAGATTTTCCTAAAGCAGATTTGAACTTAATCGCCCCATCCAAAGCCCCTTTTTCATTTTTAAAAAAATTTTTTAAAGTCCCTTTTAAAATAAATAACTTAAAATGCCCCATTTACTATGCTGAAATGAAAACCTAAATAATACAGCCCACCCACTCACGACTTAAAAAAAAAAAAAAAGAATATAGTATCGTGAATGTAACATAACAAAAAGAAATAAAAGAAAAAACTTTTTAATATATATTTCAATATGTAAACACCCAGGCCTGACCACAATAGGAGACACAGTGAAGGAACGTGGTACGTGTACCTGCTTCTCATTAAAAAGATTTGCATTTAAGAGAGGAAAATCCAGAGCCATTCTGAAGGAGAAGAACTGGGTGTTTATGGAATTTCTATCACATCAGCATGACTGGTTAAATCAGTGGCCATTGGGATTGAACTCAACCTCCAGCCCCTCTCCTCTTCCCCAGAGATCAGGGAATAGAGTGGAAAGTTCAACCCTCTAATCCCTTGTTGGTTTCCCTGGCAACCAGCCCCCATCTTTTTAAGATTTTATTTATTTATTTGACAGAAAAAGAGATCACAAGCCGGGGTAGCAGGGAAGGGAGAAGCAGGCAGGGAGCCCAATGCGGGGCTTGATGTCAAGACCCTGGGGTAATGACCTGAGCCAAAACCAGGAGCCACCCAAGCATCCCTTCAGGGACTTTGCAAAAGGCATTTCATTAACATAAACTCTCTGTGGTCCAAAGGGTCTTGATCTGAACAAGACACCCAGTTCACCTTCAGTGCTTTCATCACTTAGGAAATTCCAGGGTTTTAGGAGCTCTGTGCCAGGAAAGGGGACAAAAACCAAATATATATTTCGTATCACACACTCCCAAGTACTACTAATCACCCCACCCCAGCCAATTACTATGACCATGAAAACCACCAGTCCTTCTCCAGGAGCTGGGCCACCTCTGCCGAGAACCACTGCTTTAAAGCCTGGTACGGGGGGCGCCTGGGTGGCTCAGTGGGTTAAGCCGCTGCCTTCGGCTCAGGTCATGATCTCAGGGTCCTGGGATCGAGTCCCACATCGGGCTCTCTGCTCAGCAGGGAGCCTGCTTCCCTCCCTCTTTCTGCCTGCCTCTCTACTTGTGATCTCTCTCTGTCAAATAAATAAATAAAATCTTAAAAAAAATAAAAAATAAAGCCTGGTACGGGAGACGATGTGCCCAGAAGAGCAGCATTTTGTAATTTCATCTTTGCCTGATGGGGAAGGCAGACCAGTGGCCCCTGAAAGATCTCCACGTCCAGTCCTCAGGACCTGTGACTGTTACCTTCTATGGTAGATGTGATTAAGTGGCCCCAGTGTGATCACGAGGGTCCTTCCAGAGGGAGGCAGGAGATCGGAGCACAGAGCAGGAGATAGGAGGACAGAAGGAAGGCATTGAAGTGGAGGCACTGGGCGTGCAGGTGGCCTCAAGCAGCTGAAAAAGACAGCCCAGGGAGCGAACACCGCTGCTTATCTTCGCGCTTACCTCCCAGTTACAGTCACTAGAACCGATTTGCCATTTATGTCGTGATAAAAAACTTGTTTCTCAACTATATGCATTTAAGTTAGAAAAAAGCAGGGAGGGTAGCTGAATTAAAGGAAAATGTTAAGTTAGTCCAGTTGCCCTGCGGTGGGACAGAACTTAACAAAGGTGTAACGAGTATGGCCGTGGGTTGGAAGATACCAGGTTAAACGAGTGCATGGGAATTTCCAAGAAGGGAAAGTTTTCCGATGGAAGATTCTGGCCCCTGCTGCTTTTTGCTAATGGTACCCAAGCCCCAGGGGTAGGTCATCACACATGCGTTATCCTCCAGGATTCCTGGGAGGGACTCGTTGATTGTGTTTAGATGAGGAAACTGAGGCCCAGGAACTATGAACATCTCATCCAAGGTCATGTCCTTGGGTTTTTTTGGGAAAAATAAAGGGGGGACGGGATTTGAACTCAGGCCCCACAAATTGCATGGTTCATGCTCTCAGCGATTTTTGCTCCATGGAGCTGCTTGTCTGTGGCCACTTGCACGCACACGTTTGAAAATGGAGACAATTTGGGGTCATCATTTGCAGGAAGCCAGTTGCCTCATTAGTGCTATGTGAAGGAGAGATTGATGCTCTCAGACCAGATAATTACTGGATCTTGGTTTATATCACCTTGGGAAGGGGTTGTTAAGAGGTGCCATCAGAAGACAAGACATTCAGTCTTTCTAAAGTGCCACGTGGCAGAACTTGATTGTTGTTAAGATGTGGAGAAGCATTTGAGCTTGACCACTGGACACTGGCAATGTTGGAAACACCCAGTTTTGCCCAGACATGGGGAGACGGCGAGCAGAGTCAAGAATTTTAGATTATAAGTGACAAAAACTCAACACACATTAGTTTAAGCCAAAAAGGAAAATGTATCTACTCCTATGACCAATATGTCCCAAAGGGGACTTCAGGAACAGTGGGATCCAGTCCCCACATAATTTTGTCTGAACCTATATGCCCTGTCAGGGAGGCTCTGCCAGTGTGGTGACAAAGATGGCTGCCGGCAACTTCTGGCAGAAGCTCTCCCAGCTCGCACTGGGGTTGAAAAGCTGCCACTTTCCCAGCAGTTACAGCTAACTCCTGGTGCCAATTCTCAGGGGCTTCCATTGGCCACATGACCGACCATCCGTCACAATGGCTCAGCCCAGGCCTGGGTTACGAAATCATCCTGGGAGGCCAATAATGGGTATTATTTTTGCTAAAAATTCATAACTGCTTATTTATAGACTTGAAAGTTCATTCCCAGAGAGATTAGGTCTCTGCACAATATCATGCCACTGCCCCTTTTCCTCACTAGTTGGTGTTTCCCTCAAGACCACCCCCAGGCTCGATGAGCTGTTAGGAGGACCCACAGGACTCAGAAGAGCTATTATGTTCACAGTTAGAGTTTATTACAGTGAAAGGACACAGGTTAAAATCAGCAAAGGGAAAAGGCACATGGAATAAGATCCAGGAGAAAGTAGAGACCACCTTCCAGAATCCTCTCCCAGTGGAGCACAGACGTTCCAGTGACTTCTGCTGGCACTGATCTAACAACACATGCCGGGTGTGGCCGACCACTGGCGCTCACCTGAGCCCTGGTGTCCAGGATCTTACTGGGCTCCGTGCTGTAGGCACACAGCGCCTCCGCGACCCAGACTCCAGCCCCCCAACACAAAAACGGGCACTCTCCCTAATTCCATTGTTAGCAGACACCGTCTGATCAACCAGCACTGCATGGCCCAAGGACTCAGAGCTCATCTGTCAGGAGCCGGCCAAGGATCAGTCTTGAAGAGGACCCCCTTAGGAATGCAAAGGGTTCTAGCAACATGGGCCTACCTAGTTAACCCTTTCCTGACAGAGAGCCTCCGAAGCTTCACAGCAGGGAGCCCACAGGAAACCAACCGAATGGCTCAGCTCCTGTGGAGACTGCTGGATGCTGGGCCTGGTCCATCAGGATATCCCAGGGGCGATGTCACGCTTCTTTCCAGTCATGCAGCTGAACCATGGAAGGTAGACACGTCCTCACAGCAAAGACGTCCTGACAGGCATCATGACATAACCAGAGGATTGTGGACTATGGTGTCAGATCAGACCTGAGTTCTAGTCCCATAAGCTGCCTCAGGAAGAAAAGCATTTTATACCATGACATCTCTGCCCCTCCCCACCCTCCCTCTGTCTCTCACACACACACACACACTCCAACTGAAATAGAAGTTCACCATTACTGTGAATGGCGTACTTGGGTATTTGTCATCTATTCTGGGGATTGGCAAACTTTTCCTATAAAGGGGTAATAAGGGGCACTTAGATGGCTCAGTAGGTTGAGCATCTGCCTTTGGGTCAGGTAGTGATCCCGGAGTCCTGGGATTGAGCCCTACATTGTGCTCCCCACTCAGTGGAGAGCCTGCCTCTCTCTCTCCCTCTGCCCCTCCCCCTCACCCCATCCCCACTCATCCTCTTGCCCTCTATCTCAGGTAGATAGATAGATAGATAATAAATATTTTAGACTTAGGCTAGGCTCTGTAGCAACTATCAGCTCTGCCATTGTAGCACAAAAGCAGCCATAAACACTAAGCGGACAAATGGGCATCACTGTGTTGCAATAAAACTTTATTTACAAAAACAGACCGTGGGCCACAGATTCTCTTGTATTTCTTCCATTCTTTTTTTTTCTTTGGTAATGCTGGCCATTAAAGTAAAGTTTCAGTAACGATTATAACCAGCACTTTGAAAAAGCCATCTGATTCTTACAACAACCCTGTGTGGTAAGTAACCCCATTTTGCAGATGATAAACTGAGGCGTGCTGAAGTTAAGTTGTACAAGGTCATCTAACTGGTAAGAGGTGGAATTGGCCTTGGACATAAGCAGTCTGGCTGAGAGCCCACTCTCTTAGTCTCTCTCCAGAGCATTCAAAAAGTAGCTGTTAACATTATCACTCAACCAGCCCCAAAAGAACCTCAAGGCCTACAGTCACCTGAAGTTTCAGGATAAGATTAGGACAAATCCTCCTTTTGTTCAAAGGGTTGTTGTGATGTTGAATAAATAATGTGTGGATCTCACTTCTTTGAATGAAACGTGCATTAAAACCATCTACAACCGAAGCACTACATGCTTAAAAACAGAAAACAGGGTTAGCTCAGAGAAGAGATTTCTATAGTGGACAGGGAGAGTTACTCATTTAAATGACTGGTAAAAACTTGGACTCCTTTTGAAATGAAAATGTTGCCTTCTAATAGATAGAGGAATGGAAAGTAGACCTCCAAGAATATGGCTTGAAATGGGGATCTTATAAATTTGGGCACGATGGAGACTTGGTATTAAACAGCCACCGTTGCCTTAATTAACCCGAATAACATTTGTGTTCAGAGATGGAAACCTCCAAGAACCCGTATGCTGTTTTCTTCATTCGAGTTTGTTTGACATCAGATTAATTTCCTTTTAGGAAAGATTTTCGTTTTCACGCTCTTACCATATCCCGTCCATCTAGGAGACACAACCGTGCGTCACAAGACAACTGAGTTACTGCTCCACAGGGCAGATCTTAGAGCAGCCCAGGTGTAGAAAGTTCCTGCCATCCTCCTCTTGTTAGAGAACTTCACCAAGAATGTGTAATAATTAGATACCAGAGCTGCGTCTAGGTCCACGGCACCCACGCTGAGGCAGGGTGTCAAGGCTTGGAGCCTCCACGTCTGTCTCCTGAATGAACACTCGCACAGCACAGCTCGCCACGTCACTCTCAGCGTCCCTTAGAACACGTAGAAAAAATCTGCAGTGCCTTTGATTTGTCCCCTCTCTGGGAAAGAACCACCTCAAACTCACAAGTCAAACAAAGATGACGTTCCACCCACCCAACCCCACCTGTCCCCAGCACGGTCCTTTGATGGACAAGTTACAAATAGAAGCCAGTTTTTGGCGGGGGTCTGAGGGGGAATCCCTTTATTTCAGTTCTCCCTTCTGGTTTAAATTGATCATTTGTTAAAAACAGTCTGGGTGTGCTGTTGCTTATTTAGGAAATGAACCTAAATAAGCTGATGATTTTTTTAATCCAAAGAGTATGTCATGATTAAGAGGTGGTTTTCATGCAGTACCACCTGATTTGGGGTGTTCCAGCTGGGTTTACAGACACAGGTTCTTGATGTACGGGTTCAAGGACGTGGCCTGGGGGATTTTGACAATGACCAGTGCTGGTGGAGTGTCTGCTGCATAAACCTCACCGCGACCTCAGGTATTAGAGGGGTCAGAGTGAGTTTGAATGGGTCGTGGGCCTGTTTGTAGCTGAAGAACGTGACGTGAAGGTTTCCCTATGTTAGGGTTTATTTGAGAGGGTGACGTGCTAGATCAGAAAGAGATTCCCCCTCCAAGTTGCACAGAGCGACTTTAGCCAACAGACCAAGGTGGTGTGTTTGTGGAGTAAATTAGGAACAGATTGGGCAGGTAGCAAGAGACAAAACCAGGGGCTTTCTGTTGCCCTCACTGTGGATGTGTTTCATGTTAATTACTGCTGAGACCCCGCCCATTTTTCCCCCTTAGGTTCTCAGTCTTTGCAATCCTGGAAAAACATTTTCTACTTGGATAAAGTGGTCTGGCTCAGGGTCACACTTTGTATTCCTTAATTCCTGGGACAGTTGGGCTATTCCAGACTTTTCTGCCTTTTACAGCTAGTTTATATCAAATTCCTTAAAAAGAGGTCCCACCTACAGAATTCACAGCAATCCCCAGCCAGCATGCAGACAGATTTTAGGAAAACCTGAAACGATGAGAATTCTCAAGGAGTAGATGGGCATTCTAAAGGTTCCCCTCAGAAACATCTGGGTGTTTTTAAAATTTTGTTTGAATTTTTTTTAAAGATTTTATTTTTAAGTGATCTCTACACCCAACATGGAGCTCAGATACACAACCCTGAGATCAAGAGTCTCACACTGTGCCAACTAAGACAGGTGCCTCAAAATTTTGTTTTAATTTTGATTATATGATAAGTATGTGAATCCCTTCTCTTTCAAAACAATTTAGAATATTCGAGCTCGTGCTAAAGTTAACGTTCATCTTTACCTCGAATTCCCGTCCTCTCCACTGTGCCTTCCAGAAGTAGTTACTGTTCTGACTCTGAGTATATCCTTCCAGAAATTTATAAATATAAAGTGACTATGGAAAATAGGTAGTAGCATTGTGTGTGTTTCTAGTAAATGCCAGTAACATGCAGTACATAACTTTCAGAAAACTGTTAATTTCACTTGGTATTATTTTTTTGACACGTCCCTATTAATACGTGGAGATGTGGTTCATTTCTTTCAATTAAATTTAGTTTTCCACCGAATGAAGGTACTACATTTTATTTCTCTAGTAACTTTTGGCTAGACAGCTAAATTGTTCAATCTTTGGTATTTACAAATAATTCTGAAATGAATGACTTTTTACATGTCCCCTCTTCCTCTGCATGGGTTTTTCTCTAGGGAAATACTCAGTATGTTCCCTTTTATTTTTAATTTCGCTTTTTTAATCTAGGAAATCCATGCATATAGTTTAAAACTCATATAGATCTACAAAGGAAAGTGTTAGAGGAAACAGCAGTCCCCAGTGGACCCCACACATACCCTTTCTTTCTGCCCACAGGCAACAACTTTCAACCCTTGCCGATTCTTTGGGTACTTATCTCCAAATTTCTAAGTAACCTGCTCATGTTATTACTTCTTGATTATTTCATTTCCATTTTCGGCATGCTCCCTGACTTCCCAAACTAGAAGATGAGCATTTAGTTCTCTTTACTCACCCTGGCCCTCATCACACACATGCAGACTTCCTCCCCACATCCTGCCGCTATCAATAAGATGTCATTTCAGCTGTATCAATATTGAACATTTGCCTTCTTCTAGCTACGCAAAATACTTTTCACAGACAGCCCATCCCATACGCAAGAATTGCTTTTCCTGGTTTATGCGCTGGCCTGGGAGCAGACATTTTTCTATATAAATTCTTTCAGTGGATCTGTGTAGATGGCAGCTTCTCGCTCACGTCCAGGGCACGGAAGCCTGCTCACCCGTGGTTGGGTGCGCGGCTTCAGAACATACAATCGCGCAGGGGTGAAATGGTTTGGGGTTGAGTCATGTGTGGAAACATCCCCTCCAAAACCATTTCCCGGGTCACACACCAATTCCCTGCTGGACCCGAAACGTTTGCTTTCCTCGTTTTTTCTTCATTTCTCACTGAGTACCCTGCCGCCTTCCAGCCAGGACCCGGAGTGCTAAGCTTTGGCTGCTGGGGCCCTAATGAGGTGTTTCACCGAATTTCTGTGTTCCTGGGCTTGATTCTCCACAGTTGTGTGTGTGAGCTGAGATCACCAGCTGCATTTTTCCCCCTTTTTTTTTCAGGGTCAAGAAGGGTTTATGTCGTTAATTATTTATTTTTATATTAGAAGTGAGACAGTCTCCTGGTGAAAAATTCAAGCAGGAAAAGACGTGTACAAGGTCCCCTTCACGCCTCCTGCCACCACAGCCTCTCCAAGGCCTCCGCACAAGCAGGGCTGCTCTGGGGCCCCATGACCTGGGTTCACATCCCAGCACTCACTAGCTGCGGGGCCTTGAGCAAGTTACCTAATCGTTTTGGGCCTCGGTTTTCTCATCTGTAAAATGGGAAAATAATAACGCTCAACTCATAAGTCTTTGTGGGGCTTAAATGAGTTAATTTGTACAGTGGCACAGAGAAAGCACTTAATAGATATTAACCTGGAATATTACCAAGTGTTGTATATCCTTTTAGACCAGTGGTTCTTACCTTGGCCACACATTGAAATTAGGAAGGTGGAGAGATTTCCAAATGTCTGATGCCTGGACTCCATCCTCAGAAATTCTGATTTTATTGGCCCAGGAGAGGGCCTGAGCATAAGGACTTTTACCTTCTCCAAATCATTGCAGTGTGCAGCCAGAACTGAGAGCCATCGTACCGAGTATTTTTCACATGTATCAGTTAGGTTAGGTGAGGTTATGCTGCAGTAACAAGCATCTCCAAGACGTCATCCACTTCTCTTTTATGGTATATGCCCGTTCTGGTTTGTTGCAGCTCTGACCCACATCATCTTGTCTCTGGAAGATTTAGTCTTGTGAAGTAGGAGGAGAGAGCATGACCAACCATGCACTTTTATTGTTTTCATTTTTTTGTTGTTTTATTTTTTCAGGGTTCCAAGATTCATTGTTTATGCATCATGCCCAGTGCTCCATCCAGTACATGCCCTCCTTAATACCCACCACCAGGCTCACCAACCCCCCACCACCCTCCTCTCCAGAATGCTGTTTGTTTCTCAGAGTCCACAGTGTCTCATGGTTCTTCTCCCCCTCCGATTTCCCCCAATTCACTTTTCCTTTCCTTCTCCTAATGTCCTCCGTGTTATTCCTTATGCTCCACAAGTAAGTGAAGCCATATGATCATTGACTCTCTCTGCCTGACTTATTTCACTCAGCATAATCTCCTCCAGTCCTGTGCATGTTGATACAAAAGTTGGGAATTCATCCTTTCTGATGGAGGCGTAATATTCCATTGTATCTATGGACCATATCTTCTTTATCCATTCGTCTGTTGAAAGGCATCTTGGCTCTTTCCACAGTTTGGCAATTGTGACCATTGCTGCTGTGAACATTGGGGTACAGATGGCCCTTCTTTTCACCACATCTGAATCTTTGGGGTAAATACCCAGTACCATGCACTTGCTTTTAAATCTTCGGACGAGAAATGAAACACAACTTCTGCTCACATATCATTACCCATGCAAGTCACACAGTCGCATCTGAGTCAAACAGGGAGGGCATATTTCAGGGGTCGCCAGACTTTTCCTGCAAAGGGCCAGATAGTAAATATTTTAGGCTTTGCAGGACACCTGGTCTCTGTGGCTCCTGCTCTCCTCTGCCTTCAAAGTGCCAAACTTGCCATAGACAACACGCTGTTGAAGAATGGAAAAAGTTGGGGGCGCTGGGTAGCTCGGTTGGTTGAGTGTCCAGCTCTTGATTTCGGCTCAGGTCATGACTTCAGGGTCATGGGGTCAAGCCCTGCATCGGGCTCCATGCTGGGTGTGGAGCCTGCCAAAGATTCTTTCTCCCTCTTCCCCTCCCCCCAGTTGCACACACATGCACTCTCTCAAAAAAAATTTTTTTTAATGTGGAAATTCATTCCTAGCTCATGAGCCATACACCAACAAGCTGCAGGCCAGATTGGACCCATGGGTGTAGTGTGCCCCCGATGTGGGTCATCCTCCTACAGGGAAAAGCTCTCCAGGAAGAGACCCCAAATATGGGTGAAGAGTCCCGCAGTCTACCACAGCCTGTGTATAGGGGAGAGGGAGAGAGAAGGGACCCTTTTACTGCACAGTTGTTACTTCATATCTTGGTGATAGTTTCACCTCAGGAACTCCCACATGACTTTGCTTTTTTAATGGCGGCCTAGATTTCCGGGGTAAGGATGGGCCATCATGGGGTTTTGTTTGTGCGCTTGTTTTTATAATTAATCCTCTTGTGAGGTCACCGTGATAGTGCACTTATCGGGAGGAGAATGACGGCATCCACAGAGAGACCGTAGTAAAGAGACAACCAACATACATATCGGCTCTCACGGTGGGTTTTAGACAGTCTGCGCTGCTTCCCTGCAGTCTCCCAGGCCTCCCTGGAAGGGGAAAGGCTGGGAGGGGCCCTCCTTTCTTGCTGCCATTCTTGGATCTGGCAATGCTGAGCACAGTCACAGTTGCGGGGGCCTTTGGGGGAGAGGGCTAGTAGAAATTAGGGGCGCCTAGAAGGGAAATCTCAGAAGCCATCAAGCATCGTCACCCTGACCCCACATGGAGACACAGCTGAGACCACGTGGGAGCCCATCAGGAATGACCCTGCCTGTCAGCAGGGGGGATAGGAGAGAGAGGCGCCGCCAGCAGGTGACTCTGTCCTTTCTTTCTACCAGGACACCACGACATCGGTGCGCATCGGCCTGATGATGGAAGAAATGATCTTCAACCTTGCAGATACGCATCTGTTCTTCAACGACCTGGAGGTTTGGCACCCCTGCCCCGTCCCGCGTCATAGTCCCCATGCTTAACGACCTGCGGCGGGTTCAGGGGAAGAGATGCTGCCTTCTCTCTTTTCTGTTTTTCCTTTTTCCTTTGGAGGCTAGAAACTTTTGCTGACAACCCCCAAGAAGGCACAACGCTGTGGCCAGCAACAGTTTATTGAAAACACACTTGGCCAGCTGATCGCCACAGCTGCCCCATGTGGCCAGCGGGCTTCTCGCCACTCTGGCTGCGATGACCACTGGTGGTCTCGCTAATCCAATTAAGGCCATGCGGTCGCTTCCTCCTGAAACTTACTATTTAATAAGTTTATTGAGGCAAATTAGTACAGATCCTCCTGGGTCAGTAATAATTAGCAGTGGGCCAGGATGGAAGCTTTTAAAAACAATTTACATTCCCCTGAAAACACATTTTACAGAGAGAGCAAGCAGAGAGACTGGTGCTTATTTAGTGTCTGCTTCTGTGCCCGAAGCAAGTGGCAAAAGAGATAGGAAAGGGGAAGGAGATAGCGTCAGAAATGTATTTAACTCCTTTGTTTATATCCAGCCTGTGGCAGAAAGATTTGAGAAGGATTTCAAATGGAAAACATATTTAAAATTGAATTATTAAAGCAAAGCAAAGGAATAGAAAGCTAAGTTAATGAATAAGGGTAAAGCACTGTACCAAAAAATCTAGCTCAGGCCAACTACTGCAGTGAAGTTCAGAGTTAATCTCTCTGAGCTCCCTGGTAGCCAAAGCAAGGAGGGAAATACAATGCATGACTTACCTCTGATGAAAGAGCAAGCAGCTTTCTACAAGGTGAGAAGGGGTTTGGTGTGACTTTGTTGTTGTTGTTGTTGTTGTTATTTTGGCTGATAAGAGGATTAACGGAGGGATCAAATGGCTTTGCAAATTGTATTTGTGTTTTTGGTTTACCAGATTGAAAAATGAAGGTAACTTAAAATTATACTGTGTATGAAAGAACAGCCCAGTTTATCTTAGCAGGAATGTTTCTTCCTGGAATCAAAAATCCCTGGGACTAGCCTGTGAAGTAGAAATATGAAGGCTCTGAATTCAGATCTAGCCTGGTTGGCCCAGAGCGTGACTAATACGTATCATCAGGAAGGTTTTCCTTCCCTCACCACCTCCCCTCCAGCAGCCCTGTTTGTTTCCTATGATTAAGAGTCTCTTACAGTTTGTCTTTCTCTCTGATTTCATCTTGCCTTATTTTTCCCTCCCTTCCCCTATGATCCTGTGTTTTGTTTCTTAAATTCCACACGAGTGAGATCATGTGATAATTGTCTTTCTCTGATTGACTTATTTCGCTCAGCGTAATACCTTCTAGTTCCATCCACGTCATTGCAAATGGCAAGATTTCATTTTTTTTGATGGCTGAGTAGTATTCCATTGTGTATATACACCACATCTTCTTTATCCATTCGTCTTCGAAGGACATCTGGGCTCTTTCCATAGTTTGGCTATTGTGGACACTGCTGCTATAAACATTGGGGTGCGGGTGGCCCTTTGGATCACTACATTAGCATCTTTGGGATAAATACCGAGTAATGCAACTGCTGGGTCATAGGGTAGCTCTATTTTCAACTTTTTGAGGAATCAAAGAGAGGATCTATGTAGAAAGTCATTGATGACAAAAGAGAACATTGGCATGGTAGGTTGTTCTGTGAGCATCAGGCCCAGGACTGTCCCTTCAGCCAGATGCGACGTGCAGACTCGCGTTACAGTGACCTCTTGTGTCTTGGGGAAAAAGAGGGAGGTGGGAGGGAGGGAGAGAACAAATGAGCAAAACAAACATGGCAGTTGAATTCAGCAAATATTTATGGAGTGTAATGTAATACAGAGTCGGCTGATTGCAAATCACGAAACCTGACTGGCTTTAGCAAAGGAAGAGTGATTATTGGCTCTTGTAGTTGAAAAATCCAGGCTGGATTTAGTCTCTCAAGATCTCCTCCTTAAAATGTTGGCTCCATGAGGGCAGGAACTCCAGCTGTGTCACCTTCAATCCCGGGGGCCTTGGCAATAAACAGCCAAACAAATCCATAAATGAGAAAGTCCATTTAATGAGATGGTCGTGAAGAAAATACAACAATGAGATATGATAGTGAGTGATGGGAGAGAGGGGTAGGCTGTGGGGAGGTGGTCAGCATTTCTCAGGGAGTCAGGAGAGGCCTCTGGAGGAGGGGACACTTGAGCTGAGGCTTAAAAGAGCAGCCAGCCAGGTGGAGATCTAGAGAGGCGGGACCAGCACATGCAAAGGCGCTGTGGTGGGAAGTGTGTGAAGGCCACAGTGACTGTAGTTAATGAGTGAAAGCACAGGGGCAACTGGGATGAGAGAGTCTGGAGAGGGAGGTGTGGGCCAGACCTGGGTCGTGGATATCAGAGTTTATCCTACGTGCTGTAGACAGCATGGGGCCAGGGAGCATTAAACAGGAAAAGCTGTGTGATCTCATTTATGTTTTAAATGAGATCTGTGTGTGGAGAGTAGACAACAGGAGGCAAAGGGTGGAGGCTGGGAGATCAGCAAAGAAATTATTGCAGTTGTCCAAACAACAGAAGAAAGTTGGTTGGATCAAGGCTTCAGGGTTGCACTAAGGCCAAGAGGGCTCCTGAGGGTTTGGATGGGGGGTGAGGGAGATAGAAGAGTTGGGGGGCGGCGGAAGGCTTGGCTTGACAAGGGTTACAGTGCCATCCTTTGAGATGGGCAGACGTGGGAATGCAGGGGGGAACCCATCCTTCTGTTGAGGGCACATGGAGTTGGAGATGTCTGCGACACCCAGGGAAGATACCAAAGTGACGGGCAGAGGTAAGAGTTAAAGACCCACACAGTAAGAACGCCTGACACACAGTGGGCACTTTATCGGTGTGGGTTGAACCTGAGGCTCAGGGCCAGGTGTTTTGCTGGACTGTTGTGTGTTTCAAGGCAATGTCTTTAGCCCCCTCGGCTGTTCCTCATTGGTTCCGAAGCGGAAGCCACACCTCCTGGTGAAGGATTGAATTCCCAGCTGGAGCTGCCCAGGGAAGCCAGTTTGCTTTTACTCCCTAAATGCTTTTCAGAAATGTCCCCCGTGCCAGATGCCCCCGAGGCACCCCAGCAGAACTGAAACCGTGGTGCCCATGTTAAAACCGTTAGCTTGCTGGGGCAGGAGCCCCTGTCCACGTCCACGGGGCAGCCTCCCGGTGCTCCCCAGGGAGACTGTGGGAGTTGGGGGAGGGCCATGGCCCACCCGAAGCCAGCGAGGCCAGCCCCTGCATGGATGGTTAGGTGTTGGGGCTGAAGTCAGAAGACCCTCCCTCCACTCGGAGCCTGAAGGGCCATCTCTAAAGAAGGGAGTCCGCTCTCGGTTGCAGCAGCAGTTTCAGGGAAACCCTCCGCCAAGGGCTGTGGACTCAGGGACAGATGAGACCAGCAAGATCCCCGCCCTTAAAGCACTGACCTTCCAGCTGGGGAAGCAGACCTCAAACCACCAAATATTTAATGTCAGATAAAGTGCCCCAAAGAGAGACCAGCAGAGACGGTCCCGGAGCTGTTATTTCACTCGCTACGACCAGGTAAGGCTTGTGCCACATTGGCACATTGGAGCGGACACCTGAACCAGGTGACGGAGCAGGCCACGTGGGTGTCCGGACAGGGAGAGTCCAGACCAAAGAGCAGGGCAGAGGCCCTGAGACATGGTCCGAGTTGGCAGGTTCTGGAGACAGGGAAGCCGGCACAGGATCAGGGAGGATGGTAGTGGAGTGCAAGCTGGGTGCAGACCACATGGGGCTCTGGGCCATCCTAAGACTTTGGCTGATCTTCTCGGGGTGACAGGAAGCCGCTGGAGGGTTTTAAGCAGAAGGAGAACACCATCTGACTTACGTTCTGAGGCTCCGTCGGGCTGCTGGGTGAACAGACCAGAGAGGGCAAGGGTAGAAGCAGGTACCTGAGCTCCCTCCGTCAAGTCAGGCACCCAGCCTCCCACGTGAAAGCACTCAGGGGGAAGACTCCAGAGAAAGGGTAGGCGCCAAGGTCAGCTGTATCTCAGGCTCTCCAGGACACCTGTCCTGAGCTCAGGGCAAGCACCTTCTAATCCGTTCCATCTGCCTTGGCGTCCTGGCTCCGCCCATGCCTGGCTGTGTGCCCGGGGCAGGGGTCTCCCTCTCCTCTAGCCTCATTTCCCTCATGTGCTCAACAGGTAGAAGAGCAACTGAGCTTCCCAGGTTGTAATGATGATGGGGGAGAGATGAAAACTGCCCTCACGCAGCCTGGCCCGCCGCACGTGCCCAAAAAGCAGGCCCCTTTCCACCAGGGGTGCAGCGCGTGTCCCGGGGCTGGGCGAAGGTGGGGGGTACTCCACGGTACCAAGGCAAACTGTTTCCTTTAAATTGTTAGACGTCGTTTATCTCACTACAAGCTAGAACAATACAACTTCTGATTTCACAATGATTCAAAAGCCGTGCATGCAACACAGAGATACAACAAGGTTATGGACTCCAGCTGCTGGGGTTTGGGCATAAATTCCGCCAACCAGTTCCCCTCTCCAGGCCACCTCACCTTTGTGCAGGAGCAGCTTGGAAGCTGGGCCAGGGGACGCGTCATCCAAAATGTTGGCTGGGTTGCGGGGCAAGGTGCAGGTTCAACTGAAACTGGTGCGCTTATGGCTCAAGAGCTGGGGAGACCATCCTCGGGGCTCACTGACCTGCACTCACCCAGAAAGCCCTTTAGTGGGGAGCCTCCCGAGCTGCCACTTCGTAGAGGGCTATAGGACTCACGGCCAAGGCCAACGCTTGACCTAGTCCTGCCGCCTCCATTCCAGCTGCGCGGAGGCTCTCGGGAACACAGCACTCTTGGCTTTGACTTCCCGGCTCAGGCTGCAGGGGAGGAGATGCCAGTCAACATGGCCCCGGGGTGAACAAAGCATGGCGGTTCCACATTAGAGAAAGTTCTGGCCTCATTTTCCCTGTCTTCCCTCTTTGCCCTGCTTCTGCCTTGGCTTGCCTGTTCTCTCTCTCCCACTTCTCCCTCCCCCTAGAACCTCACCCATCTGTTCTTTCCTTTTCTCTCCCTCCCTTCCTTTTTCCTTCCTTCCATTCTTTGTTCCTTTATCCATTCTTTGACCCTCCCTCCATCCACCTGTATTTCCAGCCCATCACTGTCAGTCCCCTGGCCTTTCCATCCATCCGTCCTCCCCCCACACTCATTCATCCAGCTGTCCATTCATCCATCTTCCCACGCATTTTCCATCTCCCTTCTCTCCATGCATTCCCGAGCTCCCTTCCCTCTCTGGCCTCCTTCCCTTCCTTTCTTCCATGTATCCACCTAGTCTTCCTTCTTTCTTTCCCCCATCTTGTCCCTCTATCTTGTATTCCTCCCACTAACTTCTGCTGCCCATCTTCTATGTACCAGGGGCTCTAGTCACAGAAATGAGCCAGGTGTGTCCCCTGTCCCTGAGGATCCCGCCTTCTGGTAAGGGACACACGTGTTAACACAGCCGGACATACCCATGGCAACCCGAAGGAGGAAGGGATTAAGTGGTCCTTCTGATTGGGATGATGGGAACAGGGGAAGCATCAAAGAGGAAGAGATACTTGGGTATTAAAGATAGTTGGGTATTAAAGATGCTGGGCGGATGGGGAGAAAGTACAGGAGAGAGAAAGGTGGGAGAAGAGTACTCCCAGGCCAGGAAACAGCAGGTACAAATGTTAAAGGGGCTAGAAACAGAATGGTATGTTTGGGGAACATACAACACAGCAGAAGTTAACATTCCTGCAGACAGATCCACGTTTATTAACTTGTTTCACCTTTTTCGATGAAAATGCGTGTCTGAAGTACCAGCCAGGCACTTTAGCAACGTAGAGACAAATTCTCCCTTGCAGAACTTACAGCTCAAGAGCGATGGTTCGGGTCACAAACCTTCTGTGAAGAGTACATGAACCCCTGAAACTGAACGTAACATATGTGTATGTGTGCACGTGTGCGCCCCTAGAGAAAGTGGTGGGAGCATCCCATTCCTCTAGGGTTAGGATTTGCCCCAGTATTAAGCCGTGTAGCTTTGGGAGATGCAACAGCTCGGTTTCTTCTTCTATCTCCCCGTAAACCCAATAAAACCAAGAGAAGGCGAAAGAAAGTATACTTGGAGCTGAATTAGAACCCAGCTCCATTGTAAAGAGAAATTTTGGAGTGAATAAGAGCCCTCAGGACTCTCTGCCCAGGGTCAGACACCTCCCACACCCGCCGAGGTGTAGGCTGGAAGGCGGGGAGCCACGGGTTGCCCCCTGGGCTGGTTCAGTGTGTTGCCAGTGGCAGGAAGAAAGCAGAATCCTGAGAGCTCCCCGCCCCCACACGCATGCGTGCTGGGGGACTCGAGCACCAGAGGTGCCGTCCGCAGCTGGGAGGCCCTGGCATTTACGCCCAAGCCGGTCTCCACCTGTCCAAAGGCTGGGTGACAGCAGGAACTTCCTGTGGCAGAGAGAGCTCTCTTTCCTCGATCCACCCCAGGATGAATGGGGTGCTTGCAAAAGCAAGGTTGGCAGAGAACCATGACCTTCAAAGCAGAGAAAACACCCAACAAATAAGGCGGCGGCAGAGGCACAGACGTTGAAGTCAGACTTTGGTGTGAACCCCATTTTGCTGTTCACTGAGTGATCTTAGACACAATGTGACTTCGATGTTCTGGACCTCCGTTGCCTCTTCTGTAAAACGAGGATGAAAACATGCCTTGTAGGCTGTTGTAAGATCAGAGCTGCAGTGTGTACAGTCCCGCTCCTGGGCCCAGCTCCTCCGCTGTACAAGGTTGCCCTGCGCTGGCACATGGACTACCTGGCCTGGCTAAGTCCCCAACAGTGACAGCAGAGACTGGGCTGTTTGTAACCAGACCCACAGGGTTGACCGTCGTTTGCCCTCTGCCCCTGGAGACCCAGAGCCATGAAAGGTCTCCGCCAAGCCTTGCAAGTCACCCGGAGAGATGGGAGTCGCTAGGAGCAAGTCCAGATCCAGACCTGGGAACGGACCCTCTTAGTGGTTGTTCCTAGACCCCATTCCTGGACTCTGAGACTCTGAGTCCTGAGACTCTGCCTGTGCCCACTCAGCTTCAGGGGCCACTGGGCGCTCCCTCATTGGCAGGTAAAGGAGGTGGTGTAGGCAGCCAGGGCAGCCCACTTTACAGGAAGTGTGAAGCGTTTCTAGTAAGTGCCTACCCAACCCAAATGCCAGCACAGAGGCGGCATGCTATCAGTAGATTTTGAAATGTCTTCGATGGGTGCAAAAAGTCGAAAGACGAACTGTAAACCTCCCCTGTCTGGTGGATCTTTACCAGAGACAATATGAGGCAATGGTTGAAGGCAAAGATTCTGGGGCCAAATGGCCTGGGTTCATAACCCAGCCCTGCAGTTAAAAGCTGTGTGACCTCGGGTGAGTACTTAACCTCTCTGTGCCTCTGTCCTCATCTGCAAAATGGGAATAATTATAATTCCTGCCTCATAAGATTACTCAGAATTAAATGAGTTAATGTATATAAAGCCTCTAGAACATAATAGCATGACATAACTGATGGTTATCAGTATTATTAGTCTTATTTTATTCTAATTATTTTCATTATCATCATGTGCATATAGGATCCTGCAAAGGTGCCAGGAATTTGTGACAACCCTGTACAGCCCATCATGTTTCTTTCCCCCCATTTTACAGATGAGGAAAGTAAAGGTTAGAGAGGGTTAGGGATTTGCCTAAGCTCACGGCAGCTGGAAGTATTAAGCCCAAGATTCAAACCAGAGTTTGCTGGACTCCAAGGTCTGCACTCTTAAAAAATGCAAATCTTCAAGACAAGAATTCGTTCTTTCTGTTTCAAGAGACTATAACTTTGATTAAAAATAGATTGAAAAATCTAGAGCTTGTTGAATGGCTGAGATTGTGTCAGTGGTGTGACTGGGAGCGTTTCCAAATTCCAGCAAGAAGGCTCTCAGTTTAGGCAAGAGAAAGACGTGAAACGGAGGCTGTGGTGGGCCAGGGCCAGCTCAGGGTGTGGGAGAGGGTGGGCGCTGTTACCACGTCCTCTCCAAGAGCACGCGCTGTCGGGGGTCGCAACGTCTTTATCCTTGTCATCGGTGTGTTTTCCCTAGACTCGAGGGCAGGGCCATCCTGCCAGGAGGATGTGTTTGGAAATGGGAAGGAGGGTGCCAGTCATCCCGGGAAAGGGAAGAGCTACTGGCTAGCCGCAGGCAGGACCCGGAATGCCAAATAACCCGGCCCTGTGGACTGCCCTGCGCGTCAGGAACTGTCACACCCAAAAAGCCGGCGGCACCCACTGGAGAATCATGGCGCTGAGGCCTTGAGGCGGCTGCACGAGATTCCTGGATCACGCAGTGGACAGCCCAACCCAGGCTTCAGGCGGCGGGCTTTTACTTGAATACTAAAAAGAAAAAAACTTGTAGGGGCACCTGGGTGGCTCAGTGGGTTAAAACCTCTGCCTTCGGCTCAGGTCATGATCTCAGGGTCCTGGGATCGAGCCCCGCATCGGGCTCTCTGCTCAGCGGGGAGCCTGCTTCCTCCTCTCTCTCTGCCTGCATATCTGACTACTTGTGATCTCTCTGTCTCTGTCAAGTAAATAAATAAAATCTTAAAAAAAAAAAAAGGAAAAAGAAAAAAGAACTTGTTAAATGTACGGGGTTTTTTCCTCCTCATGTCTGGGGGCGGAAACGATTGAGCCATTAAGCCAGTGATTTCATAGGTGATATTACTTAGGATGAGGTAAACGTTTTATTTATTTATTTTTAAAGATTTTATTTATTCATTTGACAGAGATCACAAGTAGGCAGAGAGGCAGGCAGAAGGAGAGGAGGAAACAGACTCCTTGCTGAGCAGAGAGCCCAATGCGGGGCTCGATCCCAGGACCCTGGGATCATGACCTGAGCTGAAGGCAGAGGCTTTAATAACACTGAGCCACCAGGCGCCCCTATTTTTTACTTTCTTAGAGTGGAGGGTAGGGGCCGAGGGAGAGGGAGAAAGAGAATCTGAAGCAAACTCCACACCCAGCATGGAGCCCGACTTGGGACTCGATCCCATGCCCCTGAGATCATGACCTGAGCCAAAATCAAGAGTCAAATGCTTAATGGACTGAGCCAGCCAGGGAACCCTGAAATGAGAGTTTTAAACGTCTGAAAAGGAGAATAGATTTCAAGATAAAATGAGAAGTAAACGAAAGGGGCTTCTATAGATCAAACTCCAAGACGGTTCCACATGAAGGACCAGAGCCTGGAACCACGGCCATGGAGGCTCCCACTCCCCAGAGAGGCCTCGCACTGGGAAGAGAATGGGGATGCCACCCCGGGATCAGAAGGACCCAGGTTCAAATCCCCATCCCACTCCTTCTTAGCTCTAAGACCTTGAACAAGGCACTGAATTTGGCTGAGTCACCACTTCTTCTGCAGGTCGCTGTGGGACTGAAATGAGGAAAAGCCTTCAAAATTGGTCATTCTCCCATTCCCGCACTTCCACTTCCTACCACACAAGGAGCGCTAACATTTTGGAAAAAGCAAACCATGACCATTTAAAGGGTGAAGACTAGCATCCTTTCTTCAGCAATTAAGGAGAAAAGAGTAAACTAGAGTATGATTAGGTACGTCACAAACAGTGGTGGTGAATATTGTTGGAAAATTGTTCCAGTTGTAGAAATTATGTTTTGGCAATTAAAATCTCTGTGTGATAGCAAATGTATTTCTTACTGAAAGTCATGGTCAAAACCATTTGGAAACCGATGGTCTAGAGCAGTCCCGTCTGGTAGATTTTCTACAGTGCTGTAAATGTTCTGTCCAGTACAGTGGCCACTGGCGACGTGGGGCTAGGAAGCCCTTGAATTACGTCTAGTGCAACTGAGACCCGGAATTTCTATTGTATTTAATTTTAACTCATTTTTTAAAGAATTTATATATTTATTGGAGAGCTAAAGATAGGGAGAGAGAGCAGGAGCAGGGAGAGAGGGAGAAGCAGGCTCTCTGCTGATCAGGGAGCCCGATGTGGGGCACATAACTTGTGTAATCCTCGTTGTTACACGTTGTCTTAGTCTGCTCAGGCTACCACAACAGAACACCACAGACTGAATGGTCTAAGCAACAGAAAGGAATTTTCTCACAGTTCTGGAGGCTAGAGGTCTCCAACCGAGGCGCTGTCAGATCTGGTTTCTGGCAAGGACTCTCTTCCTGGCTTGTAGAAGGCCACCTACTCCCCCGCGTTCTCGTGGCCTCTCCTCAGTGTGTGTGTGGAGACTGAGAAAAGGGGCTCTCTGACATCCCTTCCTTAAAGGGCACTAATCCTATTAGATCAGGGCCCCATCCTTCTGACCTCATTTAACCTTAACATTTACTTTCTTAGAGGCCGCAGCTCCAAATACTGGGATTCGGGGCTTCACCTTATGGATTGTGGCAGGAGCACACACATTCAGTCCAAAACACCCATTTTACAAATGAAGAAACTGAGGCACAGAGAGGTTACGTGAACCAGAGTCACACAGTTGGCGGTGGCGGTATTCAGACCCAGGCAGCCTGGCTCCGGAGTCTGAGGGCTCACCCACCGTGCTCTGCTGCCTCTCCCACAGGGAGTGACCGCCATCTGGCTGGGGAAAGAAGGTTCCCCAGACTCAATACGGTGCTGTAGATGATGGGTTCATAGGGAAAGAGAGAGCAGAGAGGGTTGGTGTAGCCAGGACGGCGTCTGGAGAAAGACAAGCAAGGTCCAGACAGCAAGAGGAGAAGAAACTCCTGACGTAAATGTGCAAGACAAAGACAGAAGCTCCCCCAGGAGTTAACACACCACCTTCCCATTGTATACACAAAACAGAAGCCCCGCAGATAACAACAGAAGCCTGAGGAACCTTGACGGCGCCCTCACGCCCCACCCAGAAGGTGGACAGAGCCATAGAGGATCTGAATGCATTTCTAGAAAGAAGGACGCCGGCCATGGCATGAGCTGAGCGCAGGACACAGCCAGGAATGATAAACACGGTCACAGCGCCAGCTGACACGTACCTCAGACTGTCCACGGGGCCCGCCTGCACTCATTCACTCAGGACTTTCGCCGCCGCAGACGCTAAATACTGGGGCGTACCCCCATTTCTGAGATGGGAAAACTGAGGCACCACGATGCTAACTTGCCCGGTGCAGACATTATTGAGCTCCCGTCTGGGCAGCGCACGTGCATTTCCTCACTCACCGCAGCCTGCGAGGGACGGTTCTTCGGCTCTGTTTGACGGATGAGGAACCTGATTTTATTTATTTGAGAGAGAGTACACGTGGATGGGGGAGGGGCAGAGGGAGAGAGAAAATCTCAAGCAGATTCCCCAGTGAGCACAGAGCCAGAAGCGAGGCTCGATCTCATGACCCTGAGGTCACGACCTGAGCCAAAACCAAGAGTCAGATGCTTAACCGACTGAGCCCCCTGAATCATTGATTTAGATTCTCCATCCCAACTGTGCGCTTTGCATGGTGACTTCCTTTCAGAGAGATCAGTATGGAAAGGAGAGGAGAGTCACCTTACAGTGGATGAACCTGATGGAGACCACCTGAGCCAGGGGGTCAAGGTCACCATGAGCAGGGGAAGTCATGTTGATAGGATGCACCTTTGACATGATGCAGTGGGAATGGCACTTTCTTCTGCAGTCCTGCTCACCGAAACCCATAACCCCATCTACCCAGGAGACAAACAACGGGCAAATCCCCGTTGGGAGACATTCTGCAAAACAGCTGGCTGGTACCCCTTGAAAGTGTTAGCAGCTCCAAGGAAAGTCAGAGAAACTGTCACAGCCCGGAGGAACCTAAAGAGAGAAGAGGACAGAATGTGGTGTGATGCCTTGGAGGGGATTCTGGAAGAGAAAAAGGACATGAGGGAGAAAACTAAAGATTTCTGAATAAACAATGGACATTAGTTGGGCCGGCCGATTTCGGAGGAGGCCCAGAGGGGGCAGCCATGCGCCCAGCCAGAATGGCGCGATCCTGAAGCCCCGTTTCCACGAGGACTGACAGTGGCAGGTGGCGACGTGGTTCCAGCAGCGGACATGGCAGAGCCACAGAGGCAGGACCCAGCGAGCCAAGGCACACCGCTTTGACCGTGCCCTGCATTGGAACCCATCTGACCCATCGCGGGCTGCCCCCCGGTGAGGCATTGCACCAAAGTCCAGCGGGCAGGGGCTTTTGCTTGGAAGGGTTACTGGTGTCTGGCATCCCCGAGAAGGTGGCACAGACCATTGGGATCTCAGTGGCTCCAAGAAGGCCGAACATGTCCACATGACTAGCTCTGCCGAAGAACTCGGATTGGGCATCCAGCTGATGGGCCGGGTCATGCCCACACGGAATGTCCATGCGGAGAGAGTCGGGGTCCTCCCAGAGGAGAATAAACGCAGGCTGTTCGTCAGTCTTCATGTGACCCGTGCCAATGCCCGGCTCTTCGGCTTCCGGGCAAAAAGGGCCAAGGAAGCTGCAGAACAGAATGTTGAAAAGAAAAATTAAATTGCCAATCAACTTGTGATTAAAAAAAGAAATTGACATTCGTTAATAAGGATATAGTAATTTATTAATTGTGACAGGTGCACCATCCAAATATAAGATGTTAGGCCGCCTGGATGGCTCAGTCAGTTAAGCGTCTGACTCTTGGTTTCAGCTTAGGTCATGATCTCGGGGTCCTGAGATCGAATCCCATGTCTGACTCCACGCTCAGCATGGAGTCTGTCCCTCTCCCCACTCTACTTCTCCTCCTCTCTCTCTCTCTTTAATAAATAAGTAAAATCTTTAAAATGCATATATATGTAAGATGTTATATATATAACATATATATATATATGTATATATATATGTATATGTATATATATATATGTATATATATATATATATATATATAATGTTAACAATAAGGGAAACTGAGCTTAGGATATATGGGAACGCTCTGTACTATATTCGCAAATTTTCTGTAATCTAAAGTCGTTCTAAAACTAAAAGTTTGATGTTAAGTAAGCCACCCAGGGTCATGTACTTAGAATACGGCAGGGCTGGGACTGAAGCCCAGGGAGGGGCATTTGAACACCGCAACTGCAGCACCTAGGAGACGCGAACCTGAACGTCGCTCCCAGTTCTCTCCTGCCCCGGCTCCCTGAGACGCAGGAGTGCACGGCGTCCTGACATGTTGGTGGGGTTTGACTGAGGAATGCATTTTTCTGCTCTGCTTCTAAATTGCCTTATCTGCAGGGTTGGCCGTCCATGAGCCTCTCTTGATGGTGAACTCTGTTCCACTTTGACCATTACTGTACCAGGCACAGAGTTCAGGCCTATAGGATTCAAATTAGTGAGAATAGCAAGAATTTTCATTTTCTCTCCCTTTCAGAGTGCCTTAGCTCTACTGACTCATTTAATCCTTGCAGTACCCCAGTGTGGTAAGTAGTAGGTAGGAAAGGTAGGAAGCTGAGGGTCAAAAAGATTCAATACCTTGTCCAAGGTCATTCAGTTCCTGAGTGGCAGGGCCAGAACTTGAACCTGGGGGTTCAGAGTCTATGCTCCTAACTGCTATATCCTCTGATGGATGCTATCTTTAGAGTTTTTCAAAATTCCCGGATAAGAGTAGAGATTGGCCACTATATCAGACCTAGTTGGTCCTAGAGGCCCCGCAAAGTGGGAAAACAAAGACAAGTTATTTGTCCCGATATAAGGTGGAGTTGGGGCCATTTTTACAAAGGAGATTATATCAACAGAGCCTCTTCAGCCTTTTAGCAAATGGAAAGGGAAAGAAAAGCATTTGAAATAGAAGGGACAGCAGGTGCAAAGGCCCTGTAGCGGGCGTGTACCAGTTGTTGAAGGAACAGCAGGAGGCTGCCGTGTCTGCAAGTGCAGTGAGAGATGGCGGGAGGTGGAGGCTGGGTACAGCGCGCAGGGCCCTCCTTCGTGAGGACCGGGCTTTTATTCCAAGGGAGGTGGGAGCCATTGTGGGGTTTTGAGTAGAAAAGGACGGGACCTGACTTAGGAGTGAACAGGACCCTTCTGGCTGCAAGATGTGGACTGGCCTGGCAGGATGGGGCATAGAAGGGGGAGAAGCAGGGATAGTGAGGAAATGACCCAAGAGTCTGACTCGGAGGTCCCTAAACTTCTTCTGTAAAGAGGCAGGTAGTAGCTAGTTCAGGCTTTGCCGGTCACACTCTCTGTCTTGACTACTCAGTTCTCTTGTTGTAGGACAGGAGCAGCCATGGACAGTAGTAAATGAATGAACTTGATGGTGCTGCAGTAAAGCTTTCTGTGGGGGTGCCTGGGTGGCTCCGTGGGTTAAAGCCTCTGCCTTCGGCTTAGGTCATGATCCCAGGGTCCTGGGATCGAGCCCCGCATCGGGCTCTCTGCTCCTTGGGGAGCCTGCTTCCTCCTCTCTCTCCGCCTGCCTCTCTGCCTGCTTGTGATCTCTGTCAAATAAATAAATAAAATCTTTTTTTTTTTTAGTAAAGCTTTATTTGCACAGGGAGGCTGTAGTTTGCTGAGCACTGATCTCAGTGGGAGATAAGGAGGGCTTGGAGCGTGGTGGGAGCAGTGGAGGAGGTGCGAATGGTCAGATCGTGGACATATACCAACTATACATTGACTTATCGTGAATATATATTGACCTATGGTGGATATACATTGATGGGAGAGCCAGCAGGATTTGCTGATGGGTTCGTGAAGGAATGTGAGAGGAAGCAAGGAGTCAGGGCCTGCTCCAGGACACAAGCAGGATCCAACCTAGTTTTGGGCACATAGTAAGTGATCAGTAGGTCTGTGTGTTGAATGAGCAATGCAGCCTCTCATGTACGTGTACCTCCTCTTTCCCAGTGATATGTTAAGTACCTGGACGGCAAGAGCCACTTTTCATCCTTGAAACCTCCCTGCTCCTGACCCATGCATTGTGTGATGTGGTTCTGGGGCCACAAGAAGTGTTTTTACAAATGGTTTTTGTGGATCTGGGCTCTTCCTCCTCCCTCACTGTGTAGCCTGGGGCACTGTATCCATTTGCTGGGGCTCCCAGAACAAAGTACACACTGGGTGGCCAGAACGACAGGAACACTGTGTCACGGTTCTTGAGACCAGAAGTCTGAGATCAAGGTGCCGGCAGGGTTGGTTCCTTCTGACGCCGGTGAGGGAGAGTCTGTGCCATGCCTGTCCGTCCTCATGTTCAGCTGGCATTCTCCCTGCCTGTGTCTGTCTCTGTGTCGACATTTCCCCTTTTTATACGGATTAGAGCCACCACCCTCATGATCTCACCTTTACCCGATCATCTACAAAGAACTTATTTCCAAATAAGGTCTGTTTGCAGGTCCTGGGGGCTGGGGTTTCACAATCACAACTCAGCCCACAATGGCAAGTTTCTGCACTTCTCTCCACTTCGTTTTCTCCTCTGTGAGATGGCATGTCAACAGCATCCCCCTTAATATAGGCAAAGTGCTGGGCGCCTGGGTGGCTTGGTCGGTTAAGCATATGCCTCCGGCTCAGGTCATAATTCCAGGGTCCTGGGACCAAGTAGCCCATCATTCCCCCTGCTCAGCAGAACAATCTGCCTTTCCCTCTCCCTTGATCCCTCCTCCTGCTCCTGTGTTAGATCCTGTCTGTCTCCTTCCCATGAAACATTTCCTATTTTCAAAGACAATGCATATGTACATTATCCTTATAGAAAAAGAGAGAGCGGAGGAGGGAGGGAAGGAGGGAGTAAGCATTTTGATGAACTTAAAGCCTCCTTTGACCACTAACCCAATCCCAGTGCCTTCCCAGATAGAACTGCTGCTTCCAATCAGATGCATAAGTTTCCAGATCTTTCTTTTTCCATTTATGTATATGTAAAATATAAAATATTTTACTTTGTTTTTAATTGGTTTTTATAAATACAGTTGATGCTTAAACAACATGTTTGTTTGTTTGTTTGTTTGTTTTAATTTTTTTATTAGAGCAGGGGAAGGAGCACAGGGAGCAGGACAAGCAGACTCCATGCTAAGCACAGTGCCCAACATGGGGCTCGATCTCATGACCCCGAGATCATGACCTGAGCTGAAACCAAGAGTCATATGCTCAACTGATTTCCGATTGAGCCGCCCAGGCACCCCAACATGAGACTGAATTGCATAGATCTAAAGATATGCAGATTTTTATTTTTTTTATTTTTTTAAAGATTTTATTTATTTATTTGACAGAGAGAGATCACAAGTAGGCAGAGCAGCAGGCAGAGAGAGAGGGGGAAGCAGGCTCCCCGCTGAGCAGAGAGCCCAATGTGGGGCTCGATCCCAGGACCCGGAGATCATGACCTGAGCCAAAGGCAGAGGCTTAACCCACGGAGCCACCCAGGTGCCCCAGCTATGCAGATTTTTAAATAAATACAGCACAGTCCTGTATTTGTTAAAAGTAACAAGTATTTTCCTTATGATTTCTTAATAGTTTCTTTTGTATAGCTCACTTTATTTTAAGAATACAGTATATAATACATATAATATATAAAATCTGTGGCAACTGACTGTTTATATTACCAGTAAGGCTTCCAATCAACAAAACCTCTTAGCAGTTAAGTTTGGGGGTAGTCAGAAGTCATACACAGATTTTTGACTGCGTGGGGGTCAGCCCTCCAAACCCCCCTGTTGCTCCTAGGTCAACAGCATATGTACAGTGTGAACCTGGCTGTACTGTTCTCCAGGCTGCTCTTTTTTCCCCACACAGTGGGATGTCTTGGGAATACTTCTGTGTACTAACAAAAGTCTCCCTGACTCTTCTGACCCGCCAGGCAGGAGTCCGCTGAATGGACGTACCACAGTTTATTTAGCGATGATCCGGTTGAGGGAACTTGAGGCGTTTTCCTGCTTTTCACTGGGATGATGGACATTCTTGCACAAACCAATGTGCGGGTGTTTCTCTGGATCAGAAAGTGTGAATTCCCCATGGTGGGGATTGCATGGAGGCCCAGGCGTCTCACCCAGGTCAGGGCATGAGAACCCTTCCTCTGTCTTTATGAGCGGATCCTGCTTAGACCCCGCAGGATGGCCACACTTGACCCCGAAGAGGCAAGAAACACCCTAGGCTATGAAAAGCCAGCATCCCACCTCCAAAGCCTGGCCCCCCACACAGGAGAATTGGGGGGTGTAGGATCTTCCTCCCCCAGAGCTCCCCTCCTCGGCACTGTTGCACTCCCCTCACTGCCAGCCCAGGCCCAGCGGGTAACAGGATCCAGGTCAGCTGGTGGAGTATGAGGTAGCGTCTAGCTGAGCGCCATGGTATTTTATGAAGCCCGAAATGTGATCGCTACTGTTGTCACACTTTAGCACCCCCAACAATCCCCTTGCAAATGAGAAAACCAGAGCCTCCCACATGCCTTTCCCCTGACATCAGGGAAAGCACAGGGAACCCTGCCCAGGGGCCTGAGCCCGTGTGACCCCCGGAGCAGCTTTTGAGCTTGAGGCAAGGACTGGAGAGCAGAAGGAGGTGTTTTTCCAATTTCAGGCAAAGCCATGGACAGGGGGTAGAAGTCTGCTACTAATTTTGTTTTCTCTGTGCCTGGGTCTTCAAAGTCAGCGTTGGCTTTTAAAGACCATTTTCATGAACATATTAGGCTTGCTGGTCGAGGACCCTTCCATCTAGGTAAGATTTCTGCAGCTCAGAGGTCTCCAACTAGCACGCCCACTGGGGCCATGTGAGCAGGTAACGTGAAGGGCAGAAAACCCAGACGAGCCTGCACAGCCCTGGAAAGGGCCAGGGACGGCTGGGACAGATGAATGCAAGCGCCACACTGCCAGAGCGTGTAAAGTCTGAGTAGCCGAAAATCTGGAAAGACAGAGGAAGAGAGTGAGAACAAGAAGGGAAAAGGGGGAGAGAAGGCGAGGAGAGAAAGAGCGGTCTCCCAGGTTTACGTATTGGCTATTGTTCCAAAAAAAAATGTTTCAAGCATAGTGTGGGCTGAGTGAGCCCGGTCTCCAGGCCAGCTCGCAAGCTCTTCCCTAAGTGAGCTTATCAGCACAGAAGAATCGTCAGCCTGGTTCCTTTACCCCTCGACAGCAGCACTGTCCACTAGAATTTTCTGTGATGATGGGCGTGCATGCGCTGTCTGGTACGGTAGCCAGTGGCCACATGTAGCTACTGAGCACTTGAAATAGGCCTAAGGAACTAAGTTTTGTATGCTGTTGAATTTAAGTTTATTTAAAAATAATTATCAATAGCCACATGTGGCTAATCACTACTGTCTTAGCGTGACTGTAGAACCTTTCAAGCTGGGGTGTACCATTGTGTTCTGCTATTTTAGGAAAGGTCTTGGGTAGACCTGAGACCACCAAATATCGATGAGAATTCCAGGCCCATGGAAGAAAGGAAATGCAGAATGAAGAACAATAGAGGTTTGGGTGTAAGCTAGCTCAAGAGCGGTCACTCCGTAGCCCCAGTTTTTTTCCCAGTGCTCCCCAAAGAGCTTCTCAGTTGGGTTCGCCACTTAACATCCGCCATGTTCTTTGCCCTCTGCCCCTACTCCCACCTGCCCACATGGTGGAACTTCCCCACGGCCCTTTCCATCCAGGCCTGTCAGAGCACGCTGCTGCCCAGGCCCTGGCGTTGTCCCAGGCCCACGGATGTGAGAGGCCCCAGGTGTCAGGACTCGAGGTCATACTTTGCCACAGCGCTGTGGGCCAGTGTGTGCCAGGGACTCTGGAAGCGAAGCTCACCTCCCGGCAAACCCCTTTGCAATCCAAAGCCCATTCAGGGGACCAGAGAGAGAATAGTGGCCACACCACCCCTTTCTCCCAGGCTCCAGCCTTGATCCCCACAGAGTAGCCCAGGCCACCCCAAATGCCACTGTCCCCACCCCCACATCTCCATAACAACATGGTTACCCCTATAGGTCTTTAAAAATTAATGAGGGGAGGGGTTCCCATCATTCCCATCCCCTACAGAGCTCCTATTCTCGAAGATAAATTCAAGCCTCTTCCTTAAGTAAAAAGAGATGTGCTCAAAATGTTGACAATGCCATTTTTTCCCCCAGATTCTACCCTCCCATCAGCCAGCCAGAGATGTCCCCACCAGTTTTTTTCTTAGAGGTCAACCTCAGAGTTCCATGTGCTTCCCTCTCCCTTGTAGTGTTTTCCAGGAGACACCTGCCTCCTGAAATTACCTTGCAACCAAAATGTGGACATTCCTAAATCTTAACACAGTAATAGAAACTACCATTCATGCCACACCTGCCGCGTTCCAGCCCTGGCGCTAGGTGCATTTAGCCCAGCACCTCCCTTCTCCTCACGCCAAGCCCGTGAAGGATCTTCCTCTGTCTCGCATTTCCCAAGGCGACCTTGGAGGCTCAGGGTGGTTATGCCACTGGCTCGAGGTCACACAGCCGGGAGGTGGTCAGATTCCAGAGCCTGGGGTTCACCAGGAGCCGGAGCAGGCACAGCACGCTCACGGTTTTCGCCTGGTCCTCCTGCCACCTGGGTGGACTTCCTGGCGGGGGCAGAGGTGACCCCTCTGGCTGGATGTTGCGTGTAGCTTCATGGAAGCGGTTATGTCACCCGGTTGCAAAGTGACAGAAATCCAACTCCACTAGCTCAAACCGAAGAGCCCAGGGAGTCATTTCCTGTGGTGGCTGTAACCGATCACCACACACTCAGTGGTTTAAGCTGAGTGTTCCCTTATCGTTCTGGAAGACGGGTGTCCAGAAGCAGTCTCACTGGGCTGAAGACGCTGGCAAGGCTGGTTTCCTCTGGAGGCTCTGAGGGGAGGAGTCTGGCCCTCTTTTGGTGTCTAGTGGGTACCTGTATTTCCGGGCTTGTGCCATCCCAATGGCATCCCAATCCTATTCTCTCCGTCGTCAAATACCCCTCTGCTTCGTACTCACAGGACCCCTGGTAATTACACTTAGGGCCCACCTGGATAATCCAGAATAATGTCCCCATCTCAGGACCTTTAACTTAATCCCTTTCGCTATATAAGGAGCCTGGAATTGGGGCATGGACATTTGGGAGGTGGGGGGGGGGATTAATTACTCAGGTTACCACGGTCAGGGTGGTCTGGTTTCTGGTTTCAGCTGGGGCTGGATCCTGGGGATCAAATACTGTGATCAGGGCCTCATCCCTCTCCAGCTCTCAGATCTGCTTTTCTCCAGGCTGAATCCTACCACCTGGCAGCTGCGGTAAAGGAGAGACCCCCTCCCCCAAGGTCTCAGCCAGAGTCCCGGGCCGGCCCTCACTGGTCTAGTTTAGACCACATGCTCCCCTTTCACACCACCACTGAGGCTGGAAGGCTCCTGGGTCCCTCTGATTAGTTGGGCCTGGGTCACATGCCCACCTCCGTCATCTCCTCCCCTCGGTCTTAACTCACCTGTACTAAGGTGTTTCCCCAAAGAGAACTGAGCCGGGTGTGAGTGGTGGAGAGCAGCAGGGCACGGGAGTCTGTGGAATGGCAAGCCTCGTACATTACACATTATGATAAGTGCCCGATCAGTGCTGGCCACAGCTCACGGGACACAGAGGGGGGCTGGGGAAGGGGGTGCCTCTGGAAGTGAATGCTTGATCGATCCAAGGTTCCCTGCATGGATGAAGGCAGAAGAGCCTTCCACGCAGAGGACATACCTTGATTAAGGCAAAGGCTTCAACTGCAGGGCCGGGATGCCCATATGTCCTCACACACCCAAGGGCAGAGGCAGGTGGTCCTGTTTTGTGCCTGTCCTCCCAGTGCAATCTTAACAGCAGTCCCTTTACTTGCAAAACAGTCTGGGTGTGCAGGATAGATTACATGGTCACTCCCCCTCAACAGCCAACCTCGTTTACAAGGGTCCCAAAGGCAACAGAAGGCATGAAACTTCATGGGAGGTCACCTAACCTTTAGGGGCAAAGCTCACACTAGAATCCAGGACTCCTGACTCCCACACCAGTGCTCAGCTTATGAAACTGACTCGCTCTCAGAGACTACAGTCACACTTCCTCTTTTTCTCCTCTTGCCACATTCTCCGTAGGATTGTGACCAGATCCACGTTGACGACGTCTCATCTGATGACAACGGGCAAGACCTGAGGTAGGAATCTGGGGAGCCCAAACTGCCCCCTTTTGATTGGTTATTGAGCTTGCCTTCCACCAGAAGTGGAGAGGAGGAGCGGGCTGGGTTATGAGGGTGAGCGTACCTGCCTGGGTCAGAGCCCTAGGTCGCAGCCCCAGCCTCCAGCCTGCAGGCTCTCGCATCACCCAGTCACAGAGATTTCCAGAGACTCTCTGTGGCTCTGCTTATGTTCACCTCTTGGCGGTTTCTTGTCAGCTGCCTAAAGTAATGCATGCATGTTGGTTAAAAAAAAAAAAAAAAAAATCAAACACCACTTCTGACCGTGCCTCCCAGAATCACCACCACCAAGAGTTTGGCACCCCTTCTTCAAAGGCTTGATTGCTTCATTAGCATAAATATATTATTTAATATAAATGTTGATACAGTCAATACTCAAAAAAAGATTTCTTGACCAGGTAAGCCGTATGTCTAGTTTCTAGGGGAAAACATGGGTAGGACATGGGTTCCAGAAATAAGGTATCCCACCGCTCAAAATGAGACAGCTTTCAGAGGAATGTGGCTGGAATGTTCCAAGCCCGCCCCTGAGAAAACCTTATAAAAATGGAGCCATAGTTAATCTGTGCTTATCCAAAATTATCCCAGCCCAGGAACTCTCGCCCCATCAGAAATATTACTAGACTGCATGGTGTTTTGCTTATGGGACCAGGAACTTCACTTAGTGTTTGCTTCCTCGATGTGTCTTCCATCTTACTCCAAAGAAAGAAATCAAAGCTTCTGTCACTGGGCCCTGGAGGTCTTTTCAAAGCCCAGCAGTACTAGGAGGGATAGGCAGGCGCCTGCTTCTTATTAATTAGCCATTCTGAAAATCCCTCGCAGTCAGGACGGGCAAGAAGCAAGGCTCCAGTGCCGGCCGGGGCTTCTCTATTTGTGGAGTAAATAGACCCCAGATCAAGGTTAATTGTGCCCTTTCCACGACGTCATAGCTGGGAACCACTCTTCACGGCAATGAGCAACCAGGATTCCGTGTTTGTAACATCTCCCCTGTAGCTGGCTGGCGTGGGACTGAGAGCAGTTTCCGCTGAAGGCCGTCTCATGCTGAGCTGTTTGGGACCTCACTTCCAGAACCATCCAAGGATGGTTTTCCCCATAGACACCAAATTCTCCATGCATTCATTTGAGAAGTCTCTTTTGAGTACCTACTGTGTGCCGGGTACCAAGCATCAAATACCCTTTCTTGTTTACTTCAGTTCACAGCAGAAACCAACCTTGGTAATGCCCTTATTTTGCACCATGCCCTATCCCAGGTGTCTTTTGTGCATTAACTCCCTCATCTTCACAGTTACCGCAGGGAGCAACACATGCTCTTCTCTTCCTCCCCATTTTACAGCTGGGGAATGGGAGGCACAGAGAGGTTAAGTAACCTACGGAACCTCACACAGCTGGTATGTGGGGGTGGTAGGGTTCATGAACGTCCTTCCCTACCCTCCTGTTCTCTGGGCAGAACATCCAGGGACCTCCCCCAGGGTGTCCTCGGAGTTTTTAGCATGTTGTGTTCTTTCTCAAGAACCAATTATCTGGCCTTTCCACACTACTCCGAGAGGGATCCATAAAGCGTAGTCCTGGGTTCCCTTCGTAACTTAAAGGAAACTTCCACCATGTCCCGAGTCCTTGATGTCCTGACACTAGGGCAGGAGGATGTCCTCAAATTCCTTACAGCCGTAACTCACTTAGGTGGCACCAACCTTGACTTCCACACGGAACCGTACATGCACAGAGGGAAGAGTATTGGGGCAGGGCCCCTGGGTGGCTCAGTCATTAAGCATCTACCTTCGGCTCAGGTCATGATCTCAGGGTCCTGGGATCGAGCCCCGCACCAGGCTCTCTGCTCAGCAGGGAACCTTCTTCTCCCTCTCCCGCTTCCCTGGCTTGTGTTCCCTCTCTTGAGCTCTATTAAATAAATAAAATCTTGGGAAAAAAAAAAAAAGCATTGGCGCGTACATCATAAATCTGAGAGAACGTGGGAGAAGCCCCACAGGCAGCTCGTCACGTGGTCGCCGTTGAAAAGCTGGCTGATGGCCATTTCCTAGCCTCTGGGAATACTGGCCAGTGAGCTGTGTCGTGCTGCTGCTGCCACGGGGGCCAGTCGCATGCATGGCAGGCCACCTCCCTCCCAGAACCTTCACCAACCAGATCCACGCAGCCTTCCAGCAGCCATGACTGATCCCGGAGCTGACGCCCAGCCTCTCACAGTGGTCAGCCCTGGGATCAGTAGCCACCAGAGGGGCCACTCTGCCTACGATGGCTTCGTGTCACAGACTCTCCCCCGCGCCGTGTGGACCCTGCCACCCCATCCAGCAACAAGGGAGCTCCCACGGTGGGTCCGACATGGTGGGTCTACTGTGGCGGGTGCTGGCCCAGGAGGTCCCGCATGTCCGTGGCACCATCTCCTGTGAGCACCCGCGGGAGGTCACACCTGATCGTGGCTTCTGCAGAGACTTCTGAAGAGACTGAGAAGGGAGAGCAGGCCGCTGCTGGAAAGGCTGTGACCTAGGAGGAATTTCGGGGTGAAGGGCTGTTCTGGCTCCCAAGTTCACTGCTGCTTGACACGAGGCTGCAGACGGGTCCTCAGAGTCTGCACCCACAGACCCACGGGTCCCCAGCACCTCACACTTTCCAAATGCCCTTTGATCGCAGCAGCAGGGCCCTGAAGCCCAGGGATGGACGTGAGATACAATTTCCAAGTTTTGCCTCATTCCTGCTGCAGCAGGAATGATTTTTGTAAAAAATAACGTGTCTTTATTTCCACTCTTCAACTTATCGTAGAACATCTAGAAAGTTCGAAGTAGTACAAGATGGGGGAAATCAGACAGACTCACTCCCTGAAACAGCCAGAGAACCACACTGGCCTGTCTCCTCCTGCTCTTCTTTTCCAGGAAGAGACTCAGTGGGGGTTGGGGGCTGGGGGGGGGGTGGCACAGAGGAAGAGAGAGACCATCTCAAGTGGGCTGCACGCCCACAGTGGGGCCCCATGCGGGGCTCGATCTCACAACTCTGAGATCACGACCGGAGCCAAAATCAAGAGTCCGACACTGAACCGACTGAGCCACACAGGTGCCCCTGGGAAGAGACTCATTTTTGAAGCTTTGGGTCATGCTCTACACGCGTCCCTTGTCGCGCTCTGGTTTTCCCCTGCAACGTTGTGATTTTGCAAACCTCCGGCGAGGCTTCTGGCGGAGGGGAAAGAAGATGGGGGTCTCTGGTACGTTGGGGTTTTCATTCTCACGTGCTGGTTGCTGTCAGCGGGGACTCGCCCCCACTCCCCCATTCGTGTTCCCAGCTGCCGCCTCTGTCATCAGCTCCGTGAGACACTCGGACTCGTCCCCAGTCCACACAGAGCACTGCTTAGGCCGGCATGCTGCATCCGGACCGGAGGATTGTGTCTGCGAAGCACCAGCAATCAGCTCTGCCTTATTTAAAAAATCAAAAAAATCAGGCTATGATTATTTCTGTGAAAGACAGGGAGATGTCACAGCGTGGGAAGAAAGGGTTGGCAGCCAGGCCTTCCAGGGAACACGGAGCAGCGCTGATTTGGGGATCGAAGTAGCGGGAACTAACTTCTTTCCTTCCGGACTCTTCTGTTGGGATGAACCAGCTGCAATCGTTTTTTGGAATTCCCTTCCAGCTTCCATTCTAAAGGGGGCGGGGCTTATCCTAGCTTGGCCACTGCACGGGCTTCAAAGGGGGCGGGGCTTATCCTAGCTTGGCCACTGCACGGGCTTCAAAGGGGGCGGGGCTTATCCTAGCTTGGCCACTGCACGGGCTTCACGCCCACCGCCCCCCATCCCTGTCTCTCCCCTCCCTCCCCGCAGCACGTACAACTTCTCCGCCGACGGCTTCCACAGCTCGGCCCCGGGAGCCAACATGTGCCTGGGCTCCGGCGTCCACGGCGGCGTGGACTGGATGAGGAAGCTGGCCTTCCGCTACCGGCGGGTGAAGGAGATGTACAACACCTACAAGAACAACGTCGGTGGTGAGTGGTCGGAGCCCCCCCCCCGCCCCGGGGCGGGAGGGAGGGTTGGGGTGGGGGACTAACCTGCTCAGGTCTCACCCCTGGCCGAGGCAGGGTCAAGGGCGGCCGTGGTCCCTTGCGTGCGCAGACAACAGCTTGCTCAGTGCGCACCTTTGGGGCACACTCTGGAAGGGGACACGAGCATTTCCACGTCTTCACTCGGGGTTGTGGGGGAGGCGGAGGAATAGACGACGCAGCCTGCCCGGGATCCCGCAGCCCACGAGCAGTGGAGCGGGTTTGGGGGCCGGCCTCCCACCCCACGGCTGCATCAGGTGTGGTCTGAGGCTGGGGTGGCCTGGCCACCCGTATTCCAACACATCCTGGGCGACTCCGGCACTCACTGGAGTTGGGGGACCGGTGGCTTCAGCCCCCACTGCTCAGACAGTGGGCTTCGGACCAGCCACGTAAGCATCACCTTTGTTGTCAGACTCTAGGGACCCCCTCCAGGCCACTGGGTCAGAATCGGCATTTGAAACAAGATTCCCAGGTAATCTGTGGAAACGCTGAAGTTGGAGAAGGCCTGGAGGCTGCTGGTTCTCATACTGGAACCAGCTGGGGCATTTCCAGCTCTGATCTTGGCCCGGCTGCCGCCGCGGTTGGGATCACAGGGTCCAGGCCCTGATGTGCGGACAGGGCGAAAGCCACCGGCTCCGGCCTCACCAGAGTGTCGGTCAGGGCACCGGAACAAGGAGTCTGGAAGGGGCTGTGGGCAAGGCTGGCTCTGTAATGCCAGGCCCTAGATCGCTATTTCTGGAATTCTGTGGGCCAGTGGTTCTTAACAGGAGGTGAGACTGCTTCTCCCCCAGGAGACACGTGAGGGTGTTTTGATGGTCACAGTGTGTGGAAGCAGCTATGGGCGCATAAAGGGAAAAGGTCTGAGAAGGCAGCTGGTAGCGTCTGCAAAGCTTCTGGAGCTCCCTCCCCACCCCCCGCCCCAGAAAGAATCTCGGGTCTCAAACTGGACAGAACCTACTTCCAGTCCCGTTGCCTCCACTCTCTGGCTACCTCCCTGAGCCTCGGTGTCTCAATCTATGAAATGGGGATAAAAGCAATTCTGTCTCCCTGGGTTATGGAAACGTTTGTTAATGGGGACAGAAGTCAAGACTCTGTGCCTGAGGCAGGGACTCAAGTAAACGGTCGCATTGGTCACTGGCTCCTCTCATTTTGCTTGGGAGTCTTTCAGGTTCTTCTGTGTCTGCCGACCATGGCTGTGGTCCTAATGCTGTCCTGGCGAGAGCTAATGTCTACTGAGCACTCAGTGGGCGCCAGGCTCTGCTCTGAGGGCTTTTCATCTAATATTTATTCTTTACAACATCCCTATGAAGTAAATGCTTTCCTCATCTGTGTGGTGTGAAGGTGGAAACTGAGATCAGAGACGTTAAGTAACCCGCCCAACATCACACAGCCCACGGGGCAGAGCCACGGTGGAGTCCGAGGCCGGCTTCTTCGCCACCTCTGCCCACACTCCGTGGCCTCTCACACCCGAGTCTGTGGATGGCGAGAGTGAGGCAAAGAGCTGCAGGCTCAGCCCTGCCTGCTCAGCCGCCCTGATGCAGAGAAAGGAGGGGAGCAGGCGCGCTTGGAGGAGAGGAGAGAGGGATGGGGTCGGCCAACGGAGGCCACCTGCTCCTCATCTAGGTTAAGCCCCAGGAAGCACCCAGGGCTCCTGTCAGGCTGCTCTGCGCTCCCCTAAGCTGAGGGGAAACTGCCCAGTGTGTCAACAGGCGAAGGGAGCCTGCAGTGGGCAGGATACCGTGGGGAGCCCCCCTGCCCCCACCCCAGTTTCTGCATGCTCCCTTCCCCGCTCCTCTCCCCCAGCTCTTGCTGCATCACAGAACTAGCCTGGTGAGGGCCGTAGTCTCCAGCCTGGGGGTCACCACACACCCCAGGACCCCGAGGGTTTGGGAGGTTGTGCTCAGAAGAGAGACATCCCCAAAAAACAGGATGAAAACAGAAAAGGCTTAACAAATCCACATCAGGAGGCAGGGCTGGGTTCAGAGGCCTTTGCCTGATTTTACACCTCCCTCTGCCACGTCCTGTTATAACCCTTGAGCGGGTTACTTAGCCCACGTGTGCCTCAGTTTCCTCAGGTGTAAGGTGAGAATAATGATGCTGCCCGACTCCTCGGATAAATGTCAGGATAATATGAATTAACACATGGGACTGGCTTGGAACTGTGCCACTGCGCAGTGAGCATTTCTTGAATGTTGCTCTTGTCTGGGGAAGGAGATCAGCCCGGGGAAAAGCCGCGTGTTGGAGGCGAGCAGACAGAAGCTAGGAGCATACTTCCCTAGCAGGTGCAAAGTCGGAGGGGCGGATCAGCTGGCTGCCCGTGGAAGCACGTGTGAAGCCTCTTGTAAACTCTGTGGTCCTGTGCGCCCAGCAGTTTGTATTATTAAGGGCTGTGGGGGAGGTACAGAGAGAAGGCGAGCCAGAGACCATCTACAGCAGCGTGTCCCAGTGAATCCCTTCTCCCTTGAAGAAATACTGACTCGGCACCAAGCGCACGCCAGCCCCTGCAATAGCACCGCCCAGGGGCTGGTTCCGCCGCGGTGAACAAAACCAGCTCGGTCCCTGCCCTTGTGGGGCCAACAGCATGGTGGGCGAAGCAGACACTGAACACATGATCACACAGATGTGTGTGAAATCCTAGTTGTGACAAGTGCTAAGGACAAGAGGTGCAGGGTGTTGGGAGAGTGTAAAATAAGAGACCTGACCAGGACAGGCCTTCCAGAGGAAATGACATTGAAACGGAGTGTAAAGGACTTAGCCAAAAGGGAAGATAAGATATGAAGAGGGGTCTAGGTTCTCAGATGAGGTGTGCAAAGGTCCTGAGGCAGGAACGTACTTGGTGTGTCAGAGGACAAAGTGGAGGCCACTAGGGAGGGAACAGAAGGACGGCAGGGGAATGGCAAGCGAGGAGACCAGGAACTAAGCAGACACAGGGGCCAGGGCTCTGGACTTTATCTCAAGGGCCTTGATGGCTGAGAGACTTGACAGGTCTAGAGAGCCCGCTGCCTTGGTGCCACACCTGTCTCCACACTTCCTGCGGTGAGCAAGTCTGTTGACCTCACTAAGCTTCAGCTTCTCCACCTGACTTACACAGTGTTATTTGTCAATTATATCTCAATTTAAAAAAAAAGAAAAAATGTCCACCTCTAGGGTCACTGTGAAAATGAATGAAATAAATCATATTAAAAGCCCAGGCCATATACACAGTAAGCACTCAATAAATGTTTTATTATTCATTTTTTATCTTCACTGTAACAGTATAAATGCTATAATCTGCATTTTTTGTTCATCTGCATATGCAGTGCCTATTACAATACTGAGTACACAGAAGGGACTCCCAAATTCTTTGTTGGATGGATGGGCAGAGGGAGGGAAGGGTGGATGGTGGGTGTGTCGATGAATGGATCAGTTAGGGGCGAGGATGAGTGATCAATCAATCCCAAAGTAAGATTAAAATTACTGGATAAAGTTGACCTTGGGTACCATCTGATTTGGAACCTCAGGGTACCTGTAGCTAGACTCCCCTTCCCTAACCACCACCCCCCAGACCTCTCAAATGATAAATACCACGTCTTTATTTCCCTTATCCATAGGTTTGATAGGAGCTCCCAAAAGAGAGACTTGGCTACAACTCCGAGCCGAGCTGGAAGCTTTGACCGACCTCTGGCTGACCCACTCTCTGAAGGCGCTCAACCTCATCAATTCCCGGTAGGTGGGAGCCCCCGTTTGCCTTCCTGCCCTTGAACTTTCTCCCATTTGAGGGCAGGGGTTCCTCCATTTCCATACTTGGAGAATTGGACTTTCCCAGTTCTCACTGGCACACTTTCCAGACCTTTGATAAAGCTGAGGTCTCACACAGAACCGTGGTCACCTTGTACCACCGCTGAGCAAACAGGTGCTGAGACTTCTCAGGGTCCAGCAGAGCCAAAGACCTTTGCACGTAGGCTGGTCTGTCCCATCCACTGTTGCCCACAACACCTGCTGGTCACCACAAAGCCATCTGAAAACCATTGTATAGTGGGCCGCAGATCACCCAGGGGGCGATTACAAGGTAAGGAGGGTCTGGTTTCATTCCAGGCCTCCCAACAAATTGCCTCTTGCTCTTTAACAAGATCATCTGAGCCAGAGAACAAATAACTCTCTGCACTAGCGTCCAAAAATCTTGTGATCCAGCATGTGAATGGTGACAAGATGCCAGCCCATGAGCCAGCTCCGTCCCACGGATATGTCCTGTTGGATACACATTTTGTCCCAAAGACTGGGAAAAGAATCCATAACTCCAGATTTCTAGGTTCTGTCAAAATATCAGAACTGGCAGGTGTTCTCCAGTTTGCCCCAGTCCTCACTGCTCCCTGTTGTCCTACACCTGATCCATATTCCTCATTTCTATCCCTGAAAGGTGGCTGCAGCTATGTGTGTGTCCTTACAAGAAGCATTTGTTTTACTTAAGTATTACATTCTAACTCTGTAAATAATATTACAGGATTGCGTCTCAATGTGCCAGGCAGCCTCGGGCTTAAGAGAGGAATAGCTGAAGGACCTTCGGGCTTCCCCTCGCCTGAAGATGACTTAGCCAGAGCTCCAAACCCCACCAGAGCTCCTGCCAACTCCAGGCTCGTGCTGCAGGGTGAGGAGGCCTGGCCTTGGTGTTCTGACCTAAGTCTTCTTTGTCCTCAGGCCCAACTGTGTCAACGTGCTGGTCACTACCACGCAACTAATCCCTGCCTTAGCCAAAGTCCTGCTGTATGGACTGGGCTCCGTGTTTCCTATTGAGAACATCTACAGTGCAACCAAGACAGGTAGGGACAACCCAGCCTCGGGGTGATGCAGGGAGGAAGGGTGAGACTAGCTCTTCATCCCGCATTTGGGAAGCTTAAGGAAAACAGCACTAAGGAAGTTAAAGAACTGGTCTGTGGGCATGACTCGGATCCCCAGAACAATCCCGCAAACCACTCGCTTTAACCTCAGCTCCCAGAGAAAGTGGTTAGGAGCATCGCTTTCTGAAGTGTGGGTGTTAGTAAGAATACCTGCAAACCTGCTGTAACACACAAACACCGAATACAAGGGCTTACGTCAGAATCCGAGCTCCTTTCTCTCTCGCATGTCAACAGAATAGAGGTGACTGATGCAGGCTAGTGGGGCAACTCTGTCCTCTTCCCACCTTATTTTTCCACCATCCCCTGCGGTTTTATTCTCATGTGTGGTTAAATCAGAATCCTGCCACACTGTTATTCTGTGTCTGGGAAGAGGGGAAGGAGGAAGGAGTAATACGTGTCGAATGTTTTAAAGCCAGAACTCAGTGTGGGATACCTGGTGCTTCTACTCACCTCCTATTGGCCCCTGCTTAGTCACATGGCCGTAAGTAGTGGCATGGGAGGCTGGGAAATGTAGTCCATAGCTAAGTGCCATGAACATAGGTAAGTCATGGAACTCTATTACTAAGAGGAAAATAGGGGCACCTGGGTGACTTAGTCAATTAAGCATCTGCCTTTGGCTCAGGTCATGATCTCAGGGTCCTGGGATGGAGCCCCACGTCCAGCTCCCTTCTCAGGAGGGAGTCTGCTTCTCCCTCTCCCTCCTGCTCATGCTCTGTGTGTCTATCAAATGAATAAATAAAATCTTAAAAATGAAAAAAAAAAAAAAGGAAAATAGTTTCCACCACAGCATGGCACATGAGGTGATTTTAATTTAGGTGGTACAAGTCTTCAAATAACCTTGAATCTAACCTTAAACCACACAGAAAATTTAGGGTTTTTTGTTCGGTGTTTTTTCTCTTTTAAGGAGAGAGTCTCAGTTTAGTGTTCTCTTGCTTTGACACCTCTCTTAATGCTTGATAATCTTTATTAACAAAAAGAACAAGCCTTAGGTTCAGCTTCCATCAGATAAGAGAATTTACCTAGAAATGAACAGCATCATTTATCATCAGGGCAAGTCCTATTGGTTTCCCTGAGGGAGGAGCTGGGGTTTATTATTCTTACATCACCTAAAACTATGTAATAATACAAAATAAATCTAGTTAAGATGCTTTTTTTTTTTTTAAGATTTTATTTAACAGAGAGAGAGATCACAAGTAGGCAGAGAGGCAGTCAGAGAGAGGAGAAGCAGGCTCCCTACTGAGCAGAGAGCCCGATGCGGGACTCAATCCCAGGACCCTGAGATCATGACCCAAGCCGAAGGCAGAGGCTTAACCCACTGAGTCACCTAAGCAACCCGCGTTAAGATGCTTTTAATTAGAAATTTTTAACCTTGTTTTTTCTTTTCTGGACCAACAACAAAAAAATTGTAGTACTTGGGAAGCATTTCCCCAGAGCAGTTTTTGCCTTTACTCAAGTTCTAGTTCTGAACATTACAGAAAAGTGCTTTTAGATTTTTAGGTTTTAAAATCATAAAACTCAGGCTCTGACGCCCACAAGAGCTTCTGCAGCAGGCCTTGGTCACCCTGTCGTCGTCTTTCTGCACGCTGTAGTCATGTGCCTTTGCAGGCTTCTTCAGAACCTCTTTCTTAAATACTTTTTATCTTTAATTGTGGAAAAGTATACGTAGCATGAAATTTATCATCTTCACCGTTTCTCAGTGTACAGTCCGGGGATGTGAGCCACGTTCACACCGTGGTGCCACCATCCCCACTGTCTAGCTCCAGGACTCTTTCCATCTTGTAGACCTGCAGCTGGGTCTGCCTTAAACAGGAAGTCCCGGTTCCTGCCTGCCTCCAGCCCCTGGCAAACACCCTTCTACTTTCTGCCTCTAGGAATGACTGCTCTGGGGACCTCGTAGAAATAGAATCATAGAATATTTCTTTTTGTGACTGGTTTATTTCACGTAACATAATGTCCTCAAGGGTCCTCTCTATGATGTGGCCTGTGTCAGAATCCCATTCCTGTTAAAAGCTGAGTAATAGTCCATTTCTGTCTGTGCTGCATTTTCTTTATCCATTCATCCGTCTACGGACACTTGGGTTGCTTCCCCCTCTTGGCTATTGTAAAACAGTGCTGCTATGAACATGGGTATACAAATCTCTCTTCAAGACTCTGTTTTCAGTTCTTTGGGATATATATCTGGTGGTAGAATTGGTGAGTTGTAGGGTAATTTTTCATTTTTTGAGGAACCGCCATACTGTTTTCCATAGCGGATGCACCATTGTGCATTCCCACCAATAGGGCCCACGGGTTCCAGTTTCTCCACATCCTCAACCAACATCTGTTCTGTTCTGTCCTTTTTTGATGATAACTATCCTAATGGGTGTGAGGGGACTGGGTTCTTTAAAATTATTACTAACAGGGGTGCCTGGGTGGCTCAGTTGGTTAAGCAACTGCCTTCGGCTCAGGTCATGATCCCAGGGTCTTGGGATTGAGCCCCACATCGGGCTCTCTGCTCAGCAGGGAGCCTGCTTCCTCCTCTCTCTGTCTGCCTCTCTGCCTACTTGTGATCTCTGTCAAATAAATAAAATCTTTTAAAAAAAATTATTATTAACATATAATGTATTTGTTTTAGGGGTACAGGTCTGTGATTCATCAGTCTTACACAACACCCAGCACTCACCACAACACATACCCTCCCCAGTGTCCATCACCCATCCACCCCCACCCCAGCAACCCCCTCCACTCTAGCACCCCTCAGTTTGTTTCCTGAGATTAAGGGTCTCTTATGGTTTGTCTCCCTCTGGTTTTGTCTTATTTCATTTTTTCCTCTCTTCCCCTAAGAGCCTCTGCCTTGATTCTCAAATTCCACATATCAGTGAGATCATATGGTAACTGTCTTTCTCTGATTGACTTATTTCACTTAGCATAATACCCTCTAGTTCCATCCACATTGTTGTAAATGGCAAGGTTCATTTTTTGATGACTACGTAATATTCCAATGTATATATATACCACATCTTCTTTATCTATTCATCTGTCAATGGACATCAGGGCTCTTTCCATAGTTTGGCTATTGTGGACATTGCTGCTATCAACATTTGGGTGCACGTGCCCCTTTGGATCACTACATTTGTATCTTTAGGGTAAATACCCTAAAGACCTGTAGTGCAATTGCTAGGTCATAGGATAGCTCTGTTTCCTACTTTTAGAGGAACATCCACACTGTTTTCCAGAGTGGCTGCACCAGCTTGCATTCCCACCAACAGTGTAGGAGGCTTCCCCTTTTTCCGCATCCTCGCCAGCATCTGTCATTTCCTGACTTGTTAATTTTAGCCATTCTGACTGGTGTGAGGCTATATCTCATTGTGGATTTTTTTAATATTTTTTATTTATTGGACAGAGAGAGATCACAAGTAGACAGGCAGGCAGAGAGAGAGGGAAGCAGGATCCCTGCTGAGCAGAGAGCCCGATGCAGGACTCGATCCCAGGACCCCGAGATCATGACCTGAGCCGAAGGCAGCGGCTTAACCCACTGAGCCACCCAGGCGCCCCGCTATCTCATTGTGGTTTTGATTTGTGTTTCCCTGATGCTGTGCTCGCTTCGGTAGCACATATACTAAAATTGTATTTCCCTGATGCTGAGTGATGTTGGGCACTTTCTCATGTGTCTGTTGGCCATTTGGAGATCTTCTTTGCAGAAATACCTGTTCATGTCTTCTGCCCATTTCTTGATTGGATTATTTGTTCCTTGAGTGTTGAGTTTAATTCTTAAATATTTTGGATACTAACCCTTTATCTGACATGTCATTTGCAAATAGTTTCTCTCATTCTGTCAGTTGTCTTTTGGTTTTGTTGACTGTTTCCTTTGCTGTGCAAAAGCTTTTGATCTTGATGAAGTTCAAATAGTTCATGTTCACCCTTGCTTCCCTTGCCTTTGGCAATGTTTCTAGGAAGAAGTTGTTGCAACCGAGGTCGAAGAGCTTGCTGCCTGTGTTCTCCTCAAGGATTTTGATGGATTCCTGTCTCACATTGAGGTCCTTCATCCATTTTGAGTCTATTTGTGTGCATGGTGTAAGGAAATGGTCCAGTTTCATTCTTCTGCATGTGGCTGTCCAATTTTCCCAACACTATTTGTTGAAGAGACTGTCATTTTACCATTGGACATTCTTTTCTGCTTTGTCAAAGATTAGTTGACCACAGTGTTGAGGATCCATTTCTGAATTCTCTGTTCTGTTCCATTGATCTATGTGTCTGTTTTTGTGCCAGTAGCATACTGGCCAGTACCAATCTTGATGATTACAGCTCCATAATACAGCTTGAAGTCGGAATTGTGATCACACTAACTTTGACTTTCTTTTTCAACATTCCTCTGGCTATTCAGGGTCTTTTCTGGTTCCGTGTAAATTTCCATTTATATGGAAATGTTCCATTTCAAAAGAAATGTTCCATTTCTTTGAAAAAAATCGATGGTATTTTGATAGGGATTGCATTAAATGTGTAGATTGCTTTAGGTAGCATAGACATCTTAACAATGTCTGTTCTTCCAATCCATGAGCATGGAACGTTTTTCCATTTCTTTGTATCTTCCTCAATTTCTTTTATGAGTATTCTATAGTTTTCTGAGAACAGATTCTTTGCCTCTTTTGTTAGATTTGTTCCTAGGTATCTTATGGTTTGGGGTGCAATTATAAATGGGATTGACTCCTTAATTTCTCTTTCTTCTGTCTCGTTGTTGGTGTATAGAGACGCAACTGATTTCTGTGCATTGATTTTATATCCTGACACTTCACTGAATTCCCATATGAATTCTAGCAGTTTTGGGGTGGGGTCTTTTGAGTTTTCCACATAAAGTATCATTTCATCTGCAAAGAATGAGAGTTTGACCTCTAACTTTGCTGATTTGGATGCCTTTTATTTCTTTTTGTTGTCTGATTGCTGAGGGGAGGACTTCTGGTACTATGTTGAATAGCAGTGGTGATAGTGGTCATCCCTGCCAAGTACCTGACCTTAGGGGGAAAGCTCTCAGTTTCTCCCACTTTGAGAATGATATTTGCTGTGGGTTTTCATAGACGGCTTTGATATGATATTGAGGTATGAACTCTCCATCCCTGCACTGTGAAGAGTTTTGATCATGAAAGGATGCTGTACTTTGTCAAATGCTCTTTCAGCATCTACTGAGAGGATCATATGGTTCTTGTTCTTTCTTTTATTAATGTATCAGATTGATTGATTTGCAGATGGTGAACCAACCTTGCAGCCCAGGAATAAATCCCATGTGGTCATGGTGAATAATCCTTTTAATGTACTGTTGGATCCTATTGGCTAGTATTTTGGTGAGAATTTTTGCATCCATGTTCATCAAGGATAGTGGTCTGTAATTCTCCTTTTTTGATGGGGACTTTGTCTGGTTTTGGGATCAAGGTAATGCTGGCCTCATAAAACGAGTTTGGAAGTTTTCCTCCCATTTCTATTTTTTGGAACAGTTTCAGGAGAAAAGGTACTAATTCTTTTTAAAATATTTTGTAGAATTCCCCTGGGAAGCCATCTGCCCTGAACTCTTGTTTGTTGGGAGATTTTTGATGACTGCTTCAATCTCCTTACCGGTTATGGGTCTGTTCAGGCTTTCTATTCCTTCCTGGTTCACTTTTGGCAGTTTATACATCTCTAGGAATGCATCCATTTCTTCCAGATTGTCAAATTTGCTGGCGTATAGTTGCTCATAATATGTTCTTATAATTTTTTTTATTTCTTTGGTGTTGGTTGTGATCTCTCCTCTTTCATTCATGAGTCTATTAATTTGGGTCCTTTCTCTCTTCTTTTTGACAGGTCTGACCAGGGGTTTATCTATCTTATGAATTCTTTCAAAGAATCAGCTCCTAGTTTCATTGATTTGTTCTACTATTCTTTTGGTTTGTATTTCATTGATTTCTGCTCTGATCTTTATTATTTCTCTTCTCCTCCTGGGTTTAGGCTTTCTTTGCTGTTCTTTCTCCTGCTCCTTTAGGTGTAGGGTTAGGTTATGTACTTGAGACCTTTCTAGTTTCTTAAGAAAGGCTTGTATCACTATATACTTTCTTCTCAGGACCACCTTTGCTGTGTCCCACAGATTTTGAACAGTTGTGTTTTCATTTTCATTTGTTTCCATGCATTTTTTCAATTCTTCTTTAATTTCCTGGTTGACCCATTCATTCTTTAGTAGGATGCTCTTTAGCCTCCATGTATTTGAGTTCTTTCCAACTTTCCTCTTGTGATTGAGTTCTAGCTTCAGCGCATTGTTGTCTGAAAATATGCAGGGAATGATCCCAATCTTTTCATACTGGTTGAGACCTGATTTGTGACCAGGATGTGATCTATTCTGGAGAATGTTCCATGTGCACTAGAGAAGAATGTGTATTCTGTTGTTTTGGGATAGAATGTTCTGAATATATCTATGATGTGCCTCTGGTCCAGTGTGTCATTTAAGGCCTTTATTTCCTTGTTGATCTTTTGCTTGGATGATCTGTCCATTTCAGTGAGGGGGATGATAAAGTCCCCTACTATTATTGTATTATTGATGATGTGTCTGATTTTGTTATTAATTGGTTTATATAGTTGGCTGCTCCCATGTTAGGAGCATAGATATTTAAAATTGTTAAATCTTCTGGGCGCCTGGGTGGCTCAGTGGGTTAAGCCGCTGCCTTCGGCTCAGGTCATGATCTCGGGGTCCTGGGATCGAGTCCCACATCGGGTTCTCTGCTTGGCAGAGATCCTGCTTCCCTCTCTCTCTCTCTGCCTGCCTCTCCATCTACTTGTGCTCTCTCTCTGTCAAATAAATAAAATCTTTAAAATAAATAAATAAATAAATAAATTGTTAAATCTTCTTGTTGGACAGAGCCTTTAAGTATGAAAAAGTGTCCTTCCTCATTTCTTATTATAGTCTTTGGCTTAACATCTAATTGATCTAAGGATTGCCACCCCAGCTTTCTTTTGATATCCATTAGCATGGTAAATTGTTTTCCACCCCCTCACTTTAAATGTGGAGGTGTCTTTGGGTCTAAAGTGAGGTTCTTGTAGACAGCATATTGATGGGTTTTGGTTTTTTATCCATTCTGATACGCTGAGCCTTTTGATTGGGGCATTTAGCCCATTTACATTCAGGGTAACTATTGAAAGATATTAATTTAGTGCCATTGTATTGCCTGTAAGGTGACTATTACTGTATATTGTCTCTGCTCCTTTCTTGTCTACTACTTTCACGCTCTCTTTCCTTAGAGGACCCCTTTCAATATTTCCTGTAGGACTGGTTTGGTGTTTGCAAATTCTTCTAATTTTTGTTTGTCCCGGAAGCTTTTTATCTCTCCTTCTATTTTCAATGATAGCCTAGCTGGATATAGTATTCTTGGCTGCATATTTTTTTCATTTAGTGCTCTGAATAGGTCATGCCAGCCCTTCCTGGCCCACCAGGTCTCTGTGGATAGGTCTGCTGCCAGTCTAATACTTCTACTATTGTATGTTACAGACTTCTTGTCCTGAGCTGCTTTCAGGATTTTCTCTTTGTCACTAAGACTAGTAAGTTTTACTATTAGATGATGGGGTGTGGACCTATTTTTACTGATTTTGAGAGGGGATTCTGTGTGCCTCCTGGATTTTGATGCTTGTTCCCTTTGCCAAATGAGGGAAATTCTCTACTATAATTTGCTCCAATATACCTTCTGCCCCTCTGTCTCTTTCTTCTTCTTCTTCTGGGATCCCAATTATTCTAATATTGTTTCATCTTATGGTATCACTTGTCTCTCAAATTCTCCCCTCGTGGTCCAGGAGTTGTTTTGTCTCTCCTTTGCTCAGCTTCATTATTCTCTGTCATTTGGTCTTCTATATCACTAATTCTCTCTCCTGCCTCATTTATCCAGCAGTAAGAGCCTCCATTTTTTATTGTACCTCATTAATACCTTTTTTTATTTCAGCTTAGTTAGATTTTAGTTCTTTTATTTCTCTGGAAAGGGATTTTATTTCTCCAGACAGGGTTTCTCTGATATCTTCCATGCCTTTTTTGAGCCCAGCTAGCACCTTGAGAATTGTCATTCTGAACTCCAGATCTGACATATTACCAACGTCTGTATTGATTAGGTCCCTAGTCTTTGGTACTGCCTCTTGTTTGTTTGTTTTGGTGAGTTTTAATGCTTTGCCATTTTATCCAGATAAGAATAGATGAATGAGAGAACAAAATACTAAAAGGGTAGCTGTGACCCCAGAAAACAAAATACTAAAAGGGTAGCAGTGACCCCAGAAAAATATACACTAACCAAATCAGAAGAGACCTGAAACCAGGGGGAGAAGAAAGGGGGAAACAAAAACAAACAAAATACACACTCACACATACATGTATATATTTTAGACTGGTGAATAGAACAGAGCCACACACTCGATTTGGGGTGCATTTTGGTCTGTTAGAAGAAACAACCTCCCAAAATTTTAAAGAAAGAAAAACATATATATATACAAAAATATGAGTAAACATGATGAAGGGATGGAATATGACTGTAAAGATCAAAATTTTAAAAGATTTTAAAAAAGAATTGATAAGTTGATTGAAAAAAGAAAAAAAGGAAACAATGTGATCAGGCTGGAGACTAGAACAAAGCCATGTGCTACATTTAGGGTATATTTTAATCTGTTAGAAGAAATTGTTTCCCAAATTTTTAAAGAAAAACCTATATGTATACAAAAAACAAGGTTAAATACAATGAAGGGATAAAACAGGACTATAACAATAAAAATTTAAAAAATTTTTAAAGGTATTGATAAAATAGTTTTAAAATATTAAAATGGGAAATAGAAAAAATTTAAAAACATAGAATAAGAAAAAATAAAATTTTAAAAATTTAACTTTGAAAGGCGAAAGTATCATGGGGATATAAGAACACATATGAATTCTTTGTGTTGCTTTCCCCTAGCTCTGGAGTTCCACAGTTCTCCTTGATCAATGAGCTTGGTCTTGGCTGGATGTTCTTGCTGATCTTCTGGGGGAGGGGCATGTTGTAGTGATTCTGAACTGTCTTTGCCTGAGGAGGAATTGCACCGCCCTTGCCAGGGGCCAGGCTAAGTAATCTGCTCGGGTTCTCGGGTTCACGCCGGGGAGTTTTTGTTCCCTGAAGGCTTTTTGTAGAGCTCTGGAGGACAAGAATGAAGATGGCAGCCTCCCAGTCTCTGGCCCGGAGGAGCTGAGAGCTGGGGGCCCCACTCCTCAGTGCACCCTCGGAGAAAAGCGGTCAATCACTCCCATCTCTCTGGTCTCGGGCCACACTCCGAACTCCCCCGGCCTGTGACTGAGCGTTTCTCTCTCTGGTGCACAGCCCCGTTTGGAGTCTCCAAACCCAGCACATTTCTGCCACGCTGCTCTTCCAGCAGAGGAAGGTGGGTCTCCCCAGATCTGCCACTTGTGGGGTTCCTGCTCGAACACTGACCCAACTGTGCCTCAGATCATGGTTAAGTAACCCTGAGCCGAGAGCCCCCTCCTTGTCTCCGCCTCTGCAGCTGGCTTCCCCGCTCCAATAACTTGCAGCTCTGCTACAGACACCCCCGGTCTTTCTGTGACCCCACGGGACCTGAGACCACACTGTCCCTGAGGGCTCCACCCTCCACACCTTAGCCCCTAGAGTGACGTCCCTCAGTGGAGCAGACTTCTAAAATTTTCAGTTTTATGCTCCGCTGCTCAACCACTTGCCGGGAGCTGGCCCCTCCCCCTGTGGTCTGTCTTCCCGTATGTCACCTTGAATTCATTTCTCTGCCTGTCCTGCCTTCCAGAAAGTGGTTGCTTAGAATTGTTGCTATTCTTTGCTTTGATCTCCTATTGAGTTCGTAGGTGTTCAAGATGGTCTGATAGCTATTTAGCAGAATTCCTGGGACCCAACGAAATTTAGGTCTCCTATTCCTCTGTCATCTTAGATTCTCGATCTAGTGTTGTTTTTTTTTTTTAAGATTTTATTTATTTATTTGACAGAGATCACAAGTAGGCGGGGGGCAGGAAGCAGGCTCCTCGCTGAGCAGAGAGCCCGATGCGGGGCTCGATCCCAGGACCCCGAGATCACGACCTGAGCTGAAGGCAGAGGCCCAACCCACTGAGCCACCCAGGTGCCCCTAGTGTTCTTTTTAATATAGTGATTCTATTCTATATTTTTAAATGAATTCATTTCAGTAAAAATAGAAGTGGGAGTTGTTTTTTAAGATTACGTAACAGGAGTTCCCAGATTTGGTCACAATGGTGAGGGTAGTCCTGGAATGTTTGAGACACTCTTGTCCAAGAGGACATGTCTCACGACCTGACTCATGAACAGAGGATCCATTCAGTGGTCAGATGAGTATGGAAAACCCACAATGAACATGAACAGGCCAAAGACTCCATTCAGTCCTATGATAAAAGTTTTAAAGCAAAGTTTCATTTAACAGCACCTTTCTTCTGTAGATTTTGCAAGAAAGGAATCCGTAACCCAGGCACATCTAAAATTTCCATTCAGCCCATTGATTCTGCCATCAGGGACATGTTAGAGCAACTTCCTTCCCACTTGGGGAACCTGAAGGTCAACACACTGAGGGTAATCAGAGTTGAGACTGCATAGAAATTTGGCCTCCAGCTCCCGGTTTTAACTTTAAAAGCATCACTTTTTTCAGTGGTCAGTTTTCTGCTCTGATAAGGCCGCATAACAAACATTCAGTGGCTGACGGTATTTATTTCTCACTCACGCGTTTGGGGAACCCGCTGTGGTTCCCCTGGGACTGCATCCAGGTTCTGGTCTGTTCTGTATATCCTCTCACCGTGGGATGCTCACTCACTGCGGCCATCAGGGAGGGACACATTCTTCTCCTGACAGATGGGAGAAGTGAAGGGAGCCAAGCCACACCACCCACACACACTTCCCGTGGCAGGTCTCTAGCCGTGCAGCATCAGTCAAAGCAAGTCACGTGGCCAACTCAGTATCAGCAGGGTGAGGAGTAGACTCCACCTCCTGTAGCAAAAGGCTTGGCAAAGTGATGATGTAATTCTGCTACCTCAGAAGACAGGATTCACAGCTCTGACGCGGTCAGGGCTCCCACGGAGGGAGGAACGGTCCCAGCAGGGCTGAGTCTTACCTAGAGCAGCAGAACAGAGTAGCCCAGAGCTCAAGCAACTGGGACAGCCTAGGTTCGAATCTCAGCTCTGTGCTTGCTAGCCGGGTGACCCAGGTAAGTGGTTTCTCAGTCTGTAAAAACAGATCAAAATCCCCATAAGTGTCTGACGCAAGGGGGTAATACATGCTCCCAGCAGAGCACAAGTGCTCACAGATAAGAGCTGTGTTGTTGTTATTGTAACTACTGTCGATACTCCTCCTCTGCTCTTCTTCAGGGCCCTCCGCCAGCCTCAGTTTCTTTATCTCATTTTATTTCATTGTTCATTGCAATTCCGTAAGGACGGCCGGGATGACGGTAAATGGATAACCTAATTCAGTACTTCCCAACAGAGTGCGGAAGCATTTTGCCTCCCGGGAGATCTCTGGCAACATCTGGAGACATTGTTTTATTTTTCACCTGCAGGAGGTGTTACAGGCATCTCCTGGGTGGAAACCAGGGATGCCCCCTTCCCATCCCCCAGGATCAGGGCAGCCCCCTTGGCAAAGCCCCGTCCTGCCCCGCGTGCCAGGAACGCCGCGGCTGAGCACTTCCGATGTGGGTACAGTGCTCAGCAGCGCACCTCGCAGGCGGTAGAGCCGGGGAGCGACTGCTACTTCTGGCGCTGCTGTTTGCCTTTTTGTCGCTACACTTGCTGCCCCGACCACCAGGAGAGCGAAGATCTGAATCCAGATCTGGACTAACACTGCTGCCCACCCACCTGGCAAGGAGGCAGATACGAAGGGGTGGTCATCCTCGGGGTGGTCGTCCTCGGGGAGCAAGGAAAAGAACTGGGTAGGGGAACCGCCCTGAGGGTCAAGTCTGTCACCAGGCTGCCACTTGGACGCCTCAGTCACGTCACCTGATGTACTCTGCTGTGAAGTGGGTCGGGGGCCCTGCACCAGCCGGCCGTGTAGACTCCGGAGCCTGCCTCGAGCCTCTGCACTCCCTCTTCTGTGTCACCCTGGGCAGGCCACTGAACCTCTCTGCGCTGTCACCCCTCATGTGGGGATGGTGACCGGGTGCATACTGCTTGAGGACGACCCGATCCGTGCTTGGCCCTCAGGCGGACGGCTGCTCCCAGCAAGCTCCTGGGTTGCGGTGAGGGGTCCCCGCAAGCCTCGTCTTGTCTTTCTCCCCTTCTTGCGTGCGCAGGGAAGGAGAGTTGTTTCGAGAGGATAATGCAACGATTTGGCAGAAAAGCCGTCTACATTGTCATCGGTGATGGCGTGGAAGAGGAGCAGGGGGCGAAGAAGGTACTCTGTCCGTCTGTCCATCTTTCACGCTGTGCTGCTTCTCCCCTGGAGACAGGCTCGTGGCTCTCCTGGGCTCTCCCAGGATTCCCTACCCCCCACCCGGCGCTGGCTGGGTCCCCTCCTTCCCAGGCTCTTAGCTCCCCCGTCCCTTCCCACTTGCAATTGCAGAAACATCCTGAGTAATTTCCTTCTGCAAATCCCCTCGGTGCCTCTGGCTGCCCCCCCACTAGTAGCCCTGGATTTTTTCTAGGACAACTGCTCGGGAGCCCGGAGACACTCTGTCAGGCAGGCTGGTGGGGGGCTGGTGCACGTGTGCACGCTTTATTTCATACTTACTGATCATATGTTCCAGGAACCCTTCCCAGTTAATAAAGACAGCATTAAGCTAATGAGAAAGAAAATCCTGCATTTGTGATCTTGGGCCCAGGAGGAGAGGGGCAGGGGGTTCTGTGGCCTCAGCTCTGCTCTTGGAAAAGAAACAGCTGCCAAAGTCCTGGGTCTGGACCTGTCAACGCATCCCAGAGAGGCTGCCACCCCCCACCCAGAGACCTGGGAAGTGGATTGTTAATGTCCCAGAGCTTAATTGGGAGGACCTGGTTTCCCCCTGCCCTCCCCCAGCAACAGATTCCAGGGAAATGCAGAAATGTTTAGAGTCTCAGTGGACAAAGCCTGAAAAAAGAGGGAGGGCCCCAAGGGTCCCAGGAGAGGGCCTGGGGGCAGAGCTAAAGGCCTTGCCACCTGCAAGGTTCCTCCCCTTCCCAGCTCCCGCAGACTCCGCCTTTAGGCCTCACACTCCAGCAGGACCACAGAGGGAAGAATTCCCTGACCAGCTACCACTCGGGCCTTTCTGACTGGGGTCTTCATCGCAGACACTGCAGCTCGTGGATAAGCTCTGTTAGCTGAGCATCTCCTGCGTGCCAGCGGCTGGAGCCCGTGCTGGGGAGCCTGCCGGGAGCAGGAAGGTCAGGCTCTCGCCCCTCACTCAGCTCCAGCCTGGAGCAAGTGGTAGACAGAAGAGGGTAACATGTGTAAGGTGGTGACCAGAGCTTCAGAGAAAAATAAAGCAGGGACTGGGGACAGATGGGACTGTGGGGGTGGGGCAAGTGGCAGTGGACACAGTGGTCAAGGTAGGCCTCGCTGCCAGGTGACATATGAGCAAAGAGAGGAGGAGAGGAAGTGAGCCAAGGAGATATCAGAGGGAAGGCAGTCCCAGAGAGGAACCAAGAGATTCCAAGGGCTGGAGGCTGGAGCTTCGGGCAGGGAGCCAGCCTGGTCACGGCCGTGGGCTGCAGGGGTGGGGAGTGCCAGGAGAGGTCCCGGAGGAACCTGAGCACTTTTTCAAACATATTTAAAAATGAATTAATTGGGGTGCCTGGGTGGCTCAGTGGTTAAACCCTCTGCCTTCAGCTCAGGTCATGATCTCAGGGTCTTGGGATCGAGTCCCGCATTGGGCTCTCTGCTCAGCAGGGAGCCTGCCTCCTCCTCTATCTCTGCCTGCCTCTCTGCCTACTCGTGATCTGTCTGTCAAATAAATTAAAAAAAAAAAAAATTAATTGGGACACCTGAGTGGCTCAGTTGGTTAAGCGGCTGCCTTCAGCCCTGGTCATGATCCCAGCATCCTGGGATTGAGTCCCACATTGGGCTCCTTGCTCAGCAGGGAGCCTGCTTCTCCCTCTGCCTGCCATTCTGCCTGTCTGTGCTCTCTCTCAAGCTGACAAAAATCTTTAAAAACAAAACCAAAAAATGAATTAATTTAGCAAGAAAAATATTAAGTAAATAATTGTCATAGAGGTGATACACTAGGACTGTCCAAGGCAGTAGCAGGAATCACACGAATTACCACGAATTAGTGGTGTTCCAGAAACACCATGCCAGGTCAAGAGCACTGTGTGATGAGACTAGCCCCTGCCAGGGGCTCTAGAGCCCCCTCTCCAGGTTGAGCTCTAACTCCGAACTCTGCCCGCAACCTGGGACAGCCATCAGAATAAAGCTTTGCTTCAAGCACAGTTGGCCTGGAGAACCAGCCTAGGCCTGCGGCCCCCGGCTCCCCTGCCCTGCCCTCTGGCCCTTGCCCAAACAGGGACAGGGACCTCAGTGGAGCAGCCTTCTTGCAATTGGAAAGAGTTTGTTAGGGCAACATAGGAAATGTTTTGAAATGACCCCCTTACTCCACTGAAATGAAATACAAATGGTCACGGGCACTATAGCCACAATGGCCAAGATGTCAAGATCGAATGGTATTATCAAAGAGAAATAAAGGGAAAGTTACTGACACTCACAGTAACGTGCGCTTCAACATGTAAGTGGGCACAAAATCCCAGTGCTTGGACCCAAGCGTGCCGTGCCCGTGAGCCAGCCAACACGGGGGACCCAGGTGTGCGGTCTCGGCCACTCAGGAGCCACGTGAGGGGCTGCGGCCCTAACCTGATCTCTCCAAACTGCTAAGCCACTCGTGGAGAGATTCGGAATTAAAAAAATACAGACTTCCCTTGCTTTACACAGTAGTTGCCCTCCTAGAAACGCAGGTTTTATTAAAAGCATGGAAAGGATACTCTAGATTTCTACATGATGGCTCCAGTGCTAAGAGCCCAGGCTCGGGTTATTACGTCAGGTTTGTACATACTTATCTGACTGGACATTCGAAAATCAGGTCCCAGGTCTATGAGATGAGGCAGGACCCCACTGGCACTGCCCCCCAAATCATCAGGAGTCCAAATTCATACCTCTAGAAATTTCCACAGTGACCCCTGGGGGGGCAGGCTTTTTCTCCTTTGAGAACAGCTAGTCTCGACTGGCCTTACTGTACCAGCTGGGCACCTCCCTGGCCTCACCCTCCCGCCAGCCTGGCTCCCACAGATGCGACCAGGGGCGCACGTGCAACCCTAAATGCTAGCTCTGCCATTTGGGGCTGTGTGGCCTTCAGCACATGATGCCCCCTCTCCGAGCAGCCCTTCCTCATCTGTCACAGCTGCCGGGAACAGGCACCCAGGGCTGAGTAGAGGAACCCTGCAGAGTGAGTCCCCAGCAGCCCGAGCCTCCGTCCTGCTCCCCGGGACGGTGGGGCGGGAGAGGCGGGATAACAGAGCCTTTGGAAGCGGAGGAGCTTCGGTCTCCGGTAGAACCAGTGGAGAAAGAAAATATGAATGCTAATTTGCACATAAGGTGAGAACTCACCCACATCTCGTTTGCTCAGAGCCCACAGGAGACGCTTGTGACCGAGACAGGTGGAGGGGTGGAGAGGATGGTCTCCAGCAGAGCAGGGCGGGGGGGGGGGGGTTCTCAGCAGGGCCAGCGTCACCCAGGTTCTGTGGAGCGGGGCTGGGGTGGCCAGAGACGCTGGATGGCAGTTTGAACAGCAGAGAGAACGGGCTCTCCTGTCTCCCATAAGACACATGAGCTCCAGCACCGGGGACCCAGGCTCCCTCTGTCTTGTTGCTTTGCCTGTCCCAGGACTGCTCTCTGGCCACGCCCCCCCCATCTGCACGGCGGCCCTGCAATGGAAAGGGGGAGGCTGCGGCATCCCTAAGGGTACAGGGGATACAGGGGGATGGCACTGCTGCTCAGATCCCAGTGGCCAGTTCTGGGTCACATTATCACACTTTATGACGGTGCTAGCTGGGAGATGTCGCCTTTATTCTCAGCCACCGTGTCCCCAGCTAAGAAAAACGGGGCTGCTTCTGAGAGGGGGGGCAGCTGGGGGATCTCCATCACAGCTGGCATGTGGCAGGGCGGTCACTGGCACCTAGGGGCGCCTGACCTAACCACAGGCCCAGACCCCTCCTCTTGACTAGTGCCGTCACGGTTTTAGTGAATCCTCAAACCCCCTGCAGAGCTGGTATCATCTGCTTCATTTTATAGAGGCTGCGTTTGAGACTCAGAGAGGTTCGTTAACCTACCTCAGGTCACACAGCTATACCTGCAAACTAATGTGTGTTTTGCTCCAAATAGCAAGCAGGCAGGAGGTGGACCTAGGAGTTTCAAACACTCTGTCCCCACCCCTGAGCTGGTCAGACAAGAGAGAGAGTCCACCAGAGAAGACCAGGGCGCACCACACACCCCCATACACTGGCCTCCCCCGAAAACCTCGGCAACCATCTGAAGCAGCAGCCCCAGCCCATTAGCGAGAAACGCTGTGCACCGGCCGCTCTCCCCACCTGATGGATGGGAGTCATTAGGCCAGGCTGCCGGACACCTGAGCTGCGTGAAATACGGCGACAGGACCAGGGACTGGGACTGTCGGGGCTGACAGTGTTGTTAATATCTCCATTTTAGTGGGTCATTTGTCCCCACCTCTCCGTAAGTGATAAATCCACCCGTGCTCTAGGCCTGGGATAGAGGTTCTCTTCTACCTTTGCTCATTTCTTCCCAGAAAAATGAATTACACTCTTTAAAGGGGGACAGGATTGGCCGGGCAGGAACCAAAATCCATCTTCGCAGAGACAGGAAGGTTTGGCTGAGTGAGGAGAGGGTGAGGGAGCTGGGGGAGCCGGATGGCATTAAAGAAATGGCATCTGTTGCCCGTGATGGATAGTATGCAGCTTCTTTTGAGCAAAAGAGAAAAAGATGTGTTTGCTGAGAACTATGAGAAGTCTGCCTTCCTTCTCGTCCCCCCTCCCTTCCTCTTCATTCCTTACCTGTGTGTTTCTTGAGCACCTACTATGTGCCAGGAACCATGCTATGCTGCAGTGAACAGGACATTCCAAGCTCTGTCTTCAGGGCCTTTGCACTTGCTTCGTCTTCTGCCTCAATTATCTCCCCCCAAGGTTTACACCTCCTTCTTGCCTTCTGCGGCCTGCTTAACTGTCACCCCCTAGAGAGGCCTTCCCAGACCCCAACTATCAGAATAGTCACCCCCTCCAGCTGCTTTCTGCCCTGCCTCCCTGTTCTGTTGCCTTCATAGTGCTCACCACAACACAAAACCACCCTGTTCATTTCGTACCTGTGGATTTCTTCTGTGACTCCAGTGGGGACCCTGTGTGTGCGTGCCAGCTGTGCAGGAGGCCCCCACCCCAAGCACACGGCAGGGGACCTTCAGACACAGTCCCTGCCCTCTGGATCATCTCCCCATCTCAAGATCCCTCATTTAATCACAGCCACCAAATCCCTTTATTCACAGGTTCTAGGGATCCGTTGGACATCTTTAGGGGCTATTATTCTGCCTACCACAGAGCAGAAAGGTGAAGATAAATGATGATATAGAGAGTTGGCAGAGCAGTAAGTGCAGAGCTCCCAGAGGCAGAAAAGAACTTGATGTACTCCACGAGCCAAAAGGATGCCGGTATAGATGCTATATGGACATGGCACCTCACAGGGCAGAATTCCAGGCATCCAAATATTCATCAAGTGCCATCTGCTCACTCAGTAAATAATTTAAGGCCAATGACTGTCTTGTGGAGGCTCAGTATCTTTTAGCTGCGGGTAGCAAAAAGCCTATGTAATGGTGAGTTAAACACTTGCTACCCAGTAAGATTCGAAACAGTTGTGCCCTGGATTGTTGCCGTGGGTCAGAAATTCACCAAGCATCACTTCCTATCATTTCACTCTACCTTTCTAACCATCTCCAGCATTTTCTGATTTGTTGTCTCATGACCTCAAAATGGCTACCACAGCTCCAGGCATCACATGGTAATGTGACCGCATCCAAATAAGAAGGGAAAGTAAGGAGGAAGCAGTTCTCTCCTCAGGTGCCTCCCTTTAATCCTAGAGGAAAACCTTTCCCAGAATCCCCTTCCCACCTTCCTCACTGGCTTCGGTGGATCCCAAGTCAAGAGGGATATAGGACTAGGGCTCCTGAGTGGCTCATTCAGTTAAGCGTCTGCCTTCAGCTCAGGTCATGATCTCTGGGTCCTGGGATCGAGCCCCACATCAGGCTCTCTGCTCAGTGGGGAGTCTGCTGCTCCCTCTGCCCCCCACTCATTCCCTCCATCTCTCTCTCCAAATAAACAAAATCTTAAAAAAAAAAAAAAAAGGTTGGGGAAACAGGACAAGTCCCTGGCAGACAAGGCTGGGGTTGTCACAGCTTGCTTAGACAGTCATAGCTCATCCTCTAGATGTGGGCATAGCACTGCCAAATTCTGGGTTATGGAAGCAAGAAAGAAGAGAGTGGTACTGGGCAGGCAAGAACTTCAGCCAGTGATTAAATTTTCCAGTGATAAAAATGCAGTCAGTTGTCTTCTCAGGAGCCTGACATGACCTCTCTGTGGCTCAGTGTCCTCATCCGTGACATAAGACAGAGTGCCTCCCTGAGCATCCGGGACCAGGTTACACGAGGTCGTGTGTGTGGCCCAGAACATGCACGCTCACCCAGCGTTAGTGACTGTGGGATGACCGCGACTGTGAGGGCGGTTCGTTCTGGTGAGCGGCAATTTAACTCTGGTTACATCAATTCTCTTCTTTCTCACTCTCATGCCCACTTGGAAAAGGTGCTCGTGTTTTTGTCTGGGCAGTTCGGTGAGCTAGAAAACAAAGCACTAGCCCAGGGTCTGGCTCTGGAACAGTGGTCCTAAGACACTATTATCTGAGACGCTGTGCCACAGGCTGACACCGTGGGATCCAAACCCTGCATCCTGACACCGAGGGACTCACTAGCCAGCCTCCCCCCACCCGTGTGCCCTGCACACGGGCACACGCGCCCCACGCAACGGTATTCCTCGCCCTTGCGACCTCGTGTGCCTCGATGTAATCACAGTAGCCGCCCTGAGCCAACGTGCCAGGCACCAGGAAGAGCCACAGCCGCTGCGGGCGGCAAATAGGATGCCCGGTGCCTGGGCAGTTAGACCAGCCGCTGCCCCGTCCGCCGCGCCCGCCTGCGCAGCCTGGGCTGGGACCGGCTCCGGCCACCGGGAGACGAGCAAATGGCAGGGACAGGCGCAAGCCGCACGAGCCCCCAGCTGAGACTTTCTTCTCCAGGTGGCAGGATCCAGGACAACTTTTTAAGAAGGAACGGCCATCTCGCTGCCGGATTCCCTCCCGGGTCAGCGCGCCACCTGTGCCCTAAGACCTTCCCAAAGATGGGGAGAGGGTCCACCGTGTGCCAGGCTGCTCGGGATGAGCCAGGCCGCGCGGGCTGCGAGGGAATACACAACCGTGCAGCCGGACCGGGGGCCACCGGCCACGGTGGGGGGGGGGGGGGGGGGGGGGGGGGGGGGGTCCCATGGTCCAGGAAACGCCCACAGGACACACAGCCTGCGGGGATTCGGCATCGGGCTCAGGCTCTGGGCAGGGGCACTGCGGGGGGGCGCGGCGCGGGGCCCTAACCCCGCGGCTGGTGTTCTGTGTTGCAGCACAACATGCCCTTCTGGCGGGTATCCTGCCACGCGGACCTGGAGGCGCTGCGGCACGCCCTGGAGCTGGAGTATTTATAGCGGAGCTGCCGCCTCGCCACCTGCCATCACGGGCGCATCCCACGCACCCACCCACGCCCTCGCCGTCCCCGCCTCCCCGCCTGATGCCGGACGCCGGACAGGGCCCCTGCGGCCGAGAGGACGTGCCTGGTGACCATCTCAGCGGCTGTCCCCGTAGTCCGAGCGCGGGTCCGGAGACGCCGGGAAGCCCACAGCCGCTCTGGAACATTTAACTTTGGAGAAGAGGACTGGCTCGGAGACCAGGCCTTCCTACAAGACCCACAGAACAAAAGCAAGGAATTGCTAATTTGGGGGAGGGCCGGTAATGAGGAAGGGGCAGGCCTGGGATTTTTTTGTTCTGTTTTGTTTTTCTTTTTAATTTATGGACTAATCTCATTACTCCGGTATTACGCTCTTGTACCTGTGTTGTCGGTTTTCTTAGTCGTTGGTTTGGTTTGGTTTTCTAACCTGGCATGTGGGCTGGTGCAGTTGGCATTTACGTACTCTCTGCTCCAAGTTGTGCTCTGGGGGGACAATCATTCTTTGAACACTTGGTGAGGGAGGCGATTCGGGGCTGATGGGAAGACTGTTGCTTATTTTTATTTTTAAAGACCTAACCCGACGTCATGTGGACAGTGCACGTGCCTTATGCTGCCATCTTGTTTTCTAGGAAGAGGGGACCCTGGGGAGGAGGCGGTACTTTGTGACAGATAAAAGGCATTAAATAAAACCACGTTTACATTTTGAAGTGGGCTAGGGTGTCTCTACTTTATGACCATGCTCGAGGCTTCCATTAGAGGCACTAACAGACGTCCAGCCATCCACAGAGAGGAGGTTTGGGTGAAACAGACAGACCCACCCCTTATTCCTAAAATTAACTACCCAGGTTGTCAAGCACTGTTCTGTTGTGAGGACTAAATGTCCCAGTGGTTTTGATGGAAGCTAGGATTTCACAGTCTGTAAGGTAAGTGTTTTTGCCTGAATTCTAGAGGACCCAGAACTCCCAGTGGTCAAGGATAGGGTCTTCCTCATTCTGTATACTCAATCCCCATCACAGTCTGACACAGATACAGCACTGAGGGCTGACGGATGGATAGATGGATGGATGATGGATGGATAGACGGTCGGTCAGACAGACGGACGGCAGATAGATTATGGATGGGGGTGGGAGGATGGATGGATGAAGGAATGGAGGATGGATGCATGGGTGGGGAAAGCTAAGATTCACTGGCCCCAGGCTGCTTAATTGTCACTGTTTTCCCAGGAGTATCTTGCATCTCTTGAGAACAATTTCAAAGTAGAGGAACTACACTATTCAGCACTCACAAACAAAAGCCCTTGGCCTCCCAGAAGTCTGAGCATGACTTGAGAACTTCCTGACCAGCCCAGACAGAGACCCAAGGAAGTCCTCACGTCAGCCTCTGGGTCTGCCTATCCAAGGACTTTAGAAATCAGAGAGTAACCATTTGGATTTCTTTCCCTTGCAAAGGAAAGAGACACAACGGAGGAGGCGTAAACCAAACAACAGAATTCTTTGGCTTACCTGACTGAAAAGTTTAGGGATGTGTGACCTCAGACACCCCCATCCCAAATGCAGAATTCAAGACATGGCTTTAAATTTTTTAATTCAGTCTCTTTCTCTCCATCTTTGGACGCTTCAGTGTGGTTTCATTTACAGGCATATACTTAGAGTAGAAGATTTCCACTGATACAGCACTAATTCTTAAAAGGACAACTGTTTTGGAAAGTCAGGTTATATCTATTATGTTAGTTAACAAAAGTCCTTGTGGTTCAAATATTTTTAATTGGTTCTTCCTTAGTTACTTGTAACCAAAAGCGTCCCAACTTATATAGCACATAATAGTGTTATTAGTAGTAGTGTTACATCTCACAGGCTCAGATATCTACTCAGAATATCATTCATTCATATTACCAACACCTAGAGCTGGGCATTTGTCACCAGATATTACTCAGGCATCTAAAATGCACTGGCAGGGGCGCCTGGGTGGCTCAGTGGTTAAGCGTCTGCCTTCGGTTCAGGTCACGATCCCAGGGTCCTGGGCTCCAACCCTTGCATCAGGCTCTCTGCTCAGGGGGAAGCTGGCTTCTCCCTCTCCCACACCCCTTGCTTGTGTTCCCTCTCTCACTGTGTCTCTCTCTGTCAAATAAACAAATCTTTTAATAAATGAATTAATTAATTAAATGCTTGAAGGCTAGCGGTGTCTGGCTGGATCAGTCAGGAAGCATGATGTGACTCTGGGTCTTGGGGTTATGGGTTCAAGCCCCAATAGATTACTTAAAAAAAAAAAAAGTCTAGAAAAAAATTTCTTAAAGATTTTATCCATTCAGGGGCGCCTGGGTGGCTCAGTGGGTTAAAGCTTCTGCCTCCAGCTCAGGTCATGATCCCAGGGTCCTGGGATCAAGCCCCACATCGGGCTCTCTGCTCGGCAGGGAGCCTGCTTCCCTTCCTCTCTCTCTGGCTGCCTCTCTACCTACCTGTGATCTCTGTCTGTCAAATAAATAAATTAAAAATATATATATTTTATCCATTCATTTGACAGAGAGAAAGACAGCACAAGCAGGAGGAACAGGAGAGGGAGAAGCAGGCTCCTACTGAGCAGGGAGCCCAAACACCCAGGTGCCCCTAAAAAAATTTTTTTAATAAATTGCCTGAAGGCTACAAAACAAAGATTTTACTTTTTTTTTTTTTTTTTTAAAATTTTTTTTTTTTTTTTTTAAAAAAAAGATAACAAAAGGAGGCAGAGAGGCAGGCGGAGAGAGAGGAAGGGAAGCAGGCTCCCTGCTGAGCAGAGAGCCCGATGCGGGACTCGATCCCAGGACCCTGGGATCATGACCTGAGCCGAAGGCAGCGGCTTAACCCACTGAGCCACCCAGGCGCCCGATTTTACTTTTTTTTTATAAAGATTTTATGTTTTAGAGGGGCGCCTGGGTGGCTCAGTCAGTTAAGCATCTGCCTTCGGCTCAGGTCATGATCCCAGGGTCCTGGAATCAACCCCCGTGTCAGACTCCCTGCTCGGCAGAGAACGTGTTTCTCCCTCTCCCTGCCACTCCGCCTACTTGTGCTCTTTATCTCTGTCAAATAAATAAATCTTTAAAAAAAAAAAAAAAAGGGGGCGCCTGGGTGGCTCAGTGGGTTAAGCCGCTGCCTTCGGCTCAGGTCATGATTTCAGGGTCCTGGGATCGAGTCCCGCATCGGGCTCTCTGCTCAGCAGGGAGCCTGCTTCCCTCTCTCTCTCTCTCTCTCTCTCTGCCTGCCTCTCCGTCTACTTGTGATCTCTCTCTGTCAAATAAATAAATAAAATCTTTAAAAAAAAAAAAAGATTTTGGGGACACCTGGGTGGCTCAGTGGGTTAAGCCTCTGTCTTCGGCTCAGGTCATGATCTCAGGGTCCTGGGATCGAGCCCCACATCAGGCTCTCTGCTCAACAGGGAGCCTGCTTCCTTCTCTCTCTGCCTGCCTCTCTGCCTACTTGTGATCTCTATCAAATAAATAAATAAATAAATAAATAAATAAATAAATCTTTAAAAAGAAAAAAAAAGATTTTATTTTTTAGGGATGCCTGGATGGCTCAGTTGGCTAAGCATCTGCCTTCAGCTCAGGATCCCAGGGTCCTGGGATCGAGTCCTGCATCACAAGGAGCCTGCTTCTCCCTCTAGCTGCCTCTCCCCCTGCTTGTGCTCCCTCTAACAAATAAAATCTTGAAAGAAAAAAAAAAAAAGAGATTTTATTTTATAAGTAATCTCTCTGTCCAATGTGGGGCTCCAATCCACAGCCCTGAGATCAAGAGTCACCCGCTTTACCAACTGAGCCAGCCAGGGGGGTGCCTACATTTTTTCCAAAAAACAAAAAAACTCCTACTTGGGGCACCTGGCTGGCTCAGTCTGTGAAGCATACAACTCTCGCTCTCAGGGATGTGAGTTCAAGCCCCACAATGGGTGTAAAATAAAATCTTTTAAAAAATAAAACTGCTTTTTAAACTTATAAAAAGATGGTCACTGAGATACACTGAGATACCACTTTCCACATCACACTGGCAAAAATATGAAAGTTCTGGGACTCCTAGTACCAGCAGAGCTGTAGGGCCCCTCACAGATTTCTGGCAGAAGCTGAAACTGGCACAACTCCCTAAGAGGGGAAGTTGGCAGTGTTTACCCAATTTGTAAATGGTATCCAGCAATTCCACTTCTGAGAACTGATCTATATATTCATGTGGGTGTGAAAACTCCATACAGATTTATTTTCTACAACACTGTCTGTAATAGCAAAGAATGAAAACCACCTAAACACCCATCAGTTGTGTGCGGGTTAAAGGACGGCACGGTCACAGGGTGGAATACTATGCAACCATGAAAAAGAATAAGGCTCTTCCCTACGTATCAGTCTGGGAAGGTTGCCTAAACACATCACTAAGTGAAAAAGGGCAGTTTCAGAACATCATGTATCATAAGCCACCTTCTGTACCAACATTTAGGGTCCAAAAAGCAGCCTCTTGTCCAGCGGATAAACACTGAGGGTCTTTTTGTTGGTTGAGATCGTGACTTCCCGAGTATACACATGGTGGTGCTGGGTCAACGAGGGGGCTGCTGTCCTCTCAGACACTGGCTGGAGTCCAGAAGGGAGCATTGGGATGACAGGCCCAGAGTAACCGGAACAGTGTGGGGACGCTGTTGACAGCCTGCTCCCCTCCAAGCAGGTGGCACCTGAGCTCAGTCCTGGCTGGTGAGAAAATCCAGGGCAAGCACTCCAGGGGGAAAGAAGGAAGTACAGAACTTGTGGGCAAACAAAGCTTTCAAGCTGGAGGGAAAGAAGGGAAACCTGGGAAAACTGGAGGTGAGGTCACAGGTCATGGGGTCAGAGGGTAAGGCCCAAGCAGATGTGGTCGGATCCTTTTGGTCACAGATTTGGAATTTTACTGGGGTCGGGATTTTATTCTAAGTCCAATGGGGACCCACAAGAGGGTTTTAAGCAGGAGACTGGCATGATCGAATTGGTATTTTTTAAAAATGGCTACTGTGGGGACAGTGGTTTAGAGGGAGAAGGATAGAAGTAGGGTGTCCAGGGGTGCCTGGGTGGCTCAGTGGGTTAAGCCTCTGCCTTCAGCTCATGTCATGATCTCAGGGTCCTGGGATCGAGCCCCGCATCAGGCTCTCTGCTCAGCAGGGAGCCTGCTTCCCCCTCTCTCTCTACCTACTTGTGATCTCCCCGTCAAATAAATAAATAAAATCTTAAAAAAAAAAAAAAAGAAGTAGGGTGTCCAGTCAAAAACAACTGGAATTCCTCATGAACTTAAATAATTTTAAATTTCATCTTATAATCTACAGAGAGTTTCCTGCACAAAGTTCAAGTATGCACCTTGATGTATTTTTACCTAGGATCACACTTGGGTAACCACCGCCCAGATCAAGATGGAAAAGCTTTCTAGGAACCCCCAAAAGGCTCCTTCACAGCCTCTCCCAGCCTCTACCCACATTCCATCACTGTCCTGATCTCTCACCAGTCTCCCCGTGAGTGGTGCTTTCCACCGCTGTTGATGCTAGCTCCGCTCGGGGAAAAGCTATTCCGCTGGTGACCACCAGAGGGCAGTGCGACCCCGCAGCTGGGCCCAGCCGCCCTCCAGTGCCACCCTAAGCCGGGCCTGGAAACAATGCAAGGCTGCCCTTAAAAGGATTCAGAGAGCATTATAAAATTCAGCATGAAGTATCTGGCCCCAAATGAGTAGCCGGTAAGCTCTGGCTGTAGGTGAAACGCCCTTGCAGACATCAGCCCTCTCCACGGGTAGCAGAGTCAGCAGAGTTCTGGGCCTCTTCTGCCTCGCCCCTTGGATCCCCGATAGCCACCTGCTGTGGTTGAATGAGAAGCTGCAAACCCAAGCCCAGCTTCTAACACTAAGCACCTGCTGTGTCCCAGGCACCACGCTAAGCCCTTGACCCACATTAGCTCAGATCACCCCCACGGGAGAGGAAGCATGGCACGGTGATCAGGCAGGGGACGTTGGGTTAAATCCCGGCTCTTCCCGCTACTCTCTGAATCTCACTTTTCAGATGTAACATGGGGGCAACAACAGAACCAACCCGGCGGATTGCTCACAGCACTGAACGCGTGCAGACAGGACCAGTACTTAGAACGGCGGCTTCCAGACATTTCTGACTGCACCCCACGGTGAGCGGTGCCGATTACATCAAACCGAGGAGAACACGTACCTGTGTATGTACACACACGTGTGTGTATGTTGTCTGTGTCTGAAATGGGCTTCACCAATCAATGCCTCCCCCATCTTACTGTGACACATCCTAGTCTATGCCATCTGCTCTATTATATTTTAAATGGTGCAGGTCACAATCTATTATGACATTTTCTCTTATAACCCGGTGTCCGGAAGATGCTAGTTTAGAACAACGTTCGGCCAACAGTGCGTCCATCTTCCAATTAACTGCGGCGTTCACAAGCCCCATTTACCTAGGGGGAAATGGAGGCCCAGAGGGGTGTTGTGGCATGCCCTTGACCTTGCAGCCAGAAGGTGGCCGAGCTGAACCCCAACCCAGCATCCTTGCCAAATGACTGTTTTTCGGCCCAAGGTTGCCAACTGGTGGCTCACAGTCCAGATTGGGCCCACAGAGACATTTCATTGTTGTTCACATTAACGCATTCAAACGTTGACCCAACTATTCAAAACTTGAGAGATCTGGGGCGCCTGGGTGGCTCAGTAGGTTAAGCCTCTGCCTTCGGCTCAGGTCATGATCTCAGGGTCCTGGGATTGAGCCCCACTTCGGGCTCTCTGCTCGGCGGGGAGTCTGCTTCACCGCCCCCCACCCCCGCCTGCCTCTGCCTACTTGTGATCTCTGTCAAATAAATAAATAAAATCTTTAAAAATAATAACAAAACTTGAGAGATTTAACTCAAAATCCACTCTTCCAACTTCTCTCCAAAAACAAAACCAAGGATAGGGCAACACTGGGCCTGCAGGTACGCAAGATCAGCTGGGGCCACTCCGCAGCTTCTGCTGTCACTGCTCCAACCTCACCAAATGCCACCGTCCCCTGCCATGCCCTGTCACCTCCCTGACACATCATCTACCATCACACATAGCAGCTGGTTTTTCCATAGAAAACACATTTTTCTATCAAAAGTGGAAGGAAAATAAAAACTAAACTAAGAACTACAGGTTTCAAGAAGAAAACAGAGGCACAAGTCTATTCTAACATGTTTGATATTAAAAAAATACATGTCTGTGTCCACTCTCCCCCGACCTGTTTCACTAGTTTCTGTTCCCCACCTGGTCCTGGGAGCAGAGCTGGCAACTCCCATTTTACCACTACCTCGTAGCTACATCTCTTTGTCCACAGCTGTGTCCCCAGCACCTGAAACTGCCCAGCCAAGAATGGGTGCCTAATAAGGGAGGGAGGGAGGGAGGAAGTAGCTTTTATACAAAAGCTTCTCAAATGATGACAAACGTAAAGGTTAAGAGCAGACATTCCTTTGCGTCATCAGACTGGGTTCAAGTCGTTTCTGCCACTCACTAGCTGTGTGACCTCAGACGGCTTCCTCAACCTCTCTGGGTCTGGTGTCCTCAGCTGCCAAGGGCAGGTTATTAGGATTCAGTGCACGTGAACTTCCTGGAATGTAAAAGATGCTACAGAAATGAAGTTGCCTTCTCCTGCAGATCACCAAAGTGAACCGAGGTCAGTACCAGTTGTCTTAAGCTGTCTACAGCCCAGCTGACCTGGCCTTGGACTATCTCCTGGGCCAGGGAGGCAATGGTTTTCCATAAATATCATGCCCTCAAGAGAGCCTGGGGCAGACAGAGCCCTGGGCCAGATGGCAAAGCCAAGGGTTTGATCACCAGCCACAACTCTGGGTGAGAAATTACTTATTCAGATTCAACCATTGCCCCTCCTTGAGCTGTGCTTTCTGGAATGGAGAGGCGGGAAAGCTGGAAACCCTTCTCAGTCAGGGGTCTGGAGCACTGAGGGCCCACAAATCAGCTACGTTCACAAGAGACCCCTATTTGGTATTGAACTAAGTAAGGGAGAAAGCGGGCTGCACACGGGGCATTCGGCCTGCAGGTGGAGACGAGAGCAATGCTGTGTGGGTCAGGCCCCAGGAGCTGGAGCAGCTGCTACAGATCAACAGAGGGGCTTCCTCATCCCGGGGGAGCAGCACCCCGCGCCCATGCCCGCCCACCCCACACCTCGCCGACGGTCCTGCCATGAGGCTCCCTCAGCCCTCCTCCTGAGTCTGTAAACACTCATCCTGTATCAGATCCAATCAGGGAAGCACTCAGATTTGGCCCATGAGTTAGGGGTGAGATACGTATTATGGGACTTAGATCTTCTACGGGGGTCAGAGGAGTTGGAAAAGCGGCGCCCAGTCACCAACGAGGCAAACAGAAGCCGTGGGGCATGTCCAGCCACCAAAGTGAGTCTGCAGGGAGGCGCCAGAAGAGAAATCGACGAGGAACCTTGGCCTCTGCGGCCAAGCACCCAGGGGCGGCGGGCCAGCTGCTGGTGTCCAGGAGTCAGAAACAAGACCGGCGTGTAGCACAGAAGCCAGCAAGGACAAGCTGGGGTCTGAGGGCACGTCTGCAGCTGTCCTAGCCACAGCAGCCTTGCAAGAGAACGAGCTGCTGCTTCCCTTCCGGCTTCAAAATCACATCTGAGTCCCGCTTTGGGTCAAGTCTAACTCGGCACCATTCAAGGGAAAAGGATTCTGGGAAATATAGTTCCAGCCGAGCCGACTTGCCGTGGGCCCCACTACAGCCTGGTTCGCTTACTATACCCTTCCGCTTTACCTGGCCGGGCGAATTCTGCTGGCCAGAATTCTGGCCAGGCTGACAGAGACTCTGGGAAGTTTTGCAGGGGCCGCTGACAATGTTTGTGTCAACCCAAGGCCTTTTGTTTGGGCAATTTCCTACCTTAGGCGTGGCAGCCGAAGCGTCCTGAATCCCAACTTCCCAGCCTTCCTTGCGGTTAGGACGTAGGCATGTGACCTAGATTTAACCAATCAGAGATCCCCAGCTGGAGACTCAGCCAATCAAGTACCCCCAAGCGCTATTTAGACTCAATTGGACCCAACGAGCGCAACCTGTTTTGCCCCGTCCAGATTCGCTCGCACGGGAAAGCAGTGGGATTCTGCAACGTGCATTCTGATGTGTGGGATCCAATCTAGCAAGGAGGCTGGACGGACAGGCCCAGTGTCACCGGTGAGAGCTGCAGTGTCTGGGCCCAGTGGCCGTGAAGGGAAGGTCCTGTGATGTAACTTGGCCGGTTTCTCCGGCCCTGCCTCCCAGATGTCTGTGAGTCCCGCAATATCCTTTAATGAATTCCTTTCCTGCCAGATTACCTAGAGTGTTGTATGCAACTAAAACCCTGCCCCCCCCCCCCTTTAATTTCATGGAAGCCTGGAGTCTCAGTTTCCCAGCTTCACAGAGAGAACAGTACCCACCCCGTGGACAGTGGCGGGGAGTCCAGAAAAGAGGGTCCCCGGAGGTCATTTCGTAAACTGACCGCGGTGTCGCAGTCATGGGGGTCCAGTCTGAATCCTGACTCTGGCACTAACCTGTTGTGTCACCTTGGGGAAGTCACTTCCCTCATGCTGCCCCGTGCGGTTATCATGAAGACCAGAAGATGCCAGCATGGAAAACCCTCAGCCCACCCCAGGGACGGTGGAAGAAATATGGTGACCTTTGCTTCCCCGGATGAAAGAAAATGCAGGGGGTGTCCCGATGTGCTCGGATATAAAAGCTTAAGTTTGGAAAACAATTTCTATGTGTGAAACACAACCCTGATTAATGCCACTGAGTTTTACACTTAAAAATGGTTAAAAGGGGGGTGCCTGGGTGGGTCAGTCCGTTAAGCGTCTGCCTTTACCTCAGGTCATGATCTCGGGGTCCTGGGATCAACCCCGGCATGGGGCTCCCTGTTTAATGGGGAGTCTGCTTCTCCCTCTCTGCTCCTTCCCCTGCTCGTACACGCGCTCTCTCAATTTTTTTAAGAAAATGGCTAAAAGGGCAAGTTTTGTTACATGTTTTACTACATTTTTTTAAATAATGTAATATACCCCAAAATCACTGAATTACTTCAAATGGGTAGATTGTATGATATGTGAATTATATCTCAGTTAAGCTGTTAAAAAAGAAAACTACCCACCCGGCTTGCCATCTGCTTTGGAGCACAGTGGAACCCAGCCTCTTCCTCTCTCCCTCTCTGAGCCCATCAGCCCCACCCCCCCCCCCTGGAACCCCCCCGCTCTGGCCCCAGGGGCCTGCCTTCTCTTCCTGGAAGATGCCGGGTCCCCACTTCAGGCCTCTTATATTCGTTCTTCCAGCCGGGACATTCTTCCAACCAGGTTAATGGCTCTCGGGTCTGGCTGCCCAGTAGGATAACCTGAGAAACTTTGAAAGGACAGAAGCCCAAACCCGAGCCCGGAGAGTGGGATGTCATTATTTGGGAAAAGCAGGTAGGATCTCAGCATTTACCTGTTTGTTATCACCAAAAAAAAAAAAAAAAAAAAAAACCACCTTCCCAGGGGCTTCTAATGTTCCGCTGAGAATAACCAATGGCCTGGTCATCACAGCTCGGTACACCTTCATTCCGGTTTATGCTCAGGGACCAGCTCCTTTGAGAGGCCGTCCCCAAACACACCATCAACCTCCCCTCCACGCCCCGTTTATTTACCTTCAACATTATCTGTCCCACCTATGATCATGTTATCTGCATAGTTGACTGATTCCCGTGGGGAATGTCAGATGAGGACAGAGGCTGCACCTGTTTTGCAAGTACTGTATCCTCAGTGCTTAGTCCAGACAGAGTGCTCGGTAAGCAGCTGTCACCCGAATGATCGGCTTTGGCCCACCTCTCTGTCCCCCGTGGTCCAGCTGCGGCTCTGGTGCTGCAGTTCTAGGCCAGGGCCACCAGGTGGCGAGAGTGCCCGATCGCATTACGGTCCTCCGCATTCTCAGCCAGTCCGGCCCCACGCTGGGCCATCCTTAAAACGTAACGAGGACCATGGCAAACCCCTCTGGGTCCTCCTTCTTCTCGTTCGTCGATCCAGACTCTTCAGGCATCTGAAAATACTCGACCGGGACTAGCACCAGCGAGGAAGTCTCCGCACCCTGTCTGGAAGCTTGGAGTTGTCCCTCTCTTGTCTGGTTTCTCACAGACCCTCTGGTGCAGCCTTGGAGGACTCCCACGGGACCCCCAACCCTATGGCCAGTGTTCGGGGACTATCCGAGGATGCACTCCCGGGGGCTGTGACGTGCACTGTCCTCTTGCAACCCAGGGTGACGGACCCACAGGGCAATGAAGAGGTGTTGGGAGATATGCCCCAGACGTCAGGTAAGTAAAAAAGGCAACAAGACAGGAGGGTTTGTGTCAAATGCTGCCGCTTATGTTCCAAAAAGAGAAAAAAACTGCCTCCCCACAGGGGTCTGTAAATGCACAGACTGAAGAGTGCCTAGGAGAGGGACCGGGGAGAGCCAGGGGGGCTGGGAGCACACCCATGTCTTTCCAAATGGGAGGCACAGACCTAGTCAAATATATAGTAAAATTCAACATTTTTTAAAAACCACCACTTTCTCTACCACTTCCGCCTCGGATGCTTCCTTCCACAGGAGGCTGCAGCTGAGACCCCTGGGTGCAGGGTCGGGGTGCTGGGGAACCTCACAGTGAGGAAGGCTCAGAGGTTGTCCCTGCTTAAACGCAACCCCACCCAGAAACCGTGCATCCTTCCAAGCCCTGGCAACACAGCTCACCTCTGAGTGGGACACACAAGAGGAAGTCATAAATATGTATTAACTTTGCTCAAGGATATGAGAACTAGTAAGAGGCTGGGACAGAGGACAATGGGGGGGGGGGAGTGGCTGCTTCAGAGGTGACACCTGAAAGACAATCCAAGATGCCAGCCACGGAAGGGTGTGCCAGGCCAAGGGCACAGCAAGTGCAAGGGCCCTGGGGCCGGATAGGGGCTGGTTTGCTGGAGCTGAAGAAGTGGGATACTGCGGTCCTGCTTACCACCTCAGCCTCATTCTCTAAGGTGGGGCTGTGTCCACTGCCCCTCTGTGGTCTTCAAATGAGACAGCAAGGGGCACATACATGCCCAATGAAAGGAAGCTGAGGGGTGCCTGGGTGGCTCAGTGGGTTAAGCCTCTGCCTTCAGCTCAGGTCATGATCTCGGGGTCCTAGGATCCAGCCCTGCATTGGGCTCTCTGCTCACCAGGGAGCCTGCTTCCCCCTCTCTTTCTGCCTGCCTACTTGTGCTCTCTGTGTCAAATAAATAAATAAAATCTTAAAAAAAAAAAAAAGAAAGAAAGAAAGAAAGAAAAAGAAAAGGAAGGAAGCTCAAAAAATTTCTAACCCAAAAAAAGATGATGGCCTATTTGCTGGAAAAAGCATTCAGTAGCAGTCCAATTAGAATTTCACTAGCTCCATGGCCTTGAGCTAGTTACTTCTTTGGGCCTGTTTCTACAAGAGCCCCTGGCGGCTCCCATCACGGTGGCCCACACCATCCACATGAATATCAGGTACCACTGACCCTACATGCGGTGCCCTCCCCACCTCCACTCCTCTCAGCCATACCAGCCACCCTGCAGGCCATCAAGCATGTCAAGCTCGCAGTGAATACCTCAGGGCCTTTGTACCTGCTGGTTCTGGTCTAGGATGCTCACCCACTCCAGGTCCCCACAGCCAGCTCTTCATTTAGGTCTCAGGTCAAACCCCCAGTATAGGTTCCAGTGAGAGAAGTCACCTTCACCCCTTGGTGTTATTTTAAAATATGCCCATTTTTGGTTTGATCCTGGATTTTAGCACCATAATTAATAAAAATTAATTAATTAATTAAAAAATAAAGTATCCCCATTTTGTTCCTTTCCCAGCAGCGGTCAGCAAATGGCCTATGGCCCAAATCCAGCCCAACCTCTGCTTTTTGCAAGGCCCATGAGCTGAGCATATAGGATTTACATTTTCAAGTGACTGATTAAAAAAATCAAAATGTTTTGTGACCCCACAGAAGCCAAATGACCCGGGTGAACCCAAGCCGTATTAAGGTCGCACACGGGCCCCGCCATTCCCGAAAGCTCAGGCCCCAACCCTCGCCAAGTGAAGACTGTCCCCCTCCCCCTCTCACTGTCTTGCTAAGACCAACCAGGATTTCCCTTCTGGTTGGTGTGTCCCCGTCAACGGATTCCAAGGAACAGGACCTCCTAGGAAAGGTGCCCACTGGCGCCCCCCATTATGTGCTCACCACCTGTGGAGATGCCCTTGACTTCCTGTGCTGGGTCATGCAGACCTGACACGGCCATCCCGACCCGATGGAAAACTGCAGATTTGAGGACGACCGAGCCATTTTTCCAAAAACAGTTTAATTAAAAAAAGGTGAAGAATCTGAAAAAAGGGGGGGGGGGGGGGGGGGGGGCAGAACCCAAAAGAGCATAACGGTGTGAGTCCACTGGCTCAGTCACAAAGAAACACCATCATCAAAAAAGATATTTAAGTTTAATACAAATTTTATACAAAGAAAATGTGAAAAAATACTTCCATATGCTAAAAGCAATTATGCTTCACAAATAAGGCCAGCTAGGCTATTTTTTTTTTTTTTGACAACTGCAATTCACAAATGTTCTTTCTCTCTTTTTTCTTCTAATACTCTGTGTAGTTCTTCTCTAATATGGGGAACTAGCTGGAAACTGTACACAGTTTGCATCCTCTTATCAACAACGAAGAGAAAGTAAACAGGACTAAAATGTACAACAGAATGTACTGGAATGATATCGTACAATTAATTTTCTCATATACATACATCACCTTTTGCTTTGTTCAATGCTTTTTGTTTTACACAACATACAAAATGGTACTACAGTACAAGTAGTGTGACAGACAGCACGGCCAAGGTCTTGCTTTCTCTCACACTGCCTTTGTTTCATGCTTACATAAAAACATAAAATTCCATCGTATAAATAATACATACATGCCTTTCATCCCAGACTCCAATGTCCTCTGCGTGCATCTGGCCTCTGAGTGATGGCTTCCAAGCAGCACAGCATCACTTACCAAGTATGTGTGAGTGTGTTTAAAAAGGAACCACAAAGCAAAGAAAAGATTTCTCTTTGTTTCGGAGCTTACGACCCTCACGCTTTCTCCGTCCTCTCCTGCGGTGGAGTGGAATGGGGCTTGCTTCCGTTTTCTGGAAACAAGGACCTTTTTTCTTCCCTTTTAGGAGTAGTCATCATTGAAACCACACAAAATAAACTAGCTTCTCCAGGTGTCCTTCTGGTCCTGAGAGCTGGCGTCGCGTAACACAGGAACATAGTATCAGAAAAGGGCCGATGGCTTGATGGGATGTGCCCACAACAGCACAGAACCTGTGCCCAACCCCTGGTCCCGATGCGCTGCGTACAGACGCCTGAACGCCAATGGCTCGTGTCCCCCCGCGGCACCCACGGATGAGGGCCTGTGTGCCACACGATCCCAGGACCCAGGCTCCATGCTGCGGTGACAGAGGGGCTGAACGACCATCCCTCCTCCAACGTCCAAACATTCTTTTTGTTGTTGGGTTTATTATTTTTTTTAATTGTTGTTCTTTTTCCTTTTTTTTTTTTTATAAGTTAAAGTCAATACAAATATAAAAAGGGGAAGGTACTCTAGGTTCAAGGACATCCACAAATTGTACATTATTTACACCTAAAGCATAGGTTTCGTGTGGGTCCAACAGTCCTTAGTCGATGCTAATGCCGGACGCTATGTAGTGTAGGCCGCCCTCCGTGCCCAGGGCGAAGGCCAAGTCTGCGTGTCTGGCGCTCTCCAGTCTGAAGGTGGCTGCTCTCCTGTTTCACGTTTCTTTGTTGCTTCCTATTGCCCTGGTGTCTGGTTTTTTTTTCCTCCATGGCGTGGGTGGCTTGTGTCGTGACTTGTCCCTAGTCCCAGAAGGTGTCCAGCCGAGACTCTTTCGGGAGGAGACTCTTCGAACTGGAGCTGGCGTTGTGCTCGGAGCGTGTGGGTCCTCGCTTCTCGTCGCTGCTGCTCCAGCAACTAGACTTACTGCTCCGGGAATGGTCTGCGGAAGAAAAGCAACAGAAGGAGACGTTGAGCATTCCCGCCAGCGGCACCGAGGCACACCCGCCCCGGCCCCGAGCCTCCTCTGCGGGCCGCCACTCTGCCCGCCTGCCCAGGTACCGCAGCCAGTGCCTCCGACCGCTCCCCAACGTTGGGGGAGTGGGGGAGGGGGTCTCCAGAGGACAAAGGTAGAATGATTTAGCGTTTTAGGATTCAACAGCGGATAAGAGAAACAGCAGGTTGTCACGTTGTGGACAATCAAGACTGGGGAGGAAGGACGCAAGTGCCAAGGCGGGCAGGTCTCATGTCGCACCCGGAACCGTGAACCTGTATTACACGGGGGACCAACACCAAGCACCCCCTGGGCACTTCTGCGTCCCAGCTCGGCTGCTGCAAAGTGGCACCGAAATCTGGCATTTGATTTACTTCCTCCTCTTAGTGGAGTTTCTTTAGTCAATTTATAGACAACTTGAAAAAAAAAAAAAACCCCACAACCAAACCACCTGAGGGAGAGGATCACAAAGGAGAAGGAGCGAGGGCCGGAATGGCTAAGTCCATCCAGAAACACAGACTCATGGACTCCCAGCAAGGATAGGCTGAGGGGTCACCGAAGGACACAGAACTAGAGATAAGACCTAGGACGGCTTCGAGGACGTGGGTACCATAAGAGCTCAACAGTGGTAGAGAAATCTAGAAGAGGTTAAAGCAAGAGCCAAATGAGGCCCCTGGAAGCTGTCGCGCAGCAAAGCTCAGCTTGGCCAGCGTGGCCGACGGCGACAGAGCCATCAGCACATCGCCAAGACCCCGTCACGCCCCAGATCGTCTGCCAAGTTCAGAGAGGCTGGGACGGAACTTTGATTTTAAACTTCCTGAGGTGGGATGACCTTTAATTGAAAGACGCCAATGGTCAAGCTCAGACAGAATGAGAATGAGTGAGGAAGGGACCAGATCAGAGCGGGGAATGACACTTCTCACGGCTTGGTAAAAAGGAATGCGTGTGTTTGGTCATACGTTCCGGTTTTGGAAGCTCAGTAATGAAGAGAACGACAAAAATCTCCAAAAGTAATGTGTTCAGTCAGGAGGGACGTCTTTTTAACCACCTGCATCAGTCTCACCAGAAGAGGAGGGATTCGGGGAGACAGCACTGGGGTCAAGCGCAAGTCTTCCCAAGACTCCTGAATCCACCTCCTCTTAGCATTCGTCCTTGTACGTGACACCCACCCGGGATGGTTCCGCAGGAAGGTCTATGGGGAGCAGTGCAGCTGGTCATCGGCCAATGTGAGAAAACCCTACGACAACGCGGTCAGGCTTAGACCCCTGCACCAAGGAGCCAGGCCAGCCAGGCCCGTGTCTCTGCAGAACCCCGCTCCTCACACTAAGGGGACACACGGCGATGGCGGGAACGGCTGATCACTGCAGGGGAGAATCAGCGTTAACCCAGGGCCCTTTCTGAAAAAGAGCAAGGACGACCCCTTCTAGAAGCCAAACCATACATTCTGGCTCTCGTTTCCTACTGTGGTTTTCTGTGGCCACGCGAGGCACAGCTAAGAAGTGCAAGAAGGCAAAAGAACAAGCCCCATCTATCTGAAAACAGAAGACACATCCACGAAGAGAAATGCGCGCGCACACACACACACACACACACACACACACACACGCACCACGAGGCTTCTGCAGGCCCAGAACGATTCCTGGCAGCTCTGGGGACACGGTCCTACTTCCCCTTGTGGGCCGGGTAGCTGGGGTGCGGGCTGCCCGGCTGTGGCACTCAGGGCTTTGGCAGGCTGCTTGCCACACTGTTAGGGACCGAAGAGCTGGTCCAGGTAGCCTCGGAGACCATCAGGGAGCTCGGGAGCCCCGAATCCTACCACCGGCTACTGTGTTCATCAAGATGCTGCCCGCTGTTCTCACAACCGTAAGCTCTCTTATCAGCTCGCCCTTCTCCAACCGGAGCCACACACAGGGGACTGGCACCTTTTCACTGTGCACGCTGAGCTGCACGCAGGGTCCCTGGCCACCAGCGGTGTGACAGATGGATAAGGTGCACAAGGACAGAAAAACAACTCTGTGAGCCACGAATTCAGAAGCATGTCAAAGCACAATTCTCAGAACCACCAGCTCTGCACACAGCCTAATTCCACCAGGGAAACAGGGGCCGGAACCATACTGAGACGGAGAGCATCCCCCGAGGGAGAGGATAACTGAAAGGGAATCACAACTCCTCTCCACTGACGGAGGGTGGGGAGGGTGAGGAAGGTGCCCGGGCCAGGACTGAGGAAGGGGCTACAGTAGAGGTATCGAGGGGCCAAATCCACGATGACGGGACCCTAAAAAATTACATCTGAAATCGAAGAGCCAAAAATCAGTGATACGAAAGGGCTTTCCGAGGCCGTGAGGGTCATGGGGTCCAGCGAAGAGCTTGGTGTGGAAGAACTGAAGGTCGGACAAAAGGACAAAACAAACTCCAGGAGAAGGTACAACTGCGCCCGAACGGGCACGTAATCCTGGCAGCCCAAGCGCCTCCTCGGCCAGAAACGGCGAGCTCGGGACGGGGGGAACCCAGCCTTGAGGTCTCCAGCTCGGCCGCCAGCTGCCAGCGAGAAGACTCAGCCTTGGTCACAGACGCACCTGTTCTCAACACTGAGGATGGGAGGTCACAGCGGAGCAGAGGACAGCCACCGAGGGAGGGGACAAGGGACTCCAACTCTAGCTGACAGAACCCGAACTAAAGAATGCGCATTGTATCTGACCCAGGGAACCCCCTAGAGCATGTAAACAGTGACACAGGTCATCAGGGAGGAGGGGGAAAAGAGAGGTCATCGATGAGCCCAACTCTCATCTTCTAAAGCCAGAAATCAAAAAGAAACGTGGAAAACTAACATCCAGAAACAAACGGACAAGGAAATATATTATTTGTACATAAGGAGGTAAGAACCAGGAGTATCAGTGAGGACTGGGCCTAGGAACGGTCCTCCTCCGTACAATTTTATTTTCTCGAACTATATGCATGTTTTGCTTTAAAATCTCAAAATTACAATTTGACAAGCAAGCAGCAAGGAAGAGCATTCTCCCTCCGACTGCCTCCTCCTCACCCACCCAGCACCAGGAGCCACTCGGAGCTCAGGAGCCCCCAGTGGGTTTCAGAGCCCACTCCCTCCCCTCTGCGAGACTCCACCGCACGGCCACCGCCCCCGATGGCAAAAGCCAGCAGAAGTTAAATGTGACGTACAAGGAGTTCGAAGGGGAAGCAAACAAGGACATGCTTCCTTCCGCTTTTGCACGATCTCCAGCATAAACCGTTTTGTGAGAAATAGAGGAAAATGGTAAGACGCCAAGTCTGTTGTCCTGACCAGGCCTCTGGGCACCTCCCACTCGTGTCCCTCCCGCTCATGCTCCTGGATGTCACAGCAACACTGCCTGAAAATAATACTCTGCTTCCTCCAGTCTCTAACAGTGAGGTCTGGGGTGCTACCCCCGCCTTGCTAATATGCCTCCCGTGCAACCTAGTCCCACATCCTAAACGTGCACGTCTCCCAAGTGTGGCCCCAGATGCACCTCTTTCTTTACCCAAGACCTGCCAAGAAGATCCCTTCTGCTGTGGGGATCCTGGGACTCTGACCAATCTCATCTTTGTGAGACAAAGTCTCAAAACACCGTTTAGAATTTAAGACGTCCACAGTGATTCATGGCTCAGAGGTCAATGGTGACTGCACCGGGACAGAAACCACACGGCGTGAGCCCAGCAGTATGTGAGAAAGGCTGGAACAGGTCTTAGACAGACATCGACCTGGGCTGGGGACGGAGACAGGTTGTAGACAGGTTGTGGTAGCCACTAGCCACATGATGCTATTTAAACAAAAGAAAAGAAAATGTTGACTTCTATTCCTCAGTCTCCTCGGCCACAGTTCAAAGGTCCAGCAGCCAGATGTGCAAGTGGCTCCCAGGGGACAGCACAGGTGGAGAACGAGGCCATCACTGCGGAATGTTCTAGGGGGCAGCACTGCTCTAGGGGGGGACCCAGGGTGTCAAGGAAGGGACCTAGAAGTACAGGAGGTTATTTAAATGCCATGGGAGAAGGAGGTGCCTGGGTGGTTCAGTCCGTGAGGCGCCCAACTCGGTTTCAGCTCAGGTCATGATCTTAGCCGACAAGGAGTCGGCCTGGGGACTCACTCTCCCCCTCTGCCTCCGCCCCTCCCTGTACTCATGTACATGTTTTCTCTCAAATAAATAAATCTTTAAAACTAAATAGACCGGGGGTACCTGGGTGGCTCAGTCATTCAGCATCTGCCTTCGGCTCAGGTCATGAACTCAGGGTCCTGGGATTGAGCCCCTCGTCAGGCTCCCTGCTCAGTGGGAAGCCTGCTTCTCCCTCTCCCACCCCCCCTGCTTGTGTTCCCTCTCTCACTGTCAAATAATAAAAATCTTCTTTAAAAAAATAAAAACAGACAGAGAGCTAACAGCCACGGAAAGGAAGCAACTGAAAGTAATACATCTGGCTATGAGAGGACAGGGAGGGAAAGGCCAGCGCAGCTGCGGGAAGGTTCATAGGCTGGGGGGCTAGACGGCGAGGCAGCACCGGGCTGTGCTCCTCTGAAGGGACAGGCAAGGCCACGTGCTGTCCGTGACAGTGAAGGGAGAGTAAGAACAGGGGCTGCTACCCAAGGAACTGGTCAGATGAGCAGGCCTATGAAAATGTCTGCTTCTGAGGTCAGTGGTCAAGATGGGGGGAGGGGGGTGCGTGCGTGTGCATGTGAATGTGAGTGTGCGTGGTGGAACGAGCGCGTCCTCCTGCACAACCTTCTCTGGCTGAGCTCTGAAGCTTGGGTGCAGACGAGAAAAAGACAGCCGGAGTCTGTCCAACATGGGGTTCTGCCAGACACTGAGAAAACCAGAAGGCGTGGGAGGCTGGGTTACAGGGTGCTGCTGGGAGGAGCCTGGGAAACGAAGGAAGGAAAGAGGGAAGTGAAGAAAGGAAAGAGTGAGGAGGTCCGGAGCGGGGGCGGAGGGGAGAGGCCACATCCACCGCCCTGACCATCCCCACACACCAGCGCCTTAGCAGTTGGGTTATACGAAATTGCTCACATTCGACCCTTTTTGACTCACAGTTTCATACAGGCCAACCTAAGCATTCAGAGCACCGTGGTGGCCTCACCGAGGGGACTGGACTGAAGTCCTGGCCGTGATCGTCACCCATGGAGTTACTCGTGCATGTGACTTAACCTCCACAGCCTTGCCATCCTCACCTGCTTAACGGAAATAGGAACGTCTCTCCCAGAAGCTGGGAATAAACGCGCTAAGGTTTAAGTCTGTCTGTGTCATGCTCTTCGGTAAGCAACAATGAAGCGTCCCTCTGAGTTCCCCTGCAGCTCTAGAAGATGGGAGCTGTCGGCTTTATTCCTCCTACATCCTACATTCTCAGGGAGAATTCCAGATCCTGCCCTCCCTCCCCTCCCACCATCCTGTCACCAGACTCCTCGGGGATAATTCTCTGCCTGTTCTCTGCCCCCACCCACACAGTACCAAATCACCAGCACCTCCTGGGGCTTCTGGCCTCCTCTCCCCAACGCGAACCCTCCTTTCCTCCCACTCGAGACAGCCATGTGCTTCAGGTCAGGGGTCCGCCAACAATGCCCCAGGACCAAATCCACCCCAACGCCTGAGTTTTCCAATACAGATTTTCCTTGGCGCACAGCCACACTCATGGGTAACTCAAGCACCGCTCATCTCATCCATGTCCGCCTTCACAGATCTGACACAGACCACTGGGCCCGCAAAGCCTAAAATACGCACTCGCTGACCCTTTAGGGAAAGTTGGCCAACCCCTGGGCTGGGTAATACCTCGTGTCACCTCAGACGTCCCCCAACCACGTTCCTGCACGCAGTACTCCGCATTGCACCGGATTCCGGACAGCAGCCAATGTCCCCAGTGGCGCGCTGAGCCCACGTCCCCCTCCAAAACCCCAGCAGCGCCCCCCTTCTGAAGCAATGCTCCCCAAGACTGCCCTTTCGCACACCACCTCCACAATTCCCACACAGCCACAGTAACCCTAACATACTGCCCAGTACGTGTTTTTCTTTTTAGCTCACTTTGAACGTCAACGAGTTTTAAATCACTACCTACATCACCAACAGCAAATCAACAATACGTGCCACAGACAGAAGGCAGCTAGACAAATAAACATAATGAAAACCACACTGTAGTATGCACATCGAGGTAGACACCATGTCTGCTCTTTGTTAAAAGGAGAAACTAGCAAATATCAGAGAGGTGCGAAAGGCATCGTAGCACAAAACTGAACTGTTCTCGGGATTCGGTCAGGGGACTGGAGGGAAGGGAGCAGGGAATGATCTCGACAGGCGGTTCAATGTTATTTAATCCCAAGTTCACCTTCTCCCTAAAATCGGCTCGTGCCACTCCCTCTCAACCCCTTCCCTCAATCTGAATCCCACTCCCCAGCCCTTCCGGGAAACCTTCCCCAGCTACGGACGCTAACAACGGCCATCAGATGCTAACAATGGCCATCACCTCCTCCTCGGTGCACTGAGTACACAGAAGGGAAGTAACGTGTGCTTTTCTGCTAAAGAGAACCATCCAGCAGACAGAAAGATTCTGGAGCTAAGGGACGCTGAATAAAGCAAATTGTCCTCAATGGGGGCACCTTCTTCTGCGAACCCTCTGGAACCACCCAAAACTGGTTTAGGAAGGGAGGAAAAGTGACCCTTCGGGCTAGAATGGAGGACAGCTCAAACCCCACAGAAGAGGAAAAATTTCTACAGGAAGATCAAACACCTAAAAATTTTCTTTAAAGTCTCACCTGCCCTCGCCCACCCAACATAAGAGGTGAGACCTCAGGAATAGAGTTCCAGGTGATTTCGCTCACTGGGGTCATTTCCCTGAGGGCAGAAGAACTGCCCAACCCCACCCCAAGTCAGCAACAGAATCCTCATTTCAAATCAAGTTTTATGGGGAACCCCAAAAAATAAAGCAAACCCAGGGTAACAACTGATCAGTTTGGAGAGGGGCCTGAAAGCTGCCTTGCCCGGTCATTCCCTCACCCCAACCCCAATGACCTGCCCAGGGAACCCCCAAAGATCCCTAAGGATCCACAGTAGTTGGAAAACCACTGCCATAAACCCTTAAAGTTTTCCCTGAGAAAATGGCTTCCCCTCTGCCCGGGAGGAATGGTGAGAGCACGGTTCACCCACCAGGGGGCAACATACCAGAGCCTTGGTTGGAGCCTAAGAGAATGGAGGAGGGCGTCTCCCTGGAGCCAGAAAGGTCGAGGGTCTAAAAATACAAAAAGAGAGAGATGGACACAAGGCACGGGGGCCAATGTAGCCCCCCCAGGGAAGCCTAGGGATCCATGGGGGTGCTCATCACTGCCCCCAAGGCACCTGTGTGCCCTCTGCCTGGCGAGCTCAGGCAGGGGAGGCCAGGTCAGCTGGGGTGGCCCTACACCTGCACTCAGTCTCCCAGAATGAACAGGCTGGAACACAGTAACGGGGTGGCCCTTCCTCAACTCTACAGCCTTAGCTTCTAGAACATTCACTGACCTACCTACCCTCCAGAGTTTGGCCCACATCTAAAAAGGAGGTGTATTGCTGCAAAAGGATTATCAGCTCCCATTTATTTCATGTTAACCCCTTCCCAGGCAATATTATCAATGAAATCAAAGGGTTTGGGTGGATGGCATAAAGACTTATTCTTTTCCTAATACACATCGAAATAAACACATAATACTACAAATGTAAAAACGTTATCAAGGTGCCACCGAAATAACTTTTGCGTACAATCCATGTGACATCCAACACACGCTGGGAGCTAGGAGGTGCAACTTTCGCTCTCCAATATGGCAGCGACCGGCCTGATGTGACTATTTATATTTCAATTAATTAAAATTAAAACTGAAAGTGTGAGTCTTTAGTCATACCAGCCAGGGTGCAAATGCTCAGCCACCCCAGGTGGCTAGCAGATCCCACGCTGGGCAGAGCAGACACAGAACACTCCCATCACTGCAGAAGGTTCTACTGGACAACACTGTTGTGAACTGTGAGAGTCCCCGGAGAGCAGCTGCCAGGTCACACGAATGTCCACTCGGGCTCCACGTCCCTCGGCCCCGGCCCGCACGCCCACTGGAGAAAAGCAGCTAAGACTGCCCCCTCCCCCCACAAGCAACAGCCTGCCTGCCTGGACCACCTTGCAGACAAGCCTCCTACTACATGGGACTCGCAGAGGTGGCAGGCATGGGGACGGGTGCGCAGACCCCGCACGGCCCCAAGTGTTGGTGTCACTGGCCCAAGGCGAGTGGCTACTCACCGACCCGCTGTCCTTGCTTTTCTCCGCTGGTGCCTCCTTCTCTTTCGAGGTGCTGGCTGTTTCCGTGGGGGCGGCCTGAGTGCTGGAAGAGCTCCCCTGCGATGGCTTGTTTAGTGTCTCTGAGTTCACCTCGGCATCTGCTTCCTGCTGAGGGGCCGTAGCTACGGGGGGTAAAGAAGAGAGAAGCCATGGGTGAGCCGAGCGCCGCGGCTTCCAGAATGGCAGGAAGCCCCACCCTGCATGAGGCCCAGAAGGACTCTGACCGACCACCCACCATCCGAACAGAGGCAGCTTCTGTGCAGCCCCACCCAGGGGCTCTTCAGAGTTTTCCAGAAGCTGAATGCCAGACTTAGTGTGAAAATACGCTCATTTTTAACAGCTCGTTAATTCAAGTTTTATTAAGTCATTCTGGAGACGAAAGCATAGTGGCAGAGCAGATGAAGCCCGTCAGCAGAGGCAGCCTGTGACGGCTGACCCTGCTTTACTCGTGCCGCAATTTCTCATTTCACACCTATTCTAGCCCCTGGATTTGCTTCCTTCTAAAGCAAGGCAGGGAAGTCCACATGAAAAAAAAAACAAAAAACAAAAAACAAAAAAAAAACAACAACTCCGTGTCTAAGGTAGAGAGTATCTGGCTGGAGAGGGCAGAAGCTGGGAGCATCTGAGAAAAGCTCAGAAAGACGGACATTATGATGCCACAAAGGAAGGAAAACTGAAGGACATTATGGGCATCTTGTCAAAGTAACAACAAAAGGATCATCAGACACATATATTCCAGAGCTTAGGAGAATCTAACTCCACTGTACGAAGAGACTTAAAGTAGCCATTAAGAAGACATCTCCCTGGAGGTAAAAGGACCCGGCAATGTATGGTTCAATATGGCCTTTTGAAAATTAACAAAAGAGAACATCTGTCTAGAGTAGGAGCGGCCATACTAGCGCTACTTAAATTTGTTAATAAAGTTTTATTGGAACAGCCACACCCACCATTTAACACACTGTCTAGGACTGCCATCTCCCCAGATCAGCACAACAGAGCAGTTCCAACAAACCACATGGCCCACAGAGCCAGAAATATTTACTTCACAGGAAACGTCTGCCTACCCCTGGCCTTGGGAGTGCTTCTTGATCCTGGGCATTCACATGCCACCTTCAAAAAGTTTACCAGTCTAACAGACACACCACCTTAATAATTATGTCATTTTTAATTAAATGAATTCTTTAAAATGGAGGCTTCTGGAGCACCTGGATGGCTCAGTCAGTTAAGCACCTGCCTTTGGCTCAGGTCATGATCCCGGGGTCCTGGGACTGAGCCCCGAGTTGGGCTCCCTCATCAGCAGGGAGCCTGCTTCTACCTCTCTAGCTCTCTCTGCTTGTGTTCTGTCTCTTTCTCTGTCAAATAACTAAAACCTTAAATAGAAATAAAGAAGGGTCTAACTCTTGATTTCAACTCAGGTCATGATCTCAGGGTCGTGAGATCGAGCCCCAAGTTGGGCTTTGCACTGAGCAGAGCCTGCTTAATATTTTAAGATTCTCTGCTTATAGCAGCAATGTTCACAAAAGCCAAACTGTGGGGAAAACCTAGATGTCCATCAACAGATGAATGGATAAAGAGGATGTAGTATGTATGTGTGTACACACACACACACACACACACACACACACACACACACACGATGGAATACTATGCAGCCATGAAAAGAAATGAAATCTTGCCATTTGCAACGATGTGGATGGAGCTAGAGGGTATTATGCTGAGCGAAATAAGTCAATCAGAGAGACAATTATCATATGATCTCCCTGATATGAGGAATTTGAGAAGCATAGTGGGGGGTTGGGGGGGTAGGGAAGGAAAAAAAATCAAACAAGATGGGACTGGGAGGGAGACAAACCATAAGAGACTCTTAATCTTACAAAACAGACTGAGGGCTGCTGGGGGTTAGCGTGGAGAGGGTGGTGTTATGGACATTGAGGAGGGTATGTGCTATGGTGAGTGCTATGAAATGTTTAAGACTGAAGATTCACAGACCTGTACCCCTGGGGCAAATAATACATTATATGTTAATAAAAATAATTAATAAAAGAAAAGATTTTAAAATTCTCTCTTTCCCTCTACCCCTTCTCCCCCACTTGTGCTCACTCTCAAAAAAAAAAAAAAAAAGCCTTTTAATTCTAAGCACATAAAGCTAATATGTCAGAAATAAAAGCTAACTATAAAAATTAACTTCTAAAAATTACCAATAAATTCTAGCTAGACAGTGTGTCCTACTGGAGGCTCCTAGCCTGAGGGCTGCTTATTCTGTGTTAGAAAGAGAGGACAAAGATTAGTTCCAAACCAACACTTGTTCCTTCACATGAGAATTAGGAATCTAGGTTACTTAAAGCTTTGAGTCCAATATTACTTCAAAAGCAGGATTTCTCCACTTTAGTGCAATTGGCCATTCTGGGCCAGATCATTCCTTGTCAGGGGCTGGGGGGGGGGGGGGGGGGGGGCGCTGTCCTGTGCATTGCGGGGAGCTTGGTGGCATTCCTGGCCTCTCCCCTCCGGACATTAGTAGCGCTTGCCTCGGTCAGGATGGCCACAACTGTCTGCAGTCACTGCCAGTGTCTCGGGGTGGGGACCAAATTCACCACGACACCTCCCATGAAGCTATCCTCAGCCAAGTAACAGCGAGGAAGACCCAAGTTCAAAAGCTCACGCGTCAGCTATGTGTGCGCACGAGACTGGCAAGCCACCCAGCTTGCGGACTTGCGGGCCGCGGGGGAGCCGGACGCCCACCGCCACCCACCCCCCGAGGCCGGGATGCACCCCGCGTGGCCGTACCTGACTGGGTACAGGACTTCATGTGCTCGGGCCAGTGGGCCTGCTGGCAAGGGTAGTCACAATAGCTGGTGTTCCAGCAGCAGTAGAAAATGGCCTCCTTCTTGCAGTTGGCGCACCACTGCTTCTTCTTGGTCTCGTCCACCGCCTGCTGCTTCTCCAGCTCCAGCTGCTTCTTCACCTCGGCCATGAGCCGGTCCCGCTCCTGCTCCAGGCTCTGCCGCATCTCCGCCATGGTCAGCTCTGACAGGGGAGGGAGGAGGACACCGGCGTCATCAGCGGTCCCCCAGCCCAGGGCAGGGAGGTCTTCATACCAGATCAGAAAGGAAGCCCAGGACTTGGGTTCCACCAGACAAAGAGTGAGGGTCCTGGCTCAGAAGTGCCTTGGCTGTGCGACCCCCCCACCCCAGGGCAAGAATCCTAGCCTGGCCACGCCCCGGCATCTACACCCGCAGAATGAGCACTCATCACGCTGATCGGCGTGTCACCATGAGTGTGAGGTCCCTGGCATGCAGATAACCCGCCCCCTGATGCCATGGGAAAACCTTAAATAAATTTTGAAGCAGCTTCCATGAAGCTCGCTTTGAGTTTTACCATCAGTATGAGCTTTCCTATCCACCAAACACCTACACAGCCCCCAGCCTGCATGTGCAGGTGTGTTTTCTGACCACCTGTACCAACTCACTTCATCTTCATACTCACCCTATGAGACAAGCTCTACTACGATACCCCTTTCACAGATAAGGAAACTGAGGCACACGGCTAATTAGGGCAGAGCAGCCACTGGATCTCAGACACACTTTCTATTTAGTGTGTGCAGGGACGGTGGATGAGATCGACCACACAGGGCCCCGTGACTGATCATTACGGTTGATCAGCTATCGAACCGCTCAGTCTACTGACCCTTCCTCCTTTCACTTCAGGAAAAAAGTCCCTGCACAACTCCCCTGGGAGTGACCTGCACGCCAACAGAAAAATAAAGGATCCCTCGATCATTAAAATGATCTTCCTGAAATTAACACACACACCCCACTAAAAACACCAGGACAAGATGGGGGAACCTGGATGGCTCAGTCGGTTAAGTGTCCCACGCTTAGTTTCTGCTCAGGTCATAAGCCTCACATCAGGCTCCGTGCTGGGTGGGGAGTCTGCTCGGAATTCTCTCTCCCTCTCCTTCTGCTCCTCCCCAAACTGGCTCTCTAGTATATGTGTGAAGTCTCGCTCTCTCAAAACTTAATCAAAATTTTAAAAGACACCAGAAAGAAAATTAACCCCTTCCACTTGCGCCAGACGGCCTCTCTGCCGCTCACCACTGCCTTTAACAAGGAGCCTGCACACCTTGGTAAGTTCTGGCCAGCCACATGTATTTTTTTCCAAACGTGCAGCCAATTATTTAAAAATGGAGAGATTTGGGGCGCCTGGGAGGCTCAGTGGGTAAAAGCCTCTGCCTTCAGCTCAAGTCATGATCCCAGGGTCCTGGGATGGAGCCCCGCATCGGGCTCTCTGCTCAGTGGGCAGCCTGCTTCCCCCGGCCCACCTGCTGCTCTGCCTACTTGTGATCTGTCAAAAAAATATAAACAAAGTATTTTTTTAAAAAATGGAGGATTCTACATAAAAACAGATTCTTTGACTTTATTAGAGAAACAAGAAGCCACAACATCCAACTGAACTTCCTCCATGGGAACAGCCTGAGGAGCCAAGGGGTCCTTCCTGGGCAGCTTCATAAGGATTTGCGTTTGCAATGTGTGATCTCGGGATCCATCACCTGTGAGGAGGCGGGCACACCTGGGCATGCTCTCCCTAACACCGGACACGCGACAACTGCCAGCATCTGGACGCTGGTGCTGACACTACATGCCTCTACCTTTGTAGGGAAAGCCTTTAACAACATGGACACGAAAGAGCAAGCCACAACAGCACCTAGTCTAAGCCAGGGAGCAACACAGTAGCCTCCCCCGCAGTGTGGGCAGGCAGGTGTCTGAGACTTTGTTAAAATGCTGAGTACTCAATAGGCAGGAGGAATCGTCTGGAGCCACAGCGCCCAGACCAGAATCCCAGCTGTGGGACTCCCAACAAACTTGCCCAACGTGTCTGTGCCTCACTCCCTTCACCTGGAAAATGGGCTAACAGCCCTGTCTCAAAAGGGTTTCCGGGAGAATTACACTCAAAGTTAATTCACAGAGAAGTACTGAAGACCGCTCCTGGCCCAAAGTCAGAATTCACAACCGCTGCTGTTACTGTTTTGCTACTGATGCTGGCACCTTGCAGAGAAAAGAGGAGAACACCCCCTCACACCTGCTCTGGGATTCGACTCTCCAGGATTCTGTGGTCTCCCCAACAGTGGGACATCCCCAAGCCTACTTCAGCCTCAATCCATACCGGGACCTGCTTCCACAGCTGCAAAGAAGCTCACACCCCATAACCATCCTCAGTACAGACCACCCCGCCGGGCCTCACCTAGGTTGTGTTTCATTTCCGAGAGCTCCTGCTGGTGCAGCCACTGTAGCTTCTCTATCTCGATCCTCAGCCTGCGAATCTGTAACGAGAGTGAGTGGGACTCTTAGAAGGCATGTCTGGGGAGGGGGGCGGCATTAGGCAACAGGCTTAGAACTTGACCTCCAGCTGGAAGAGCCAATGCCACGCGGTGGACTGAGGCACAGGCAGTCTGGCTGCTGCGGTCCAGAGAGGTGGGCACCCGTGCGTGACCCAAATTCAAGAGAAATTCTGTTTCCGAAAACCAAATACAGTTGATCTTTGAACAACATGGGGGGAGGGATGAGATCAGGGGGCACCAGCAACCCCCCACAGTCAAAATCTACATGTAACTTTTGACTCTCCAAAAACCTAACAGCCTTATTCTTAATCAGGTAGCCTTACCAAAAACAGAAGCAGCTGATGAACGCACACATAATGTGTGTTAGACACTGTATCTATACAATCAGGTAAGCGTAACACAGTATTAAGAAAATCACAAGAAGGAAAAAACACAGAATACAGTACTGTACTGGAAAAAATCCACCTATCATGGATGAGCCCAGTTCAAACCCATTTTTCGAGGGTCAACATCACAAGCAGTCCATCTTTTCCAAGAAATACTGGCTCCAGAAAAAGCCACATCAAGTAAAAACAAGGGGGAGACAGGGCACCCGGCCGGCTCTGTTGCTAGAACATGGCGACTCCTGATCTCGAGGTTGTCCACAATGGGCACAGAGTTTACTTTACACATGAATGAATAAATGAATGATGAATGAAGTAAAAACAAGGACCAGATTTTCGTAATAAATTAAAACATGAAAGGTTTGATTAGAACTTTGGTCTAAAAAAAAAAAAAATGACTGGGGCACCTCAGGGCGGGGGGGCTCATTCCATCAGGTGTCTGCCTTCAGCTCAGGTCATGATCTCAGGGTCCTGAGATGGGGACCCCCACTGGGATCCCTATTTAGTGGGGAGTCTGCTTCTCCCTCTCCCTTTGCCTGCTATTCCCTTTGCTTGTGTTCTCTCCCTGCCAAATCAATAAATGAAATCTTAAAAAAAAAAAAAAAAAAAAAAAAAAAAAAAAACTTGAACAAATAAAGATAGCTCTGTTTTACCTCTCATCTAACATTTTAGGTAGAATCCATGGTCATTCCCCTGAAATTCCAAAGCCTAACATCTCTGGAGACCAAAGGCTATTTTGGAGGGAGGGGTTAAGTGTTGCAGGAAAGTCATCTGGAGGGGAAAATTAAACTCGACCTGAACTGCTATGGGGCTATTCACAGAGTTTGAGGACCACAGTCCTTCCCTGCGGCGGCGAAGTGGCCCTCCGCACTCCCTCCAGGACAGTGCAATGTCTCAAGACATCTGGCCTGACCCCACTGAGGGCTGCTGCTGCCAACAGGAGGCAGAAGCCAGGATTGCTGCTAATCGGCCTACGATGGACAGGGCAGCCCCCATAACAGGGAATTATCTGGCACAAACGTCAGCAGTGCTGAGGTTAAGAAATCCTGACTCATCCCACGTGCTGTGAACAAGCATGTTTCACAGCAGAAATGGGGTGGGGTGTGCATATTGACTTTTTAGATTCCGAAAAATTCCGCCCACGTCTGGACCCAAAGGATTCAAGGGAGACATTATGGATCCGTATTTACAACCACATGCCAATTCTTAAGCCGAACAAAAAAACAATTAAGTATGGCAGCAGGGGGTGGGGGGGAGGACATGCTTTACTAAGCCAACACTGCCCTTTCTTGTTTGTGACACCCTTGCCCTAATCAAAAAGAGGGTCACACGTGAGCAAAAAAAATCTAAAGGGGCTCATTGATCCTTCTCAGGACCTCTCTCAGTGTTTTATATTCATACCATTCTCGGTTTAAAGCCCCATTAGGACACCTTCCTGGAGATTTTCTCTTCTGAGGGCCTGCCTAACCCTACCAGGCCCTCGTAGGTCAATGGCTTGCGTGGAATTTCCAGGTCTCCAACCTCACTGGGAAGGACCTCAAGAGGTCCTGCCACTTGTCATTTCACCTGGTGACCAACCCCCTCCCTCAGCATCTGGCTCACGGTGTATCAGCCTAAGGAAGGCAGCTGAAGGAGGTCCATTTTTATAAAAGGTTACTTGGTAAGTGGACAATTTAATGTCTTAACCACTCCACTCCCTAGGCAACCACATAATTGCGGAGGCTCTCAGTACGCAAATTCTTAGACAACAAGGATCACTGGGATTAAAAAAGCCCACACTTACAGAGAGCGGGGAGACAATTACACATGGGGCCAAAGGAACTGATCAGGGGGTAAACTCAAGCTCTGGTCGGGGGCCGTCCTCTGCTCACACAAAGCAGGGTGTGTCCTCACAGAGCCAGCCTTTCTGGCTCAATGAAGAAGTACCCTCCCACCAACCACAGTCCGCAGAGCACGACGCAGGGACTTCCAGAGAAGCCGCATCCTGGCCCCACCTTACAACAGCCCGTAAAACACTCTTAGCAAGTAAGAAATTACGTGTCGTCGCTGACCTCGGCTATCGTGCTTCCCGTAGTGTTTTTAGAAAGATCATTGTAGATCTCTGTCATCGTTCCTTTTATCGCATCCATCATCTGAAAGACAGAAACAGAAACAATTCCGGTGATCACCTCCCTGAGGCTTTTCAAGAGGACATACATCTAAAATCTACCTAACATAAAGCAGCAGTTTGCAACAGGGGGGCTATTCTGCCCCTCGCAGGACATTTGGCATTTGTAGTTGTCCTGGGTGGAGGTCAAGGTTGAGCTAAATGGCCTACAGTACACAGAACAGCCCCCACAACAAAGACTTCTCCAGCCCAAAATGTCACGGGTCCTGAGCTTGAGGAACCGGTGTAAACCAGGATAGTGATGAATCAACTATAAATAAAGCTACTTTCTGTAGCCACAGGCTCATCTGGAGGGAACGAATGTGGGCCCCTGACATGTTAGGTGGGGCCAACGCTGTGGGTTTGAGGCAGGGGACGTTTCCTTTTGTGATTGTTGCTTCCTAATTCCTGCCCCTTAAAACAAAACAAAAACCACACACAGAGAAACAGAAACAAACAAACAGAACAACCATTTTATTGAGATCTCAATCAAATACCAATTCGACCATCCAGGCGCAAATCAATAGCTTCTTACAGATTCAGAGTTGCACACCCGTCCCCAAGGTTCAGACCTTCCCAGCACCCCGAAAAGAAACCCTGCTGCCCTTCAGCTCCCCGCACCTTGAAGAGCCCCAAGGGCCCCCCACCACTGATCTGTTTTCCATGCCTAAGGATTTGCTTCATCTAGATATTTTGTACCTACAGAGTCAATGTGGACCTCCATGACTGCCTTCTTCAACTCAGCACAGAGTTTTCAAGACTTGTCTGTGTCACGGGGCCTAGAAGTACTTCATTCCCTTTTATGGACGACTACTATAGTGCACGGTGTGGACACAGCCGATGGTTATCTGAAGGCCTTAGGTCAGGGCATTCACTCGCTGCCTTTCCCGTTTGCTTCCCACCTTCCCTCGCTCTCACCATCTGAGCCCTGAAGGCAGCGAGTTTGTGACATCAGCTCAGGTCCACGCAGCCAGGGGCCAGCTAGTTATAAGCTGACTGAACAGGGTCTGTAGGATGATTTCTCTCTCCCACTTGCTGGCTGATCCCATGCCCGTCACAGGAGGAGGAGGAGGAGGGGACAGGAGACCAAACGGGGCCTCTAGGCCTGGGCTGGCCACTGCCAAGCGTCCACTGTGTTTTGCAGCTGGCTCTGATCCAGCGAGAAGGCAAGACACAGACCCCCCCCTTGTATCCGATCCCCGAGATTTGCTTCCACCATCGTCCTCCCTCTGAGCCTCGGTTTCCCCATGTAGAAAACAAGGATGACTACGGTGGCCCACGTAGGGTGAGCACAAAAATTACGAGAAGTCCATTAAAGATTATGGTGCAGGGTAGGCGTTCAGAAATGCCTGCTCATCTTACTCCTACAGAAAAAAAATACACATGACCTGTAACTATGAAACTGCCAATCCCCAAAATACTAACCCCCAAATTCACCCCAAAATGGTAAAAAAACGAATACAATGTCTGTTGAGATTTCCGCTCTTATCTTGTTCTGGGGGCCACACAAGCACACTGCCAGGAGAAACACTTTGTGCTTTACACCGTCACTCTCTTTGGGCCTTCCTGTCCCGCTGGACCAACTATGTCGATTTAAAATATTAGAGCTAAATGGCTTTACGAGAAAACTTTAGAAAGCGGATGAAATTCAATACATTACTAATGCAATGGTTACATTCCATTTTAAAGAAATCATGGATTTGTGGACAGACTTTCACTCTTTCTTCCAAATATAGCCAAGAACGCAGCATTACTGAAGGGCGCCCTTCTGCCAAAACAAACAAATCTGGGTCTTCGACTCGGAGACAGGGAAGTTCATCAGTTCCAAAAGTATATCACTGTGTTCATTTTCTTAACTGCAAAGACAGTGTCTATCAAGAAGTTCATCCCTTAGTTTTGCTGTAAGAGCAAAAAGGGCAGCCAACGGTCATGGAATAAAACTAGATGCAGAAGCTCAGAAAACTAGCTAGAGCCGCTCGGTGGGCCTCAGTTTCCCAATCTGTAAATAGGCAGCGTGGACCAATCAGTGCAAGGCGGTTACGGCTGGTCTACAGGTAGAACAAGAGAACAACACCTTCTTAAATCAGTAATGAAAACATGACCGCCCCCCCCTTTCCAATCTCCTGTAACTCTGCACATCCTGTTAGGAACAAAGTCTCAGCTCAGTGCCAGTATGGACCAAGCATTGATGATAATCTCTCCTTTTAACCAAAGGAGCACAGCCTTTGGGCTTCAAGCTTTGACAAGGAATGATGTGGCAATGTTAGGCTCAATTTTATTTTGGTTCTTCAATAAAGTCAATTTAAACAAAATTAAGTTCAATAAAAATATAAAATCAGTAACTAGCTGGCAGACAGGTAAGACTAAAATCTTGAGAATGGCCATATATGACCTTGAATACTTGCTGTTCTGACGTTCAGTGACTATGACAATTCACACATTTTTTTAAAAAAGGTTTTTATTTGTTTGTTTGACGGGGGTGGGAGGGGGAGGAGGTCGGGGAGAGGTAGAGAGAGGGAGAAAGCAAGCACAGGCAGAGGACATGGCCAGCAGGGGAGAAGCAGGCTCCCCGCTCAGCAAGGAGCCCAGGGTGGGGCTCGATCCCAGGACCCTGAGATCATGACCTGAGCTGAAGGCAGTGGCTTAACCCACTGAGCCACCCAAGCGCCCCGATTCATGCATTTTATTCAAAAGGAGAACAGACATAGTCAATGAGTGACCAAGTCATCCCTGAGACCAGTTTCGATTCTAGCTGGGGTGAGGGGAAGACTGGGGAAGCAGGGGGACATGAGGTAGGGTTGCTTAAAAAAGCCACGTACAAGAACAACAGGTTCATGGACAGTGGACCTCTGTGGTCGGTAGGCTTCACGGGGATTCACAAAGCAGGGGACCTAGCGCAGCCATGCCAACTCCTGGCTGCATGGGACGTGTTCTCCGTTGCTACGTTTTGTGGTAATCTGTTATGCAGGGACACCTGATACACCTCGAGAAAAGGGATACAAAGAAAGTGACCAACAAAAACCCATCGGTAAAAGATGACCAATCTCTAAAAGGGAGCCTACCTTCAACACAACACAGTAACGCCAGCTCTTCATCGTGAGACGTCAAGAATTCTAGATACAACTATTCCCAACGACCGTCACTCCACTCTTTCTAGAAACCTGAATACTTTATTCATTGTTAATTAGTAACTGATTCACCTGTGAAGTGTAAATTATCATTACTGCCAGCTTAGTAACACGCTAAATACTCTTCCTAGGTTACAATTCATTACCTACTTTTTTTTTTTTAAATCTTATTTATTTGACAGAGATCACAAGTAGGCAGAGACAGGTGGGTGGGGGGGAGCGGCGGGGAGAAGCAGGCTCCCCACTGAGCAGAGAGCCTGATGCGGGGCTCGATCCCAGGACCCTGAGATCATGACCTGAGTCGAAGGCAGAGGCTTAACCCACGGAGCCACCCAGGCGCCCCTCATTAACTACTATTAATAGCCACAGAGAACAACAAGCCTGATAAAGAGGCGTCAGACACCCACAAGCAACTGCTCAACAACTCTGTATCGACACCGTGTGCCGGGCGCTTTTCTAGGCCATGGAGTTAAGGCAAACAGACAAAACCCTGCTCTTGCGGAGCTAACATTCTGGTGGTCATTCCGCTACGAAGTAGTCTGTCGCATCGACCTGCACAAAACACCAGGGCGCTCTCACGTGACGGTGAGAACGGCTCCAGGAAGTATCCGCCTGAACGTGTCAATGAACACAGAAGCACCTGCCAGTTCAGAGGAAGAGGCTGCAGCAGAGGACACCCACGAATGAGCCCACTGTGGGGATTCCCGCCGCCATGCCCCGGTGGGTGGGCGCACCCGGAGGGAAGCCACGACTCCCTGGGCCATTTGGTTCCTGGAAAACTCTAGAGGTGAGCATCGCACCTTTAGACATCTCGTGCTTACGACTCTTGCTTTGCTCCATGAGTCTTCTAAATGCAAACCAATCCCCCGGTCTGTTATTAACTGACAGAACAGCAGCTTGTTCCAGCGCTTACGGAAATGGTCTCAATGAATGATGTGAATTCAGAAAGGTGATTCTGACGTCATGTCACCTTCCCCGCGGTGCACTGACTTTAGCATCAGAGCCCTCAGAATAAGATGCGGTACATTCTAGATTTCTCCGCCTGGATCCGACTTCAGACCCAAATGGAAGAATGCGGGCTTGGAGGGCCTCAGGAAAAACAGGGTCTCCCCACCTCAGCACCCTGGAAAGCCTGCAAGGTCATGATCCTCCTGGCTCCCATTAGAAAGCGGGTCCTCGGACACCCCCACCCCCACCCCCGGGCACCACCGGCACTCACTTTGCTAGTGTACTTGGCAATGTCCGCAGCGACGTCAGCAGAGGCAGTCGCGATGGGCAGGTCTGCACTGACCGAGGACGCGAGGGTGCTCGTGGACCCTGAGCTGGTGACCAGGGGCGATGACTGAGTGCTGGTCACCAGGGTGATGGTGGAGGTGGATGGGCTCTGCGTGATCTCCTTCTGTTGGACGGCTAGGAAAGGAAGGCGTGCTGGTCACCCCACTGTCACGGGAAGGGCCCAACCGAGCATGAAGCTACGCAGAGGGACGGCAGTCCCTGACATACACCCCTTGAGCTCGTCTACATTCAAGTGAGAGACATTCTCCCCTTGACCAGACTCTGGCCAGGATCCTCTCAGCCTTTCCTGGGACAAGGTCTCAAGCATGACCCATAAAGCCTTGGGTAAACACAAATGTGGTTTCTAACAGTGGAAGGTTGCAACCCTAGGGTGATCCCAGACACCCCTAATGTGCCTGAGAAAACAAGGTTGCCAAATGAATTTACCACTTGTTCCAGCCAACACCCTATGGCCCCTGTCTCCCAGTCTCTACGGGAGGGTAGAAGCAACTCCACGTGGGTTTCACATGGACCAACCCCCACTTCCTATTTTTTTTTTTTTTTGTAAAATTTCACATCCTTGACTCTACTGGAGTCCCCACACAGCTCCTCCCCTATCCCCCATTCTCTCTCTAAAATGCCCAGTCACCTCTGTACCAACTGGGGTTGGCGTCAGTTCATCCTGGACTTTTTTCTGCCTATCATAACAACACACACTGATTAAAACCTGTCCCTACCACTTTCACTAGCATCCAGGTTGTCTGTCTTTGACAAAGGACAATCTGGAATCTCAGAACCACACCCATCAATGGGCCTCTTTTTGACAGCACCTAAGTTCCCCTGGGGAAGCTTCTAACTCTTAAGGGCACGAACACAGAAAAGACTGGAACTAGTCATCCCGACCTTAACTATCCTCAATTCACTTCTGCCCCACTAGCTCTTTCCATACCAAAAGCGTCCCAGCTGCACTCCCACGGTGCCCGTCCAATATGTCAGGCCTCCTTCCCCCAATCTTCCAGGAGTTCTCTGGGGCTGGTTCAAGACCTGGCTAGCATTCAACCCATAGCTTCAGCTCTTTACAGCTCTACTCATGAGGGGACACTCAGTATGTGAGAGTTTCGACCAAAGATCCCAACCACAAAGGATCAAGATGCAGGCTTCCCTGAGGGACAAGCTCGGCACCAGCGCTCATGAAAGCTGGGCCAACAGGTACCCACCCAAGTAGTGCCAGATGGAACAACTTCAGCCACTGGTGCTTGATGCTGACTCTTCCGTAGGTGGCTAATCCCTAGTGATTAAGGTACCCTTTGCTACCAACTCCTCACACCGGACCCTTCCCAAAATAATGCCAAGAGGTTCCCGGGTGTGCACAAGAAAACTTACAGAAAGGTATTCATTGCAGCACTGTTTACAACAGAAAAAGAAAAAAAAAAAAAAAACACAAAAACAAAAAACTGGGAGCAACCTAAATGCTCACCATCAGGCGAATACTTGATTTAAATCAACTATGGAAATACTATGCAGCAGTCCAAAAGAATAATGTAGATAGAGCTATTATGTACTAACACGGATGAACCCCTAAAACATGCTGATGGGTAAGAAAAAAAAAGAAAAAGAAGAAGGGGGGGGAGGAAAAAAAGCAAGTATAGTACCATTCTTATGTTTAAAAAAAAAGGAGAAAGAAAAAAAAAGTGCTATTTGTATGGAGGGTCATATATACGTAAATATATATGCGTACATGCATCAAAAAGGTTTCACGGTTAACAGTGGCCACTGAGAAAGGGTGAAGAATGAAATGGAAGTTTGGTCAAGACAACAGACTGTGGGGCAAATATTTTACCCCTTTCTAAGAAGCCTATATGCATGTATCGTTTCTAACAACAGAGGGGGATGGAAAGAAAAGTAAAAAAAAAACAAAAAAAAAAAAAACCAAGTTGCCAAACAATTTTTTAAAAAATGCCACATGGAACACGCGAGGCCTTCAAGATACGACGGCCACAAAACAAAAAGGAACTGGAAAAAAAAAAAAAAAGAAAAAGAAAACGGTTCTGTCTCTCCTGTCGATGTGGCGAGGAGGGAGCGGGCGCCACGTTGAACAGAAGGGGGCGTGGTACCTTTCACAGCCTGTCTGGTCTGATATCTCGTCCCCTGGGAAGACTGAGGCTGCTGGGTCTGCTGCTGGGTCTGCTGCTGGCGTTGCATCTTCTGCATGTGCCACTTTTGGGAAGACGTTTGAAACTTACTTGACGAGTTCCACGCGACCCGCTGCACGGCCGGGGCAGTCTCCTTCGGTAAAAGCGGCCTCTGCTTTTTCACCGGGCTCCCCGTGGTGGTGGCGGCGGCGGCGGCCGTGGCGGCGGCGGCGGCGGCGGCGGCGGCCGTGGCGGCGGCGGCGGCGGTGGCAGTGGTGGCCGGGGCCGTGACGGTGGACGTGGTGCTGGTGGTGACTGTGACACCAGCCGTGGGAGTTTGGGAGGAGGAGCGGGTGAGGAGTGGAGTTTCGGGTGGGGACTGGCTGCCCGCTGTAGTGGATGGTGGAGCTTTACCTACGACTAAAGCCGACGCATGAAGACAAGTAAACGAAAAGTGGAGACTGGACTCGGCGTGGCCCACGGCGTCTCCCTATGCCAGCACGTTCTGGGTCAGAGAGAGCGAGGCCAGCCACGAATGCTGAACAAACTCAGTACGGCCGACCCCCCCCCCCCCGCCCCCGCCCCACCCCAGTGCAGGAGCACATCTCACCTCGCGCACGGAGGCCGCTTCTGCACACCTGTCTCAGAGTGTCGGCCTCCTCTCGTGAGCACCTGCCCACATCTGAGACTGCTATCGGGGCCTCTGGGAGAAACGGGGTGAACTGGACCCAGCCCCTGCCCTCAAGCAGCCTACCAATGAGTGATGAACAGAATCACTGCCCACGGTTTGTTTTATAATGAAAACCAGGTTAAGCACTTTCGGAAAGTCCCAGCCGAAGTCAATCCAGAGATAAAGAGAATCCCCCGTGGCTAGGAACCTATAAAGCATGTAGCCCCAAGAACCAGGTGGCTTCCCAAGGGCCAAAGCACTGAACACCATGAAGTCACGCACAAAGAAAGTCTTCCTTGACCTCTCACTCCCTCCGGGACTAAGTCCCAGTGTGCTGCTAATGGCCTTGATCACCTGACACTAAAGGGAATTCCAACCCATACCCAGAACCTTCCCAACACAAGGGCATTAATTGCCAAGTCAGGAGACTTGCTTTTGTTGTTGCTGTTGTTGCTTTTATTATTTTTTTTTATTTTAATTCCAGAGTTCACGTACAGTGTTCTCCTTGCTACAGGTGGACAGTATCGTGATTCGACAATACTACATGTTACTTAGAGCTTATCGTGGTCAGTGCCCACCTTGCTTTTACTCTGACCATATTCCCGCTGCCACCTTCTAGCGGGCAGTACTGGTTTACCTCTCATGCAGTGGTCAGACCTACACCTAAAATGATTCTGCAAAGCGTAAGTTGCTTTAAGTAAAAATACAAAGAATTATACAAGCAGGACTTGGGACGGGCCAAACTAGTGAATGTGAATGACAAGTTTGGAAAAAGCTGCCTTCCGGAGTCTGTCTTCTAGGAAGGGCGGGGGACGGGGGTGTGGCGGGGGGGCGGGTAGGATTTCAACAGGCAGAAAAGTGAGAATTTGGGGCGGGTGACAGCATCAGCCAAGACGTGTTTAGGAACAGGCAGCATTTCAGTCAGTGAGAGTAGGCAGGGAGGAGTGGGTGGAAGGCGGGTTAGAGCCAGAAGCACTGAGCAGCCCAGAAGGGGTGGCCCCATGGCGCTCATCTGTAAAGCGGGGGAAGGGGACCCTAAGTCAGTCATCACTACAGAGGTCCCAGCCACCAGTGGGGCAGGTTTGACGCCCCTCCCGGAGAGGATGCCCGGGGATCACACCCAAAGCATGGGTACAAGGTCAGCACCCCCATCAGAGACAACGGAAGGAGGATATGTCTGTTCTTTTAGATTTATGTAACCTGGAAAAGACCTGACCTTGATCATCCTAAGGAGGATTTTCAGTAAGCTGGGTTTTAGGAAGTCAAGGACTTTTTTTCCTTTAAAAAAAAAAAACAAGCTGAATTTCCTGACTCCTCCACTCGAGTGTGGGGGGGCTTTCTCCATGGTCATCGCATCTGCCTGACCCTCCTCTGTCCTTCTGCTCCTGAGTCCCCTCCAGTTCATGGGCAAGGGTGCAGGTGGAGCCGGAAGCGGGGCTCCCCATGGAGAGAGGATCCTTCTCCAGGGTGACAGGACACGCCAGATACTGGATGCTGCCCCTGCACCTTGAAGGTGGGGAGGGGGCTCCGAACCCAGGTTTCCTAGGAAAGGTGCACCAGGGTGATCCCCCCCGTGGTTTGTAACCTGCTCATGCACTCTCCCTGCCTCCCTTTCCTCCCAGGTGACCAAAAATATCCCGTTACTGTTGAGGAGCAAGCCTAGCCCCTCTCCTCAGACAATAGGTCCTCCTCTTTCTACTCATTTGCAGAAGCACACAGCTGGCTTCAAAGACGGCTGCTGCTCTGCAGTGACAACAGCTGGCCCTCTGTTCCAAATAAAAACCTGGAATGTGCAACCCGAAAAGATTTTAGGCTTAAGGCACCCTTTGGGGTTACTACTTAGACACTAAAATATTTTGATTTCTAGAAGATTCTAGCAGTTTACAGAAGGGAAAAAAGGCCATAGGAAAATCCATTTCTCCTAGAAATTTGGAGTGTATACTCGTATCACCTATATAGCCCAGAAAAGACGGAATCTCTTAAGCTCTAACATTCCAGAAACTGCCCCTACTTATCAACCTGTTTATTGTACAGTTTGGTCACAGGCTTTCTAAGAAAAGAATGGAAAGTACTGATGTTGTAAGGTAAACACAACAATAGCAAGGTCTCTACGGAAGCTCTCTCTTTGCCTCTATCCGGAGCTCACCAGCTAGAAAGCGGTTTCGTTACCTAAGGCTCCAAATTCTGTACGTAAGCTTCATTCCCAGCTGAAGGTGAACTCAAGGTTACCATAGCACACTCCAGAATGCCCTTCACTTCATAAACTCGTAAGTGAAAACACAACGTTGAAAAAAATGCTCTACTGCAGAGTCTGATACAAAGCTGATTCTTCAGGGCGCCTGGGTGGCTCAGTGGGTTAAGCCTCTGCCTCTGGCTCGGGTCGCGATCTCAGGGTCCTGGGATCAAGCCCCCCATTGGTCTCTCTGCTCAGCAGTGAGTTGGCTTCGCCCCTCTCTCTGCCTGCCTCTCTGCCTACTTGTGATCTCTCTCTCGCTCGCTCTCTGTCAAATAAATAAATAAAATCTTTAAAAAAAAAAAAAAAAAAACCCAAAGCTGATTCTTCAAGATCAAAATACCATCAAGGGACTCCAGATTAAAGATTGGTAGGTCTTTGTCCCAACCCCTGGGACAATGCCCTACCTGAATTATGTTTTAGAATCACCTTCAGCTTAATTACATACACCACACACATGGGGTCTCCCAGACATAATTCCTCCAGACATCAGTGTAAGGAAGAGCTGTGTTTCATTTAATCAACTGGGATTATTATTATTATTATTTTTGAAAAAGAGGAGATCCTTTAAGGGACTGTATTTCCCTTGTTGCTTTGACTGCTAGGAAGCTCACAGCCAAAATGAAAAGCCCAACTGTGCTAACTCTGAAGGCTAGAACATATTTCTGTGCATAAAACGTTCCCAGACCGCTTCCTATTCTACTTTCATCTTTTACAGACTTTATTTACATTTTGTTTTGTGGTTAAATATTCTTGTCAATCTGTTACAGAGTCTTTCTGGAAGGGGAAGAGTCATAAAACCAAACCATCCAAAGGTACGTTCTAGAAAATAAGGAACAGTGGAACTGTTTCATTCATAGGAGCACTATGCCATCTCTGTATCCAAATAGTCCCACAAACCACATGGAACAAATGCTACCCCCCTATTGTTTTCTGCCACATTCGCCTCAAACCGCAATCCACAACACTTCATCTGATTTTTCAGAGGCCAGCCGGAAATCTAAGGTTACCCAGGAATGGTGTGCTGTTCTTGACTCCTGCCCCACTCAAGTGCTTCTCTTTTTCCCTCCACTGCCCCATTCAGAGACATTCCATCCTCTTGTGAATTCTTGCACCTTAACAACGGAGATTCCACAGCAAACCAGGAGGACAAGAACACAGAAGATAGATTCTCAAGGCCATCCCCAACTCGCTATAAGCAGCCAGGCTCAGAAACCCCCAGGGGGCATAGAATCACATCTTACTCAAGAGTTTGGTTGAGAAGTCTGCTGTCAAAAGTTGGGCATGGTCCAAAACTAAGCCTAACCCTTCAGGTGTTCACAGAGTACATAGTTTTGTGCCTATGACCACCAGCTTGTCCTTAGGCAATCTTTTTCCTGGTCCCTTAATTAATTCTTCAATTTCATCTTTCTCGGGCATTGGAATCACCTCATACCCATGTGCCAAACCAACTGGAAAATGTGCTGACTGCTTTGACCCAGGGAAGAACACCTTTCCCATCATTCACATGTTCCTTCTGGAGGGTCTGCCAACATGCCTGGGCCACGCAGGCTTGTGGGCAGTTACTGCTGATTCAGCCTGCAACAGCACCAATGGAAGCACCACTGGGATCAAGCAGTGGTTCTCAGCTAGAAGAGACACTCGCCTCCCAGGGAACCAATGGCAATGTCAAGACGTCTCTCACTGCCATAACTGAGCAGATGCTCCTGGCATCTGGTGGGTAGAGGCCCAGAATGCTATTATACATCCTCCAATGCACAGACATGAAGTATTACTCTGCACAAAATGTCAACAGCGTCAGTGCTGAGAAATCCTGGACTTGGGTCAGTGAAACACACATGCCGTGGAACACCATTTCAGATGCCCACCACCCAACACCTTCCCCAAATCTATGGCCCCAAGAAGCACTCAGCTTTCTAGTACCACCTCCCCAAATGATCTCCTAATTCCAGTAAAAAAATGCCCTGGGAAGGTGCCTGGGCAGCACGAAGGGAAGAAAGGGAGCGGACTCCTCAAGATCTTTGAACCGAACTCTTCTAGCAATTTCAACCTTGTCACATGTCTAAATGTGGACAAACACTTTAGGGAAATGAGTAAGCCTATTGGGAAAGCAGGTGCTTTGGCTAAAAATGACCTTGATGTTAAAAACACCTACCGTTTTTCACTTTTCTGGGCTCAAAATCAACCGCATTGGGTACTAAGCAGATGCAAGGCCAGCAGGCCCTGTAGGGGAGCTGTTGTCAGCCCTGGGCCTGATCAGTGACTTAGCCAGGTGATCTTGACCCAACCAAAGCTCCACTCTAGTATCTCCCTTTCCGACGTCAGAGGGTCACATAACTTCTGGAAATACAAATTCAAGGTGGCACTCTAAACCAAACCAAGAAACCGTAAACTGGTGCGATCACTTACCATCCTGCTTGGGAGATGTTTCTTTGGGTTCCTTCTTATTTTTACGACCCTCCCGCCCAGAATGGTCTTCTCCTAAATCTATGACAAGTTCACTTTCTGAATCGGAGTCCAGGCCCAAATGTACCGTTGGGGAATCGGTCTCATCCTTCCCCTTCAGTTTATCCTTTGTGGAATGAGGGGAGGCTTTCGCTTTCTCTGAAAAGTCCTTCTCGGGCGGGGGGCTTGCCTTTTCCTTCACTGAGCCCGGATCCGCTTTCTCGCTGGCCGGTGATGTGCTTTTCAGCTCTTCCTTAGTCTCCACCGGGCTGGCCAATTTGGGCTTTTTTTTGACAGCCGATGGCTCTTTGTCCACCCGGCTACCCTCTTTGTCTTCTGTGTCTTCTGGCTCATTCTTGGACTTCTGCTCATCGTCACTGATATACTCACTATCGCTACTATCAGACTTCTCGGAATCTTCCGAATCGCTGTGCTCTACGGCCGTGTAAACATCTTCCGAGATTTCATTTATGCCTAAATTCAAAGAGAAAACCCAGCATGTGGCGTAGTCACAAAATAAAGAGCAGGACCTAAAACGCAAACATTTTCCACGCCAAATGCTGGAATAAAAAAAAAAAAAAACACATTTCAAATCTCATCACACTGGCCTGGTGGGCTTACCGGTGAGCTGCAGCCGACAAATGGAACTCGGGTTTGCAAAGAGTTTCAGTTACTGACACTCAGGAGATGACAATGGACCAGACAATGTAAACTTTAAGTTTATCCGGAGCTACATCTCTGCGTCCCTGATAACTCACTGAGATGTAGAGGATGGGAGGAATGGAAGGGAACAACAGAGATGAGCTGTTAAAATGGATCCATTTTATAGATCAGAAAATAGAGGCCCAGAGAAATCCCTTATTCTAGAACCAAGACAGAGGCAAGGCCAGAACCCTGGGCTCCTGACAGACCACTAGCACTCTTCCCACAAATTCCCAAAGCATTCAAGTCCTTTTCCCTTTGCTTCCAGGACTCCAAGAAAGAAGCCAGAGCCTTAAAGCAAAGGCCTGCCAACTCAAAGCCCAAGCCACATCGGGCCAGCACACATGTTATGTAGGAAGCAAGAAATTGGACCAGCAGGTATATTGTCGTTTGCTTTTCACTTAGAACGAACGTACCTCCCAATTCACAAGAAAGGAAATTTCACGCAGAAATCAAGACAGCAGGCTTGTATGCAAAGAGCAGAGGATCTGGCCCCTCCGGGTCACAGGCCTGCAAGGCAGTGGCTGGCTAGAGCCATGAAGCCCCTGGCAGCTTCCCTCAGGGACACACCACCTCCGGCTGACCCAAGAGCCCAGCCCTCCCTCCTGCTCCCTGCGCTGACGCCGCATCAGGCCACCATCTTGTCTGCCCTGTTCTTTCACTGACAGCAGAGTCCAGAGCAAAGTCACGCACTTGCACATCTCTATCCAACGCTAGACAAAATGACAACGTGGGAGGTGTACCTCACTCACTCACACACATACACACAGGAAAAAGTGTATTCCATTTAACCCAATTCTGTGTCCTGCTCCCAGTAATGACTGTCACCTGGCAACAGGTATACAGTACTACACCCTAAAAGTCTAAAATAAGAAAAACCCAATTTGCGCGGTCTTCATTCTAGAGCAATGGCCACCATGACGGGGGTGGAGGGAGTGGGGCGGGGGGTGGTCACTCTCCTGACCCAGACACACTGAAAGGAAACCGCAAACAGATAAATGCCATGAGCAGCCTAGTAGAATCATTATGGAATTACATGCCTCCACCGGATCTCCTTGATCCAAACCAGGAGAAGCCAAAATATCAAAACTCAGACCTCGTATAACATCTGGGACCCTAAGGCTTATACTACTGTAGTTAACAGTCAGACACCAAGACAAGTGTGACCACATATGTGATAAGAAAAGCTTGGATACCAGAGCCCAAAGGACATGAATTCAAATCCTGCTCTTGTATTCACTGTGTGACCTAAACTACTGACCTAGCTCTCTGAGCCTCAGTTTCTTCATCTGCAAAATGGGACTGATAATGGTTTCAACCTTCAAGGACAAGCTATGCACCGTGCATAGTACAGTGCAAGGTACGCAGGAAACGGTGAACAGAAATATTAAAATTCTTATTAACGTTAATCATAAATTGAGGAGTTAGACCAGCTGCATGGAAGGACCCAAGGTGAATATTTAACAGCCTGCAAAATTTCAACCACGCTATTCAATGTCCTAATCGAACAGAAACTCCAACAAGAAATGTCCTCCTCTGGCCTTTCTGGAGGGCCCCTGACTATAGCTTACTCATCCCAAGGTCCACAGCACCCAGACACTGCAAACCTCACCATGGTGGGCTCTCTCTCCTGAGGCCAGCCAACAGCTACTTCTCTGCAAATACTCTCCTGGCTTTGTTTACTAAGTCAACAGACATTCCAGAGCCATCTATTACATACACAAGTACTGTGGAGAACATAAATGCTTGTAAGGCAGGCTCCCTCCCCTCTAGGAGCTTCTAATCTGGCTTCCAGTCTAGAGGGACCCCCACCCCCCCAAACACAAAGAGACCGCTGATGCTTCCAAGCAATAAAGTGCCACAGGAGGCAGCAGACGGGGAGGGGAGGGCAATCAGAGGAGACTTCCTGGATGAGGCGATGCCTGAGGTCAGCCTTAGGGAAAGCATGTCGGGAGGCAGCATGAAGGCAGGCAGCACGGGGAAGAGGGAGGGAGGCAAGAGGCACAGAAGCAGGACGCGAATGCCTGGGGGGGAAGGCTCAGTCCGCAGCAGAAGAGTTTGTGTTGGACATGTGCGGGGGACACTCTGGATCCTGACACTAGGACCCTGACGTATGCTGAAAGGGGAGCACGGGGCAAACTCAGGAGAATCACTCCCCTTGCAAACTCCCCTACCACCTGCCCCTCGAGTCTGCAGGCGGCCACAACCAGAGCAGATGCTGGGTGGAATTGGCAGAACCCTTCCGGACCGCTAACTGGCAAATCTGAAACACTGTGCCGTGAGAGGCTGTTCTTCCGTTGCACAAACAAGGCCAAGGTCAAGCAGCTACCAGCAGTAGCCGGGATCCAACTTCGGCTTCGTCCGGGCAGTGACCCCATACAGAGTCAACAGGGACGGTGGAGACCAACAGCACCTGTGCGAGCAAACCGAAGGACGTACCTAATTGTGCTTTGCAACTCTCTATGGTCTTGTCAAGATTGAGCTGGAACCTGCTCCGGATCTGCCGCTTGGGCGAGATGAGGGGAACAGGCGCTGTCTGCTGCTGGACCGACTCGCTCAGCTCCTTCAGGTCCATCTCAGCCTTGCTCCGATCTGAAAGACACGGTCACAGCCCCGTCAGGCAGGCGCTGGGCAGAGGACTAGGCAACGCTCATCGGGGAGCTTCCTTCTCGTAAACACGCGCTCTAGAACACGGCGGGGAGAGAAACCTCCAACCTTCTCACTGTCTGTCCCAGCAACATCATCTGCTCGACGACGGGCTGACTTGGAGAGAAGAGCCCGAGAACACATTTGGCAGGTTTACCCAGTCTACCAAACAGTCGCCTGGGTGGCTTTCAATATTTAAAATGCACAATCCCAGCCAGATGGTTGTCTGCGGAACGCCGCGTCACCGGGGAGCTCCGAAGCCAAAGGTGACAGTAATATACTCAATCTCAGTATGAGCAGATAAAGTCACACCAAGTCTGGCCAGAGTGTACTTCCAACTCCAGGCCCAGATCAGAGAGGGCTTGTACCCAAGGGATGTGGAGCACCTCCCCCACCACGCCCGCCCCGGAGCACGCGCGCACACGGAACTGGAGGCCCGGTTCCTCCTTTACTGCGGAGACTTCGCTTTTCGTTCCTAGCTGATCTAGACGGGCGCTCAAGTCAGAAAAGGAGGTCATGTGTCGGATGGGCAGACCTCCTGCTTTTGGGCCAGGCATCCATCTGAAGACAGATGAACAGATTAGCCCTGGATATTCAACCTGTGTCTTCTCACTCAGATACAGTGAGAGCTCCTGGCCTTAGTCCCAGGCAAAGGCCTCTGACGGAGGACTCAGGGCCAGGGGTCTAGCCACCCTCCCCACTTCTGCCACGGGCTCCTTATATGACCAAGTGGAACAGATTCCATGGTTCTGTGAGCTAGCATTGCTTGAATTCCTTCCCCACCTCCTCCAAAACCCCCTAAAACAGAACAAAGGGACAAAATGAAGGTGTCTGCACAGGCCGAGAAAGCAATGAGACCTCACAGACCTCCCTGCCTGCCACCCTCTGGTGTGCCCCCTCCCTCTCCCACAGACCCCAAGCAGAGAATGTGGCACACATGCCCTGCCCTGGCCGATCCCAGAAAAAAACTGGAATGCGTGTGGCATCCATCAAGGACAGAGATGAGAAGCCACCTTTGAGCCTGCTGCCACCACCTGGGAGCTCACTCTTGGACGTCCCCCATCTCCCTGCTCTCCCCTCCGCAAACGCCACCTTGCTCCGGCAGGCCAGGGTATGGTCTGAAAGCTGGACCACCCGGGCTGCTCAAAACCTTCCTTCTCTGCTCGTTTCCATTTTCCATCATGACCCATGCACCTTCCCCCTCACCCAGGAATGGGTCCGTCTCTCACCCTGCACACCCAGAGATTTGTTCCTTTAAAGCGACCGGAGAGAGGCAGCTTCCCAAGGCCCCAGCCAGCCCACTGACAGCTAAGCAGAGCAACAAACGGCTCCAAGTTGATTTTATCACCATAATGAGGTCCTGACCAAGGTAGGATTAGGAAGGGCCCTTTTCCAAAAACATACTGGGAGGCGGGGGAGCCCTCAGGGAGATTCTGGGTGTGAGTTGCTCACAGCAAGCAGATACCACCCTTGTCCTGCGAGACAGGGCTCCATATCCAGCTGTGAGTGAGGGTGTACATGTGCGTGGGCATCCGTGTGCACGTGTGCGCAGGACTGGACATGCTCACAGAGAGGATGGGGTGAAGGCACAGGGGAAGAACCTTCATGCAAATTAACCTTAGAAGCATCTGAAAAAGAGAAGGCACGAGCCAAACAGTAATAAAACAGCAAGTGGGGGGGTGGAGAGGAGGAGGAAGAGAAAAAAGAAACCCCCCGATTCAAGAGCAGTACTGGCAGGACTTAAGGTTCCAACAGTTGAGCTGTGGATGTGACAGGAAAGGGGGGAAGGCGAGGGGAAGGCTGTCTCCTAACTTCCGCTTTCAGAAATGAGAAAGTGGGCAGGATTCCTAAGGGAACAGGCAGGCTTTCAAGTATAAAGTTGTCAAAGAAAAAAATCTCACGAAACCACATTCCCTCAGTGTCCTCAATAATGTTCCGCAAGCCAGTTACCAAAAAAACACCATCTATGCTACCAGGAGTCAGCCAAGTTTTTCTATAAAACGCCAAAGTGACCTGGGCTCTGCGGGCCATGCAGGCTCTTCTGCCAAAGTGGCCCTACATGATGTGTAAACAAACTGAGGACACCCTGTTCTAATAAAACTTTATTTACAAAAACAGCTGGAGGCCAGATTTGGTCCAAAGGCTGTAATAAAATCTGCCATCCCCTCTTGCGATGTTAATTGCAATCTTATCTGCACAATGAAACCACCTACAGAGCTCTAAAAAGAAACAAAGCCTTGGTCCCCCCCTCCCAGAGAATGTGAATTAACTGGCCTGGAGGGAAGGTCTGAACACTGGCCCTCTCCAGACCCGAGGCCAGGCTGGTTCATTTGGCTGAGCCCTTGAGTCCGTGACTCTTGATCTCAGGGTCATGAGTTCAAGCCTCACACTGGGCAGGGAGCCTACTTAAAAATAATAGTAACAATTAGATTTTTTTAAAAAAAGTAACCCAGATGATTCTAACTGGCAGCTAAGGTGGAGAAGCCCTGTATTAGTCCAATCTTCTATGTGAGTTTAAAAAAAAAAAAAAAATCCTCCTGGGGTGCCTGGACGGCTCAGTCAGTTAAGGCTCAGGTCATGATCTCAGGGTTAGGAGATCGAGCTCTCTCTCCAATAAATAAATAAATAAATCTTTTAAAAAAAAAAAAAAAGGAAACTCCTCCTGATTTGCCTTAACCTTTGTATCTCTGTGTTAACCTTCTAAACCTAGGGCTCATTAAGAGACCTACACCTCGCCAGAACACTCCTGTGTGTGCGTAACCGTATGTCGAACAGTAAACGCAATCTTTTAACTTTAGCCTAAAAAGGCTGCCCTCGGAAATACTCATCATCAGGAGGAATGAAAAGAAGGTAAAGCACCTCCTTTTACAGTGAAGGTTTCTCTGGTCAATAAGCCACAGTAATGTTTATCCTAACAAGAACCCACCAAAAGCCAGGAAGGGCCTGGGATCAGGTCCCTGGGAGCAGACCTTCAGGAGTTTAGCCAAATCTAATTAACTTTCTCGAATTTTCAGCTGCGTTTTGAGTTTCCCTCGCCTCCACAGGGAGAAAAGAAGAGCCTCTCTTTCTTGTTTAGCAATAGTGGCTTATCGGGACTTCTTCCGCCCCTGCCCTTCTGTATCAGGAGTATCTTCAGAATCCACCTTTGCTGCCAACATTTTGAACTTTTCAGCTGATACGAAGACAGCTTGGGCTATAAATGGAAACCAGGGTGAAAAAAATACCAACGCTAGAGAAAGAGACATGATCTTACATTTCTGGAGGGAGCATGTATCAAAAGAAGCATCCCTTCAAGGGCAATTTGGCAGTATCTCTCAAAACGTCAACCAAACACGGCCTCTGACCGGAGATTCTACTTCTAGGAACTCATCCTATTGCTATGCTCCCACATGGGGTAAAAGGCTCTTCACTGCAACTATTTTCAACAGCAAAACAGCCTAGAGCCAATAAATAAGTCAACACTTCACCTTGAAGGGGAACAAATACCGCTGCTCACATGAAGACCCTATCGGATCTTTATGTGCTGTTCTAGAGAAGCCAACCTGTTTAATGAGAACAAAGGTGACAACTGGAGGGGCACATGAGCGCTGGTGTAGGGGAGGAAAGAAGGAAATGGAACACAGATCTGAATGTGTGTTCTTGGGATTTCTCAATGTTGGCACTATTGGTATTTGGGGCTGGATAAGTCTTTGTGGGGGCGGGTAGGGAAGTGGGGGGCTGGCGGGGGGGGCCTCCTGCGCATTGTAGGCTGGTCAACGCTTCCCTGGTCTCACCCACCAGATGCCAGCAGCACCCATATCCCAGTTGTGACCATAAAAATGTCTCTAGGGCCGCCTCCAGACGGCTCCCGTGCTGCTTACTCTTGATCTCTACACCCGACGTTGGGTGTGGAGATTACTGAAAAATAACACCTCCACAGATTGCCAAACGTCCCCCTAGCAGACAAAAATCACCCAGGTTGAAAACTCCTGGTGTACATATAGAAGAACTCTTCAAGAGGACTGAGAAGAGGTAACCGTGGTCCTTTGTGGGGTGGGGCACGGAGACGTGATCAGGTTACAAACAAACTGGCTTTTCTTTTTTTTCTTTTTTTTTTTTTTAAGATCTTATTTATTTATTTGACAGAGAGAGATCACAAGTAGACAGAGAGGCAGGCAGAGAGAGAGGGAAGCAGGCTCCCCGCTGAGCAGAGAGCCCGATGCGGGACTCGATCCCAGGACCCTGAGATCATGACCTGAGCCGAAGGCAGCGGCTTAACCCACTGAGCCACCCAGGCGCCCCACAAACTGGCTTTTCATTAAACATCTTCTGTCCTCTTAAATTTCTCTTACCATGTGCCTCCATGACTTATAAAAAATAAACTCTTTATAAGAAAAATATAAAGAAAAAGAAAAAATATATAAGCACATCTTTTTCAACTGAAAAAAAAAATTGATTTCTTAGGGTGCCTGGGTGGCTCAGTTGGGTTAAGTGTTCACTCTTCATCTGGGCTCAGGTCATGATCTCAGGGTCTGGGCTCTGGGCTGCTTGGGATTCTCCCTCTCCCTTTCCCTCTGCACCCTCCACCTCCCCCCTCCATCAAGACAAAAAAAAAAAAAGAAAGAAAGAAAGAAAGAAACAGATTTCCTTTGTTCCAAAGCTGCTGGGTGACTATAACGGATGGACTTCCAGGAGCTACAAAATGGTGGATCCTTCAAGGGAACAGTACCATCCAGCCCAGAGACCCTGGTAAATATCTCTTATCAATCAACGCCAAGCCGAGTTGTCCTCACATCACCCACTGGGGGAGTGGGGGAAGGAGGATCAAGACAATCTGTGGAAAGCCTGGGTCTCGAACACATGTTCTCAAGGGATGCCTGACTTCAAGGTATCACTTTATCCAGAGAAAGAAAGGCGACCTTCCAGCAGTGACAGCCGAGGGAATAAGCAAGCAGCAGCACGCCGGGTCTGACAACTTCCCGTTGCTGTCAGCATCTCTCACTGATCACCAGACACATGTGTGTCACCAACAGGATCACTCAACTGCTGTGTTTGTTCAGCCCAAAGCAAACACCCTGCGTGATAAAGAGGAGACAAGATTCCCGGAGACACAAACAGGAGTCTGGAAGACGAAAAGAATCAGGCCTCCTCCTCTTGTTCTTACTGATGACTTATTTTCCATACAATCACAGAAAGGCGCTGTAACCATCCACCAGCCTTCTGCTCCGTGTTTCAGAGGCGCCAGGAGGCCTGAGACAGCCAATGAGGGCCCAGTGTCTCAGCAAGCACGAGACAACGGCCTCTGCAGAAGCTCTCCCCTTTGTCATGCGCCAAAATTAAGTCTAAGAATCAAGTACGCAGCTGATGACCCATGGGCTGGGCTTCAGTATTCTGGGTTGGACTTACCTGTTTTGACTAAACAAGAGTTCTCATTTTTAATGCAATTGATTACCGATTTTTACAAACGAGGAAGAGTTCATATAAAAATCTGCATTTCTGTGTTTTCTTGAAAACTCAGCGTCTGACAACACAGGTTCAACTTGTGGGAGCTGCATCTTTCAAAAAGAAAATCCGTCCTCCGCAGGAGTGCCCATTCGAAATCCTCACCCTACCCCACCCCCGCCCGGCCTGCCCCACAGCTAGGCCAACGTAGCCAAAGGCACGAGAAGCCATGTCCGGGGCCCACCAGGTTCCGGACACGGCCCTGTCTTGCAGCATGGCGGCTCACGTATCGTGGCTGAGCGCGCAAACTACAAGGCAGACAGGCCTGAGTCCACAGGCCAAACATGACGGCGAACCACAGGATCCTAGCAGAGCAGCTAACTTTGCTTCTCTGTGCCTCAGTTTCTACTGCACTAAAATGGGACTGTTATCTACCTTGGAGACTGCTGTAGTTTTTTCAATAGTTTTAATTTACAGAGAGTAAAATCCAGGGGGAAATACAGTTGTAGGAGCTTTAACACCTCACTACAGGTATGCGTAACCAATGTCATCGGTCAAGACCTCCCTGACCCCAACCCCATGCCCCTCTGACCCCGCCTAAAAAAAAAAAAAATCATTCAGGATTTCCAGCATTCTAATTTGGGTTTTTTCCAGTTTTTTTTTTTTTTTTTTTTTTTTTTTAATGAAATACCGTTTTGTTAGATGTAATAATGTTGTCAGCATCCCCAGCACAGTCTCATTTCTATCTGCTTAAAGTAGTTATACAGATACCAGACATGAAAAAAAAAAAAAGCCCCATGGGATGCTGGGATGGCTCAGTGGGTTAAGTGTCCGACTCTTGATCTCAGTTCAGGTCTTGATCTCAGGGTCATGAGTTCAAGCCCTACACTGGGCTCCATGCTGAGTGTGGAGCCTACTTAAAAAGAAAAAAAAAGAAAAAGAAAAAAGAAAAGTAGCCCCATACAAAGCATCGGCCCCGACCTGGGCAAGCTCTTGAGGATTATTTAGAACTTCCCTCCACTGTCTGATCCTTCTACTCAGCCACGACACTTTCCACCGGTCCCTCTCTGATCCTCTTCCCATTAGGTAACTAAAATGCTGGCCCATAAAACACCCGCATTCCCAATGCTTTCGTTCCTACTGACAAACAAGGCAAGTGTCCTAGAACAGAAGGAGCTGGAGGCGGGGTGGGGGGGTGCATCTGCACAGGAGCGCCTCGGGTCCCACCAGGTCCACCCACCCGCACACACAATGAGAAGAAATTCTTCACGGCCACCACGGATAGGCCAAACGGATAGGCCTCTGCACACTGCTCCTTTTCACGGTGTGGAGGTGGAGGGAGAGTGTGAGAAAGCAAACCACACTGCTGAGATCAACGAATGTTCCCCAGGGGCGCAAATGGGTCCGCTTTTATACAAGTGAGCAATTTGCACCAGCCCATCTGAGCTGGAGCCCCGAAAGTTACCATTCTGCCTGCCGGACCACATCCAGGCTGCACTAACAGGGGAGCCAGGGCGGACCAGACTCTCGGCTCCATGGACACTCGAGCTTCCTCCAGCCCGGCCGCCTAGTGGCTCCGCGATCCTGGGCACCTGCAGCCTCCCCCCGAGACCCCGGTCTCTCCATCTGAAAGGGCACTGGGCACTGCAGGACAAGATCAACCGGGAGATTACTGGCCTCCAGAGGCTGTGAATTCACATGTGAGCACCACTGCACACAGGAGGCTGCCCTCCCTCTCTTCCTAAAACCCTGGGTTCTGAGTCTCCCTTCCCGGCTATGACAACCAAAAATGTCTCCAGACTTTGCCAAGTGTCCCCTAGAAGGGGAGTGAGGGAACGGCCCTGGGGAAGACAGCTGCAAAGGCTATCCTCAACACTGCACCCAGCATGGTCCTTCAAAAACGCTCCGTGAGCTCACATCCCTCCGCTGTTCCAACAGCCCCACGCCAGGGTCTGCACCAGGGTCCACAGGGTCCACAGGGCTGAAAGACCTCAGCTCCTCACCTTTCCCCCACTCACCCACTGGGACAACCATCTGGGCCTCCCCATCAGCATCCCTTATCCTAAGGCTTGTAAATCTCTAGTTACTCCTTCAAGGCTTTCCTCCCGATACAGATATGGCTGGTTTTTCTTGCCATGCCAATCTAGGTTTAAATACCACCTCAAGTCAGCTCAGCGGGGAGCCTGTGAGATGGGAGCCGGCTTCTCCCTCTCCCACTCCCCCTATCTTCCTTCTCTAGCTGTCTGTCAAATAAATAAACAACATCTTTAACAAAATACATACATACATACCACCTTGCAGACACCTTCCCGAACCACTGCCTCTTCCAAACCACACCCAACCTGCCTCTCACTCTCCTTACCACATTAGCACACTCGACCTTCTCTCACAGGGGGAACTGTCCTGGTTATTTACCTATCTCTGTCTCACTTTCTAGAACCCAGCTGGCTGGGCCCTCACTCACCACTCCCTGCCCTGTCCCTGAAACAGCACACAGCATGTAATTCTCAATAAAAATCAACGATCATGATGGAATGAATCAATAAAATAACTTCACAAATGGATATTTAGCATTTCCGATGATAATTTCTCTGAAAACTTTCGCCTGAGGTAGTGATTTAAAAAAAAAGAAACCGGGGGCGCCTGGGTGGCTCAGTGAGTTAAAGCCTCTGCCTTCAGCTCAGGTCATAATCTCAGCGTCTTGGGATGGAGCCCCGCATCGGGCTCTCTGCTCAGCGGGGAGCCTGCTTCTGCCTGCCTCTCTGTCAAATAAATAAATAAAATCTTAAAAAAAGAAAAAACAAACAAATGAACTCCAATGGCGGGGGGGGGGGGGGACAACCTACTAAGTCAGGGTTAAAGACCAGCATTTTTTTAAAAATTAGAAGAGAATTAGGGGCGCCTGGGTGGCTCAGTGGGTTAAGCCGCTGCCTTCGGCTCAGGTCATGATCTCAGGGTCCTGGGATCGAGTCCCACATCGGGCTCTCTGCTCAGCAGGAAACCTGCTTCCCTCTCTCTCTCTCTCTCTCTCTGCCTGCCTCTCTGCCTACTTGTGATCTCTGTCTGTCAAATAAATAAAATCTTTTAAATAAATAAATAAATTAGAAGAGAATTTTTAAAAATGTATCAGAATACACTGCACATAGAGAAAGGAAATACTATTCATAAAACTTTATATACATCGTTGTGTGTGTGCATAAAACATTTAAAGGGCGCCTGGGTGGCTCAGAGGGTTAAGCCTCTGCCTTCAGCTTGGGTCATGGTCTCAGGGTCCTGGGATCGAGACCCGCATTGGGCTCTCTGCTCAGCAGGGAGCCTGCTTCCTTCTCTCTCTGCCTCCTTGTGATCTCTGTGTGTCAAATAAATAAAATCGTTTTAAAAAAAAAAAACCATTAAACATATACATACACACATAGGAACCCGAGTGACCTAGTCAGTTAAGCGTTAGACTCTTGATTTCAGCTCAGGTCATGATCTCAGGATCTTAAGATCCAGCCTCTCGACAGCCTCCACGCTCTATGCAGAGTCTGCTGGAGATTCTCTCTCTGCCCTCTGACCCTCCCTGCGCTCCTGTGCATGCAATCTCTCCCTCTCAAATAAATACATCTTTCAAAAAACATACAGACACGTATCTAAGAACCAGGTTACTGTGGTCAAGAACATGAAATGGCTGTGAACACTAGCCTAAGGTACTTCGAGATGAAACAACTCTGCATGTCAGCAAGCCCCAGGAAATCCCTTACTTGCTCCTCTAACCAATCTCTCTGCATCTTTGGCCAGTGTATACCTTTTATGTATTTTGCAAAGAGAGAGGAGTTCAGAGTTCAAGAACCACACACAAAAGAGGACATCACAGCTTACAAGACTATTCAAAACTGTTGCAGAGAGAGACTTCCAAAAATTCCCACTGACCCAAGTTAAGATTCAGGATGCTTCCAGTACTGGAGGTTTTGTCCGTTTTCGTGGTGATGGGTGTTGATGCTTGAGGGGAGAAAGTTTTCGGGCTGCCAGATAAACTCCCTGCTTGTCCCGTCTTCGCAGAGGCTGGTGAAGCTGGAAAAGGATGTTCATTGTTACAAAACGGATTTACAAATAAACAAACAAATCAAACTTGTGTGCACACGGGGAGAGGAGAGAAATCATATTTGATCTCAACAAGCCCCCACCCGAGCACCACAGACGAGGTGCAGCAGGAAGGGCTGGCCATTCATGTCCAGTGTCACAAGCTTTAGCCCAACGTGAAACCGTCAGAGCTGCGACGGAAGAAGGCCTCCCCTTTCCCGGTCATTCTGTTCAACACAAAACTCTAAGACAAATCGGCTAAGCTGCCACTGAAATTGGTTTGGCCCGTTCACGGGTGTAAATCTCAAAATAAACATGGATTACACCAGCCCCCAGCACAGGTCCAGTGGCAGAGACCAGAGCCAGGCTTACAAACGGCACACTGTCCGTTTGGGGGAGATGCACAAGCTGGCTCGCACAGTGACTGCACCTGCCAGAGGCCAAGTCGACCCCTTGGGAGATCTCCAGCTTCCCACGTCAAAGGTTCTGTGATGCTGAATGAAGCCAAACCCGGCACCAGACAGAGTGAGCTGGGCAATTACCTCCTTCCTTACTATGCTCCAAACTTTTACAGGAGGAAAGAGAATCCTACCTAAGCCCGAGTCTTTTTTTTTTTTTTTTAAAGATTTTATTTAATTATTTGTCAGAGAGAGAGAGGGAGAGAGAGCAAGCACAGGCAGACAGAATGGCAGGCAGAGGCAGAGGGAGAAGCAGGCTCCCTGATGAGCAAGGAGCCCGATGTGAGACTCGATCCCAGGACGCTGGGATCATGACCTGAGCCGAAGGCAGCTGCTTAACCAACTGAGCCACCCAGGCGTCCCATAAGCCCGAGTCTTTTAAAAATACCTTGTAACTACCTACATACAGACCCCCTGGGCCTCACCCACTGAGCTGGGCGTAAGACAGAACCCAAACAATGTGACAAAATGTGTTCAGTGTTCAGATGGGCCGCGCCTCCTGGAGATCCTGGGAGATCATGCACCTTGGCCTAAAGAGTCCGTCGTTTCTGCTACTGTCCTGTTCCTAAATTCACGCCAGACTACCAAATGGCCAGCCTTCCTCACATGCACAAGAACCACGGATTTTGCAGTGGTCTGGTCCTTAGGAGAAGCTGTTGATGGCAAAGGGGTCACAAATCAGGACATCCTAAGGATTTCAAAAGAGCTCAGACACTCTGCTGAACGCTTGCCTCGGTTTGCTCACCTGCCAAATGGGCGGGTACTGAGAATGAGGATCCAACGGGTGAAACTCATGTACCCACGCAGCTCTAGCGCCAGGCCTTGTCAACACGACCATTAATGTAATAGGGAGGGAAAGACCAGATACAGACAGAGGTGGCCACAAGCATGCATCGAGAGCCAGACACTGGGCTTTAAGTCCAACCCTGCAGCTGACCTGCGGGGTGTCCTTGGGCAAGTTAACTAACATCTGTCAATCTCCTTTCCTCCTAGGCGCAAAGAGGCACACTGATATATAATACAAGAGGATAGGTCAAAGTCCCTACCTCACTGAGTTGTAAGGATCAAATAAATTCATCACCTACCCAGTGCCGGGCATCGGCTAAGTACTATATTATTATTATTTGCTGTCTGTGTAGTACTATTTTCTATTTTCCCATAAACCTCAAGGGCTTTGGTTTTAATCATCTGAACAAGTAGTTTTTGGCCACGGGTGCTGTTGCCATACAGGACGCACCAGGTAATGTCTGCAGACATTTTTGGCCGTCACCACTGGGGGAGGGGAGGGTGCCACCGGCATCAAACAGGTGGTGACCAGAGACGCTGCTCAGCACCCTATAAAGCACAGTCCCCCGAAACAAATAATTCACTTTGGTCCCAAAGGTCAGTAGTGCTGAGTAATAAATCCACCAAGAGGTGAAGTGGGCTTGTTTCCAGGAACCCTTCCCCTCATCTTGCAAATGAGAAGCGCAGGTAGTCCTCAGCAAAGGCTCAATCAACACTTGAAATTTCGAGAATTAAATTTTTCTGAATACTAAATTAAGTTCGTTTTGCTGTAAGGATGGACAAATGCGGTAAGGTCGGACAAGTTCTGTCCAATGAGAGCGGTACTCGCGGTTACTAGCCCTGTTACCAGTCACTGGCACCCGAACAACAAGTAGAACTTAAGCACTTGGCACACCAAAAAAACAAAACCAGAAACGAGAATCATCAAAGGTAAAGGCATTTCGAAAGGCGTGAGCACGTGAGCCACAAAATCTATAGTTTTCTTTATTACTCATTCACTTATATTCTACCTGCTTCCTTTCCAAAAGAGATTTGCAGTTACTGCAGTTACTGTAAATCTCTTTTGGAAAGGAAGCAGGTAGAATGTAAGTGAATGAGATCAGGGCCTCAAACACTGCATTCTCCCACACAAACTAGCCACCACGGGGAGCGGGAGGGTCTTCTACCAACCAAAGCCCTGGGCGCAACTTCAAGGCACCCTGACAAGAGCGCCTAACCAGAAAGGGTGAGCCGTAGCAAAACCACACGCCCACGGGCTGTCCCACACAGAAATCAACCCTGTGAGGCCACAGTTCCCAGCTTAATAATAACAGCTCCCATGAAAAGAGTTAAGAAAGGCAGGATGCAGGACGCCTTGGTGGCTGTTGGTTGGGCAGCTGCCTTCGGTTCAGGTCATGATCCCAGTGTCCTGGGATCGAGTCCCACATCGGGCTCCTAGCTTGGCAGGAAGCCTGCTTCTCCCTCTGCCTCTGCCTGCCACTCTGTCTGCCTGTGCTCTCTCTCTCTCTCTCTCTCTCTCTCTCTGACAAATAAATAAATAAAATCAAAGAAAGGCAGGATGCCTGGCTGGCTCAGTCGGAGGAGCATCTGACTCTTGGATCTTGGAGTTTGAGCCTGTATCTATATTGGGTATATAGAGATTACTTTTAAAAAGTCAAATCAAATCCTGGTTGGGGGGGTGGGGTGAGGAAGGAGGGAGAAGCCAGCAGGTGGTCGAGCAGAGCCCTGCCCCACTTGTGGTCCTGCAGGAGAATTCAGCAAGCACAGAGACAAAGCTATTTTTTTGCAATCCGGTAGTTAAAACATAACTGGAACAAGTCTTTAATTTCACAGAAACATAAAGTTTCCTCTGTTAATAAAACTTAAATATTGAAGGTTTTTTAAGAAATATGTCCTAATTTTTTTTTTCCCAATTTCAACCCAGCAGTTAGACAAGGCAGGTCTGGTTCACTCTCCCCCCAGCCAGCAAAGGTCACGGCCCCCCTCACAGACATCTGGGAGAAAAATGACTCATGTAATTGGGAAAGGGACAGCACTGGGGTCACCCAGCATCACAGGGTCCCACACTGCAGAACTCAGCTCATGGAAAGCGATGGTCCCTGCCCACACCTGAGAACCATACACCCCTCCTCCCCAATCTGTGAAACACCGTGTACCTGCCTCAACCTCCCCATATTGATTAATGCTACGAACACTCACCTAGATGATCAAGGCCAAACACGTCTACACTGCCTCAATTCCTCCCTTGCTCTCTTGCCTCGACTTCCTCCACTCCTCACCAAGGCCTCTGAAGACCACTTCCAAAATACAACCCCCAGCTCCCCTCCAGTCTCCCTGCCCACTGCTCTCAGCCTCCTGCACACATTCTCAATGGGACAATATGGCCCTCAAATGGCAGAAAGTGGCTCTTGGTCGGGGGAGGGGAGTGAAAAAACGTACTCTTTTTATTTATGAAACAGACACATGCAGTACATAAACAGACCTGCAGTATTTTCAAATTTCCTGATGGTCCCCTCTAGGTACACACCCCCAGACCGAAAAGGAGTATTCAACTGCCGGGGTACAAATGCTATAGCAGCACTATTCACAACAGTTCAAAGGTGGAAACAACTGAATGCTCACCGACGTACTGACTAAGCGGGGTGTGCACAGTGGCCCGTTACTGAGCCATAAAAGAAATGAGGTTTGCGGGGAGCCTGGGTGTCTCAGCGGGTTAAGCCTCTGCCTTCGGCTCAGGTCGTGATCTCAGGGTCGTGGAATCGAGTCCCGCATCGGGCTCTCTGCTCGGCAGGGAGCCTGCTTCCCCTCTCTCTCTGCCTGCCTCTCTGCCTACTTGTGATCTCTGTCAAATAAATAAATAAAATCTTTAAAAAAAAAAAAAAGAAAGAAAGAAATGAGGTTCGGATGCATGTTGCAATGGGGAGGACCCTGGAAACACACACTCAGTGAAAGGAGCCAGACACAAAGGCCACATTTTGTACGATTTCCCTTAACTGAAGTACCCAGAACTTAACTGAAGTTCATATGGCAAATCCGTATGAACAGAATGCAGACTGATGGTCTCCAAGGGCAAGCGACCGGGGAGTAGGGGGGCAGTGCCAGCTTCATTAACAGCATTTCATCTGGGATTGACATACATGTTTTGGAACTACAGAATAGTGGCAGTTGCACAATACTGTGAATGCACTGAACGCCAATGAGTCGTACACTTTAAAATGGTTAATTTTAGGTCATGTGAATTTCACCTCTGTTTAGGAAGAAAGTCACAGGAGGATGGATAGGAAAACATGTCTGAAATGGTTCCTTACGGGATCATAATGAAAGAACTAGCTGGTAAATACTGCCTCTGTCCATCATTTCCCACCAAGACCTGTAAGAGCTTCCCGTGGGTCCCCCTGCCTCCTGCCACAGCTCCTCTCTCCAGCAGCTGTCCACAGAGCGGCCGGCCATATCACTCCTCCAACTAGAACCACCCAGAGGCGCCGGGCACCTGGCTGGCTCAGATAGAACTGAGCATGCCAACTCTTGATCGTGGGGTTGTGAGTTTGAGCCCCACGCTGGGTTTATTAGGTTATTTAAAACCTCTTTTAAAAATAAATAAATGAAAACCACCCTAGAGGCATGCTATCCCCCTAAGGTAATATCCAACCACACATCTGACCTTTCCTTTCCTCATTCTGGAACCTTCAGCCACACAGACCTTTGTACTGTTCCTCCAAATTCAAACCTGCTCTCAATTCAAACCTTTATACAGACTCAGGATTCCCAAGGAAAGGCCCCTGCCATCACCCCGACCCTTGTCACACTGGCGGGTAACCCTCAAACACCACTCTCAGGGGCCTATCCAAGCAGCCCCATCTAAAGGTTGAGGTCAAGGTGCCTCTTGTTTACCATTTCCCCTTGGCCACGAAAACATCAGCTCCAGGAGAACAGGGGCCTTGTCTGGCACTTAGGATGCCACCTAGTGTCCGAGACATTGACAGAATGAACAGATACATGAGTTAATGGAAGACAGCTCTCTCCCTGGCTCCTCTCCTGATCACCAACATGTCAAGCAATAAAAAAATGATACTGGCAACCAAAGGGAAATCTTCATAAAAAGACATCAGTTTAAATAATCTCAATATTATCTGCTATTAAAAACAAGGTGTGCTAAGAGAATGACTGATAAACAATCCAAAGAGGAGATATAAATGTGGGGCTCGATCCCAGGACCCTGAGATCATGACCTGAGCCGAGGGCAGAGCTTAACCCACTGAGCCACCCAGGCCCACCCATCCTACATCTTTTTAACATGCATCTTTTTTTTTTTAAATAGATCTGGGAGTCAACAGCAGGGAGGAGGTTGTTTTTTTGTTTTTTTAAACAAGGTTTTTGTGGTTTTTTTTTTTTAAGATTTTATTTATTTATTTGTCAGAAACAGAGAGATCGTGTGCACAAACGGGGAGAGAGAAGCAGGCTCCCCACTTGAGCAAGGAACCCAATATGGAACTCAATTCCAGGACCCTGGGATCAGGACCTGAGCCAAAGGCAGACACTTAACTGTTGGAGCCACCAAGGCATCCCTCAGAGGCTCAAGGTTAACTTGTTTCAAGAAAAAATAACACCTCGGGGTGCCTGGCTAACTTAGTTTAACGTCCAACTCTTGATTTCCACTCAGGTCATAATCTCAAGCCAGGCTCTGCGGTAAGCGAGGAGTCTACTTGGGATTCTCTCTCCTTGTCCCTCTGCCCTTCCCCACATTTTGTGTGCTTTCTCCCTCTCTCTATCTAAACTAAATAAAATCTATAAAAAAATAAAAATTTGGGGCGCCTGGGTGGCTCAGTGGGTTAAAGCCTCTGCCTTCGGCTCAGGTCATGATCCCAGAGTCCTGGGATCGAGCCCCGCATCGGGCTCTCTGCTCGGCAGGGAGCCTTCTTCCTCCTCTCTCTCTCTGCCTGCCTCTCTGCCTACTTGTGATTTCTGTCTGTCAAATAAATAAATAAAATCTTAAAAAAAAAAAATTACTCTTTAAAAAAAAAATAAAAAAATAAAAAAATAAAAATTTAAAAAACACCTAGTGTTGAGGGTAGGTGAGGAAAAAGGAACTCTTATAGGAGTTGTAAAGCCTATCAGACGGGGAAAGGAACCATGAGAGACTGTGGACTCCCAAGAAACAAACTGAGGGTTTTCAGGGGGAGTGGGGGCGGGGGGGACGACAGGTGAGCCCGGTGGTGAGTATTTTTTTTTTTTAAAGATTTTATTTATTTATTTGACAGACAGAGATCACAAGCAGGCAGAGAGGCAGGCAGAGAGAGAGGAGGAAGCAGGCTCCCCGCTGAGCAGAGAGCCTGACGCGGGGCTCGATCCCAGGACCCCAAGACCATGACCCGGGCTGAAGGCAGCGGCTTAACCCACTGAGCCACCCAGGCGCCCCACCAGTGGTGAGTATTAAGGAGGGCACGTACTGCATGGAGCACTGGGTATTATAAGGTAACAATGAATCATGGAACACTACCTCAAAAATTAATGATCTACTCTATGGTGACTAACGTAACATAATAAAAAATAAATTAAGAAAAAAAAAGCATCGTAAAACCTTTTAGGACAGCAACTGGGTGATGCTGATATTACCCAAAATTAGACTGTACAAGACACACAGACAGCAAGGTCCCAATGCCAGGAGCTCATCCCCCAAATGTACGTGTCAAGTGCCAGGGAGACAATACACATGAAGGTTCATTGCAACAGTATTTCCCTTTTTTTTTTTTTTTTTTAAAGATTTTATTTATTTATTTGAAAGAGAGAGAGAGAGATTGAGAAGAAAAGTCAGCAGGAGAAGCAGACTCCCTGCCGAGGAGGGAGCCTTATGTAGGACTCGATCCTGGGACTCCAGGATCATGACCTGAGCTGAAGGCGGTCACTTAACCAACTGAGCCACCCAGGCACCCCACAACAGTACTTCTGACAGCAGAGAAACGGAAGATGGTGTGTAAGTGTCTATTAACAGGAGACTGGCTAAGCAGGTAAAAATACCATACAACCCTCAAAAGAATGATGCGGACCTACGTGATCTGACAAGGCCTAGTCCCCACAGAAATATGTGTAGAAAAAAAAGAGAGAGAAAGGTAAAAATCAAGTGTGTACAGAAACACCCGCAATATGTGTAAATGTTTATCGAAGGACACGCACATCTTCAAATGAATGAATACGTACTTATTTTTGGTAGAAGTACGTTCCACAGACTGTTAATAGTTATATATTTAGGAGAAAAACTGGAGTCGGGCTGGGGGGATAAATGAAACATAACCTTTTCTTTCCTTTTCTTTTTGTTTTAAAGATTTTATTTATTCATTTGTCAGACAGAGCACAAGCAGGAGGAGCAGCAGGCAGAGTAGGCACAGGAAGAAGCAGGCTCCCCGCCAAGCAGGGAGCCCAATGCGGAACTCGATCCCAGGATCCTGGGATCATGACCTGAGCTGAAGGCAGATGCTTAACAGCCTGAGCCAACCACGCTTCCCTGACCTTTTCTTTTACATCTGGTTTTGTTTGTTTGTTTTTTAAGATTTTATTTATTTATTTGAGAAAGAAAGAGAGCATGAGAGGGGAGAGGTCAGAGGGAGAAGCAGACTCCCTGCCGAGCGGGAGCCCGATGTGGGACATGATCCCGATGTGGGACATGATCCCGGAACTCCAGGATCATGACCTGAGCCGAAGGCAGTCGCCTAACCAACTGAGCCACCCAGGCGCCCTCTTTCACCTCTTTTGATACTGCTTTAATCCTGTTGGGTTTTATTTTATCTTAATTTTAACCATGTAGTGTCACCATCATCCTCCCAAAAAAAAAAAAATTAGCTAAAGGCCTTTAGATTATGGGTTATTTCATGCTTTTAAAACTACTTTTAGGGGCACCTGGGTGGCTCAGTTGGTTAAGTGGCTGCCCTCAGCTCAGGCCGTGATCCCGAGGTCCTGGGATAGTGCCCCCCATCGGGCTCCCTTCTCAGCGGAGAGCCTACTTCTCCCTCTCCCTCTGCCTACCACTCTGCCTACTTGAGCTCTCTCTCTTTCCCTCTATCAAATAAATAAATAAAATCTTGGGGGCGAAAAAACCCTACTTTTAGGGTACCTGGGAGGCGCAGGTGTTAAGCGTCTGTCTTCAGCTCAGGTCATGATCCCAGGATCATGAGATCAAACCCCACCTCAGGCTCCCTGCTCCCACTCCCCCACATCTGTCTGTTCCCTCTCTGGCCATCTCTCTCTCTGTCAAATAAATAAAATCATTTAAAAAATTAAAATTAAAAAACTACTTTTACTGTGGTCTTTGTTGCGGGGAGGGATTTTTAAAACAAGGGCAAAAATATATTTGCTAATACAGATAAATGTAAATGAAGGGGGGGGAAATTCTGGAACTCTCTGACTCCAGTGAGGTTCAATGTATAGGTTCTTAAAAACATTAAGTCTGGCTTCACATGTAGCCACCTAGACGAACGTGTAAAACAGTAGGTTAGTCAAAACACCTACAATTTCGGGGATTAGAAAGTTAGTAGAGGCTATATACATATATCTTGCATTAAGGGGCGCCTGGGTGGCTCAGTGAGTTAAAGAATCTGCCTTCCACTCAAGGTCATAATCTCAGGATCCTGGGATCAAGCCCCACGACGTCAGGCTCTCTGCTCAGGGGGGGAGCCTGCTTCCCCCTCTCTCTCTCTTCCCGCCTCTCTGCCTACTTGTGATCTCTCCATGTCAAATAATTAAGTAAACTCTTTAAAAAAAAAAAGATCTAAAAAAAAAAAAAATCTGAAGGAACACCCAATTTTATTTTTTTAAGACTACCCGATTTTTAACAGTTGTTACCTCTCAAAGTAGAATTATGTGCTATTTTATTGCATAATATTAAAGCTTAAAAGGAATACTTTATAGTCAGGGTGGGGGGGGAAACGATACAAAATTAAAATGTAAATATGGAGGCACTTCAAACATGAGCGAACGGCAATCAGAATTTTGTTACCAGCGTTAAAAGTCAAAAGGGTGGTACACTGACATAATGGTTCTCAATGAAACTGCAGGGGTGACTGCATCCCCAGGGGACACTCGGCAATGTCTGAAGACATCTTTAGCTGCCGGCTGTGGGCAGGGGTAGGGGCCCTGGCATCTAGCACACGGTGCCCAGGATTGTTGTTTACAGACCCTGCAAAGCACAGACGGGCCCGGCAACAGAGAATCACCCGGCCCCAAAGTCAACAGTGCAGAAGCGACTGAGCACCCGGTTTTAAATCGCGCTAGACATTTTCAAAAGCAGAAAGACATTTGGAAATGCTCGTTTCAATTAAGCTTTGACATGGATGCCTATCCTTTTGTAAAGCCATAAATCTTGCCCAAAGGAAGAACTAATCGCCTTTGAAGTCACAAATAATTTAATCAGATTTTATACTTTGATGTACAATTCACTAGTGTGGGCTAAAACATATCATTTATTAACTACATTTACAAAACTCTAGCCTGTGCTAAGTGCTATTCTGACTCCATGAAACAGGAGTCATAGAATTAAATTAGAAAAAAGAAATGCCCCTCTCCCTCCCACACACCCCAGCACGGCGGGGCGGGGGGGGGGGGTGGTGGTGGAGGAGTCAGTGATTCACGCCAAATTTCCTCTACTTATAAAATCTTGGAAGCAACCTACATCTTCAAAGGGCTGTAGCTTGCACTGCTGGTGACCTACACAGATGATCGACCCAATAGAGCATCACTGGAAAATCCAAGACAGGACAGAAGTGCTGTTTTGAAGGGCTATTGAACTAGCATGGAAAAGGTTTTTAAAGTTAACAAGGTTAACTTTAAAAAACAAAACAAAACAAAAAACCCGCACAGGTGCCTGCCTGGTTCAAGTCGGTGGAGCAGGTGACTCTTGATCTTGGAGTTGTAAGTTCAAGCCCCACAATGCGCACAGAGTTTACTTAAAAAAAAAAAAAAAGGAAAATAAAACCTCACAACTGGCTACAACAGATACTGCAAACAAGTGATCCAAGTACCAAGCAGTTTACGGAGGCACTGGATACACTATACGGATTTTTATAAACTGGAGCCACTATGTTTTTAAAAGTTGGGGCAGGGGGTGCTTGGATGGCTCAGTCATTGGGCAACTGCCTTCAGCTCGGGTCATAATCTCAGGGTCCTGGGATCGAGCCCCGCATTGGGCTCCCTGCTCAGTGGGAGGCCTGCTTCTCCCTCCGCCTCTCCCCCTGCTTCTGTTCCCTCTCTTGCCGTCTCTCTCTCCCCATAATAAAAAAATAAATAATCTTTTTTGAAAAATAAAATTAAAGAAAAAACTGGAGTAGTCCACATTTAAAAAAAAATATTTGAGGCTGAGCCCACATCCCCACTTGGCTAGAACCAGCAGGAAGAAAAGGCCCCCAGGACGATACAGAAAAGGCATGCTTCAAGAACACAGCATTCTCAAAGGTCCAGGTGATGACATGTTAGTGGGGTATAAGGAGCTTTTTTTGTAATGAAATGCTCCAGCCCACCATGCATCGAAGAGTAAGTATTGCTTTAAGAAGTATGAACAAAGGACGCCTGGGTGGCTCAGTGGGATGGGCCTCTGCCTTCAGCTCCTGTCATGGTCTCAGGGTCCTGGGATCGAACCTGCATTGGGCTCTCTGCTAGGGTAGCCTGAGTCCCACACCCACACCCCCCGCCTGCCTCTCTGCCTACGTGTGATCTCTCTCTCTCTCCACCCCCCACTGCCCCCTGGTCAAATGAATAAATAAATAAATAATTAAAAAAAAAAAAAGAAGAAGAAGAAGAAGTAAGAACAAGCACCCACCCTGATGTGATGGGTCATGAGGAAGGAAGCAACTTCCGGCTACAGAGAGTTCATCCCAGTCCCTAACACCTCCCAACCCTGCTCATTCCCATACCTGCCTGATCCCTGAAAGTATCTGAGTTTTCAACGTCATCGCATGACTCATAAACCAACACAGAAAAAGTCCTGAAAACATTCTCTAAGGGCTTGACTGGGAGATAGGGGGATCTGTGACTTTCATCTCATAGATAACCATTACTGTGTGACAAGTATGTCTTCACAAGAAAAGAGTATATAGGAAAACATTTTCCCTTCTTCCTGAACAGTAACCCATAGTGGAGCTACAGAGGGTGAGGACAGCCAGGCACGGGGACTCTTACCCTAATACATATCCATGACTTAAGTCAGGATCCTGCAGGCAGATTTGGTAAAGGCATCAGTTCTGGCCAAGTGGTCTAGATCAAGGGGGAAGCAGGAAAATTACTGAGAGTATAAACCACTCTGCCCAGTAACCAGGACGTCAGGAAAGGCTTCTCACTAAGCAAACGTCTCCTTAGAAAACAAAACTGAGTTCTGTGGGTTACAGACACCTGATTCTAAGTTCCTCGATTCCCCCCCACCAAAACAAAAAGGAAACCTTCTAAACACTCTTGACAGTTTTATTTAATAACTTACTTATTTCAATGTGTGGTCTTATATTGCCAGCTACATAATTCTAATGGCTGAAACGAGTATGGCTTTTCTATCTATCCTATGACCATCTTTTTTTTTTTTAACCTAATTCTGGATAAATCACAATCTCATGTCAATTATACTCTCCGTGACTCAGGGGGATTTCAACCAATAGTCCACTTCTCCTTCCTGAAAATGCTACCGTCGCTGCTAACAGCAGAGGGCACTGGGGTGCAATGAAAAAGAAAATGGATCTAGACTCAGGTCAGGCTGTGGGAACACAGGCACCTCCCTCCACCATCCACAGGGACCTCAACTGGCCTTCTGTAAGATGGGGAGACTGACTCACAGTGCCTTCTAACTGAGTCCATCATAGAGGCTGGCAAACCAACCTGGGGGCCAAATCTAGCTTAATAACCTGTCCCTCTACAGCCTGCAGGGATATTTACCATTTGTCAATGGCTGGAAGAAACCTAAAGGATTCACAGTTCATGAAACACATACTTGATATGAAAGTCAAATTTCAGTGTCACGGCCACACACTGCCTGGGGCTGTTTCACTAACACAATGACGGTGTTGAAATAGTTGCATCGTAGTGACAGAGACCCACAAAGCCTAAAATATTTGCTATCTGGCTCCTTACAGAAAAGGGAACAATCTTTAAGATTTAAATGATTTGGAGAACTGCCTTCTCTACCAACAACACTCACTGGCTGTCTATCTCGTAATTAGCAAAATAATCCAAGCACATGCTGGCCAGGGGACCATATTTTAGGAAAGGGACCTTAAAGTCTGCTGAAATGGAGAATCTCATTTACCGCTTAGAAAAGCCATCTGAATATCGAGGAATTCTGTCAGGAATTCTAATGCCAGTTCAATCTTGCTATGTCCCAGGGAAAGAGAGAAGCTTAATTAAACACATTACACATGCTCTCAGATTCCTCTAAAACTGTGTTTCCTGAAATATGGAACAGGATAGCCAACAGCGGTTCATAGACCAACATGTTCTATTTTACAAGTTAGGTATTAATTTCGTTTCTATTAGAGAGAAAAATGCAACAAGCAATTTAAATACATGAGTTGATACATATTATTCAGCTTAGGATAAAGCAATGTAGCAGGTTTAATGTTTAAGTACATAGTTAAAACAGAGGAACTAGCATATGGCAAAGCTGATGCTGATCAAAGTTCAGACAACAGTGATTCAACAGGACTGCTGCCCTGTTAAAACACTTTCTCAAAAGCAAGCTCTCGGAGCCTCTGGGTGGCGCAATGGGTTAAGCCGCTGCCTTCAGCTCAGGTCATGATCCCAGATCCTGGTATCGAGCCCCTCATCGGGCTCTCTGCTCAGCGGGAGCCTGCTTCCCCCCTCTCTCTGCCTGCCGCCCCCCTGCTTACTTGTGATCTCTCCCTCTCTGTCAAATAAGTAAATAAAATCTTTATTTAAAAAAAAAAAAAAAAAAGCAAGCTCTCTAGGAGAGGTAACAGGCTGGGAAGCTGGTGTTTTGTCAGCTTGGCTTAAATGGAATCATGTCATGTAAGGAAAGTAAGCTTTTAAGAACTCCGGACTGAAACTGAGAGGCAAAAGCAAATTTCTGTTCCGAAAGTATGTCAGTATGCATCGTCCTAGAACAAAGCTCTGGAATGCAACTGAGCGCCTAGAGGACCCCACAGCTAGGGTCAGAACTGGGGAAAGACATCGCAGCCTTTATTTAGAAGAACCAAAAGCCACTGGCACTTAACTCTCTACCCACAGCCATTCTGGGAACTACAAGCAGTACTTGAAAATTACCAATCTACCAGGAACAAGAAACACCACAACCAAAATGGGTGGAATTCCTTGAGCTCCCTTGACTGAATCGCCATCGTTTTACCTTCCGGGGACGTTGGGGGACTTTTGCAGTCTCTTGAAGATCGGGGGTCTGCTCCCTAAAGAGTTCTTAGGTAAAGGGAAGGAGGGAGGGAGGGAGGGAGGAAGGAAAGAGGAAGGGGGCCGGGGAGGGAGGAGGTCTGAAGGGCTATCCAAGCTTAAAACATTGGTCAGAAACCTAAAACTCATGGTTCAGTCTACAGATGTGTCTTCTTCAATCTGGAAAATATCCTAAGACATTTTGAGCAGACATTTAATAATTGGGGGTTTTATATAAAAATGCAAATTACCCACTTCTCTGGAATAATGAGAAGATCAGAAAACCAAGAGGCCACAGTCCTCTATGACAACCACGGGCTGAAGCCCTCAAGGGGGGGCCATGGGTCCAGGGGTTCACCAGGTCCTGCCCCCTCGCCCAGTTTCCCCAGTCCAGAGCCTGAGGGTTGGCTGCCGTTTTACCATCATGCTCAGTGTAGAAACTTCTCTGTGCCCATGTCTCTCTGAGCCAGACCCACAAAGCATGAACAGTGAAGGCCGTGTTTCAGCATGAGAGTAAACCGATTTCCTTGTGGAAATAATATAGTTTGTAAGGACTGGACGTGCAACCAGGTAACAGCTGGGCAGAAGGAATTCCATTTAAGTCACCGTTCCTTCCCTCACACTCGGCCAGCATCCCTCCTGTTTGTCACCTCTCTGAATCCGTGTAGGCATTCGCTGAGCAAGCCCCACAAGAAATAAGACAGCAGCCCACATCTTTGGAGCATTTACTATTTTAGGCACTGTTCTGAGCGTTCTGTGTACACGTCTTCCTTTAACCATTAACGAGAACCTATGAGGCAGGTCCATTCCTAGATCACTTACAAATGAGACGGAACATCAAGACATTTACTAACTTGGGGTGCCCAAGTGACTCAGCTAGCTGAGCACTCGACTCTTGATTTCAGTTCAGGTCATGATCTTGGGGTCGTGGCATGGGGCCCCGCCCCCGGCTCCATGTTCAGCATGAGTCTGCTTGCAGTTCTCTCTCTCCCTCTCCCCCCTTCCCACACTCATGCGGGCACTCTCTCTCTCTCTCTCTCTCTAAATTAAGGAAGTAAAATCCTCAGGCTCCTGGGTGGCTCAGTCGTTGAGTGTCTGCCTTCAGCACGGGTCATGATACCAGGGTCCTGAGATCGAGCCCCACATCAGGTACCCTGCTCAGCGGGAAGCCTGCTTCTCCCTCCCCCAGTCCCCCTGCTTCTGTTCCCTCTCTCTATGTCTCTCTTTGTCAAATAAATAAATAAATACACAAAATCTTTTTTAAAGAAGACATTAAGGGGCGCCTGGGTGGCTCAGTGGGTTAAAGCCTCTGCCTTCGGCTCAGGTCATGATCTCAGGGTCCTGGGATCGAGCCCCAAGTCGGGCTCTCTGCTCAGCAGGGAGCCTGCTCTTCCTCTTCTCTCTGTCTCTCTCTACCTGTGATCTCTAATAAATAAATAAAATCTTTAAAGAAAAAAAAAAAAAGACGACAACAACGACATTAAGTATCTTGCCTGAAGCCGCGTGGGCCATGAGTGGCAGAGCTGGGGTATGAGACCAGCATCCTCATTCTTCACCACTATCTCTGCAGCGAGTATAACTAGGACGACCTTATATTTGAGGAGTGGGCGTGCTCTGGGGAGAGGACATTATTGCTGACCTTACACCCTGCACTAATATTTGAGCGCTACACAGTGGGAAGGTGTAGTCTCTACAGATAATCTTCCAATTAAAATTACATTCTTGAGGGGTGCCTGGGTGGCTCAGTGGGTTAAAGCCTTTGCCTTCGGCTCAGGTCATGATCCCAGGGTCCTGGGATCGAGCCCCACATCAGGCTCTCTGCTCTACAGGGAGCTTGCTTCCTCCTCTCTCTCTGCCTGCCTCTCTACCTACTTATGATCTCTCTGTCAAATAAATAAATAAAATCTTTAAAAAAAAAAAATTACATTCTTGAGAAACAAACTGTTACGGGAAGTTTTGCTGTGATGATCCAGGAGCCACGTGACCCGAATGCTGAGGGATTACTGGCCACCTCTGCCCACTGCTAGGAATGACCTCCATCTGCCCTGGAAGGACCCCTTCTCTCCTTTCCTGATTCCTAACAACAAGAATCCCCCTGGGTTACCTTGTTAAAATTTTAAATACACTCAAATGGAGCAAAATCCCATAGAGCTCCCTCTCGAGCAGGGGCGCTGGCCAGCTGGAACTCAACAGATGTGGCCCCCACGGAAGCCCCATGTCCCAGGGGCCCCCTCCCCATCTCCCACCGCAGGCTGACCTGTGCTCTTGTCCAGGAAGTCCATGGATTCCTCACTGGCACTGAAGTGGCTCGAGGTGGCCTTCTTCTCAGCGTCCTGCTCCACGTCGGAGCCCGTGTGCACAGAAGAGTTTGTACTCATGGGGGAGCGGGGCATATCCGACAGGGAGATCCTGCGGCCCGCACCCCCACTCAGCATGGGCTTGCTCATCAGGATCTTGGGGGACGCCGTCATGTCGAAGTTGAGCTTGACCTTCTCCTGCTTGTCGACCTTGGCGGCTCCGGCACTGGGGTTGCTGGGATCGAGCAGCATTTGGTACTGGCTGTTGGGGGTGTAGGGCGTCCTGAAGGGAGAGTAGTTAAAGACCCCGAACTTCCTGCGGATGTTCTCCACATACACCTCCATCTCTTGCATTGCACTGTTGAAGATGCTTTTCGTCTTTTTCACAGAAAAAGGAATTTCTTTAGACATGAGGTAGCAATTATTTATTGGAACCCAGGCCCTAGGAGTGTAGAAAAGAAAGTAGAGTTAAAGTCAACTTTGGTCTTTTCAGAGATTTCCTCTTTTTTCTTTTTTTCTAAATGCACTGTATCGGGGTATGTGTAAGTATTGGGCACGGGTTACACTGTCGATCTCTACAGCCTATTAGTCGTAACTGAAATTTTATGCCTGATGATTAGTAAACCCCCTTTTCCCGACCTCCACCCCTGGCAAATTACCATTCCATCCTTTGATTCTGTGAATTTGACATATTTTAGGAGATAACCTCCTATAAGTGGAATTCACGCAGTATTTGTCTTCCTGTGACTGGCTTATCGTACTTAACACAATATCCTCCAGGTTCAGCTATGCTGTCCCATCTTTTTTTAAGGCTGAATAGGAACAAAACCCTGATACGTACATGCCATGACTTCTTTATCTATTCATCTGTCAATGGACATTTAGGTTGTTTCCAGAACTATTTTCTCCTTAATGCAAACCAAATTAGCCTGGTATGTTGGCCAAGGTTCTTTTTCTTTCTTTCTTTTTGGGTATTTTGTTTTTGTTTTTGCCAAGATTCTTAAATATGTATATTCTTTAAAAAGGACTTGGTTTCGGGCACCTGGGTGGCTCAGTGGGTTACAGCCTCTACCTTCAGCTCAGGTCATGATCCCAGGGTCCTGGGATCGAGCCCCACATCGGGCTCTCTGCTCAGCAGGGAGCCTGTTTCCCCCTCTCTCTCCGCCTGCTCTCTGCCTGCTTGTGATCTCTCTCTGTCAAATAAATAAATAAAATCTTTAAAAATGACTTGGTTTCAATGGTGAATGTTCTGTCATAAGAACGGAATACCAATACCAAACTTGGTGAAAACACTGAAAGATTCCCAGCTGTAGTCATTTTCATCCATTAAAAAATTAATAAATCCCTTTGGCTTTGGGGGAGTAGAAAGTAAGAAAAAGTCACTGCAGGCACCTGGGGGGCTCGGTTGGTTACGTGCCTGCCTCTTGGTTTTGGCTCAGGTCATGATCTCAGGGTTGTAAGATCATGCCCTGCGTCAGGCCCCATACTGGGCGTGGAGACTGCATTAAGATTCCCTTCCTCTCCCTCTGCCGTTCCCTACCCTGCCATGCGTACTCTCTCTCCAAAAAAAAAAAGGAAGAAGAAGAATTAGAAGAAATGTTTTGGGGCACCTAAGTGGCACAATCCATTGAGCACCTCTCACTCTTGGTTTTGGCTCAGGTCATGATCTCAGAGTCGTGAGAATGAGCCCCATGTTGGGCTCCACACTCAGTGCAGAATCTGCTTGGATTCTCTCTCCCACTCCCTACACCGCATGATCTCGAAGTGTAAAGGAAACAGGCCCTGCATCCAGGACCGCACCTCCTAACACGGAATCAGTCCCAAAGGGCACTGCTCTTTCCTATCTCTGGTAAGGGATTCTGGGGTTCTATGTGGCACCAGAAGGAAATGCTAGAAAACCATAAACCTGAAAGGAGGCACCTGGCTTCAAACGGCAGGTATCTCATGTGGAAAATAACAACAAAAAAAAAAAAACCCAAAACCCACCCTCCACCTCCCATTCCCAGCTGGTTTTGTCTTCCTGTCTCCAGCCCCCACCACCACCCAGGACACTGCAGCACCTTCACGAGAAAAGCTGCTTTTCTGGAATTAGTGGCCGAGCCCCTACAGGCAGGACATAGCAGTGTAACCTACCACTGCTCTGGGCGGACGGGGAGCCCGAACGTGAACAGGACAGACCGTGTGACACTGGATTCCCCAGCCTCGAACCCAAACCTGTATGTAGCTGGGAATCTGGTGCAAATGAGCTTGTTCCGAGGAGGCCTTTTGGATTTCGCAGACCATAAACTCAAGCCGGACACAAAGCAGTGGGGAGCGAAACGGATAATGGGGGAACGGACCAGCGTAACACACGGTCTATGCGAGCACCTCACGGGTGGCTGTGCAGGGATTTCGACCCCTCGCTGCGGAGCCTCCCAGCTTTTTTTTTTAAGATTTTATTTATTTACTTGACAGACGAGCAGGCAGAGAGGCAGGCAGAGAGAGAGGAGGAAGCAGGCTCCCCGCTGAGCAGAGAGCCCGATTCAGGGCTCAATCCCAGGACCCTGAGATCATGACCTGAGCCAAAGGCAGAGGGTTTAACCCACAGGCGCCCCGCCTCCCAGCATTTTAAAGAGAAGCAACAAATACGGACCACTTCTATTATATTCTACCCAAGTCTTAGCAGCTGCCATCTCATTCCTATTTTGAAGAGAAAGCAGCCCAGGAAAAATCAAGTATGTGGTTGCAGTGGAATTCAGAGCACAGGCTGGGGAGGTTTGCCACTCCCGATGATAACTAGATCGTGACACAAACTAAAACCGAACACCCCAAAAATATCTAACTGCTCTCTCAGCGTGCTGGAAATTACCAGCTTCTCCTCCACCCCAGCTCGCTGCCGTCATCCCGCAGAGACCTGAGGACGCACATCTGCAGCCAGAAAGAGCGAGGCAGACAGAGCGGGAGCCAGATGCCCTCTGGGTGAGACAGTGTGGCTGTTCCAACTGGGTGAGCAGGAGTCTGGACTAGACAGGACGGCTCTGAGCAGCAGCCAGGATCCCCCAGCTGCCCCCTGGACAAACGACGCCCCTTCCCTGAACCGGCCTAGGCTCGGTCGTCGGTAGGAGGGAGGATGATCCCCTACGTGGAACGGGGTCGCAGGGAGCAAATGAAATGCACCTCAGCCAATCCCCAGAGCCCCAGGAGCCCACCAGGCAGCCCACCAGGCAGCTGGCCACTGCAACTGTGCTCCCCCCACACCTCCGCCTGGGGCCGGGTTCTCCACTGCCTTCCACAGGGGTCTCTGCCAAGTGATTTCAGGAAAGCATTCCCTTTCCTTAGAGCAGGCCCAGGACAGAGTTAAAGGGAACTTAGATTTGCTTAACAAAAATAAAGCCTCTGGGGGCAATGTCAGGAGAGGCCCCAGAGTCGCACAGCTGAGCTACTCCCTACTCGGGGCCTCCAGTTTTCTTCTCAGTAAAATGAGAATAAAGCGGCTTCTGCAAAAAAGCACTTAGAACAATGCCCTGCTGCAGAGAAGGCACTCGCTTCCTGCCAGCTCCCTCTTCTGAGGCTCCGCAGGCGTTTGATAAACATTTCCTGGATTGCTATATGGGAGAGTGTGTGTGTGTGTGTGTGTGTGTGTGTGTGTGTGTGTGTGTGTGCGCGTGTGTGTACAAAATCAAACCCCCAAAGAGCAAAAATTTTTGAAGGACAAAAAGCACACGATGAGATTCTCCAGAACATGCCTTGATCTGTGTGAGCACCTCCCCGGGCTCGCTCTAGTATTTAATAACTAGAAGACGAACGCGTGGCAGGCTGCGCCATCTCTCGTTCCGCCTGCCTCGCCAATGTGGTGTACACGTGTCCAGGCTTACGTTCTGCTCCACAACCCCAAACATGCTCCCTGACAAAGGGACAGCATCTCCCACCTCCTTAGCCTCCACGCTGTGCTGCTGGGTCTGACCAGCTCTGCTTTAAGAACATCTCCTGGGAGGAAGGACTCTGGAAGCCTCATTCCCAGAACTCCAAGGTTCTGTTACTCCAGTACCTACTGCCCACTGCCGTAAAGTGTCCTTAACCTCTTCCAGGGGCTCCCCTCCCCCAAAAGGAGCCAATAGAGTTCAAAGTTCAGCACATTCCAAGGGAGCATAAGATACCGAGAGGGTTAGGCAAACCTCAGGGACATCAGACTTGGGTTGCTGTCTTTTTTCACAAACATAAGGCGGGGCGGGGGCGGGGGGGGGGGTCCTAGCTTCCATGACAGCTCCTACCCAGAACCAACCTACACCAGCAAGTTCAAGGGAAATGCCTCTGGACGAGGGCTAGCAGAGCTCCTGTCCCCTAAGCCACCTTCAATAGCTGTCTGACAGGCAGGACGAAGAGGTCTATGCAGAATGGGCTAAGCTGACAGCAGAATGAAAGATGCTAAGAGTCTAAGAATATTTGGTGCATGGGGGCAAGCACTGATTTCCCCCACCCACTTATATCCTAAATATATCCACACTGGGTCATATTAGCGAACGAGAATAATCCCGAATCATCAAGATGGTTAACACTTGCCATGCTATAATGAAGCAGCAGGAAGACACGCAACTTGATACTAATTTCTCTTGCTCTTCAAAAAAAAGGCAGACTCTGACCACAGCTTGTGTGATCAGGCCCTGCGCCTTCCCCCATCCATCTCTGACCAGCCTCTCCTCCCTCCCCCTGTCCTATGCTCTTGATTTTCCCAAGCACAGCAGGCTGGCTCTGCCTATCCCTCCACCCAGACCCTCACTAAGCCCCGGCCATTACCTCCTGATCTGAGATCATCTTGCCTGTGTGATTACTTGTGTATTATCTATCTTCCCTACTAGGATGCCATCTTCAGACAGTCGGGGACAGTGCCTGCCCACTCACTCCCACATCCCCAGCGTCCAGCCCATGGCCTGGCCCACAGCAGACACCGAAAGACTTCCAGTAAAGTGGTCAAAAATGAGACAAAGCAAAATACTTCCTATCGAACCCAGGACCATCTCGGCGAATTCCCATCTTGCCTCCAGACAATGGGTTTCTAGCAAAACTCACTCTTTCGTTTTGTATTTGCAAGACAACAAGCAAAACTAAACAGAGTAACAGCTCAGATTCCAGTGTTTGAAATTATACACTGTATTTTCTGTATATTCTGTGGGTATATATAATTTTTAGGGTATGTATTTTAAGTATTCTCACCAACACACTCAAAACACTTTTCAAACTGCTTGGTAGGGCTTCAAAAGGTTTTTGCCTCGTTTAATCACAACACAGCTTGCCAAAAAAAAAAACAGAGATATTAACCACGCCTCATCTGGGTCTACCTGTTGTTCTCAAGCGCGCAGGAGCGGGATCTGCTAGGAGCTAGGACAATTCACTTCTCTGTGAGCAACGGAAAGGGGAGGGTAGACAGGCTAGCAGGGAGGGCTCCCACCTGTGAAAACAGCCACCTCTTGCAATTTCCTATCTTAGCTTCAGAGAAAAGGCAACAGGAGGGAACCACCCAGCACAATGATAAAGAGATTCATTTACTGGCAATCTGGGGAAATACTTCTGATCTCTGAAAGCATTATTTTAAAAAATCAATTTGCACGGCAGTTTAATTGACTCTAGAAAATCCAAAAAAGAACAGCAGCACTTAAAATAGCCATGGTGCCATTTTCATCAACAAAACTACAAAAGCAAGATTCTCTTAAACATACCTGAAAACACGGAAGCCCACACGTTATCAGGCTTAACCCAGCACAGGACTGTACTTTTAACCATAAGATCACTGGCTGACGTCATAACAATAAACAACATAGTAAAACCTGGACCCCTCGCATCCATGACAGTATCAAAGGTTCGGTTCAAGTTACACTTCTGCCGACGGTTTGCACTCCCACCTGTCATGTTGTCCAAAGAAACGAGCATCAACCTGCCCATCTTTATCCCTCAGAGCTTTTGCAGGCCAGAATGGAAACCCCTTCAGTTTTGCCCAGACCAAAGGATGTGGATTGCTCTAGAAAAAGAAAAAAATCCAGAGTTTGTATGTATTTGACAGCAGGACACATATATAAAGCTTGACGCAAGAGGATACAGCAAGGCCACCAACTGAACAAGTCAAGTTCCAGGCAGCGTCTCCCAGGTAGGGTTCCCTAGGAAGGCGTGAGGCCAGGAAGCCCCAGGCAAACCTGGTTCTGGGGGCAAATGACAAACAGAAGGAAGAAGCACAGAGGAGACCAGGCTTGGACCTTGACTGTAATGCTGTTACCTGGGTGGCCATGAGCAAGAGTGACCACCTTCTCCTGCAACAGGGGACAGCAATGCCAGCACCTTCTGTTAGGTTCGGGGATTAAATGCGCATTATATGTGGCAGGTAACAAGGGGCAGAATTAGCTACCCTTGTCCTTCATCGAGGCTGCCCAGGGCATTAACTACGCAGCTGTTGATTTCCAAAGGCAGGAAGAGCCATAAACCATGTTCTACTTTTCCACTTTACTTGCCTAATCTTGCCCCCCAGTAACCTCCACCCCTACCTCCTCCCACCCTCCCACCAGCCCACCCCAAGAACACACTTCTCTCTGTGGAACACCAGTCTGGAAAATACAGATCCATGAGGAAAACTGGGTGATGTTTCTCTCCCCGCTCCCAGCCCAAACCACCAAGTTGGAGAGACCATGCGAGTCAATGTAGAGAGGTATTTCCAAACCTCCCAACACAGACCAGAAAGAACACACTCACCAAACTCTCCTCTGCTATCTGCATTACCATTGGGGCACCCCCTCCCTGATGAGCTCCTCCTTGCTCTCTAGCCTACAGTCGGCCCAGGGTTAATAAACCCAGGAAATCACAACACTCCCTTCGGCACATGAATTTTCAGCACCAGAGGTTTATTCTATCTAGATTACTTTCATTCTGCCGTAACTTTATCACTAAAAAAAAAAAAATCATTTAAAAAAACTTCACCTGAAGTTTCACCAAATAAACCGCCTGGACAAAGTGGCCTTGGGTAGCCATGTAAGGCCTGGGGCTCAGAAAATGAAGTAAGGAAAAGAAGTGCAACTTACACAAGGCTCACAAAACCAGTTGTCTCGTTTTTGGCAAGCAGCTAGGTAACACTCCGGACATACTTCAATTTCGTTCATCTGTAAAGGAAAAATATGTTAGCATGTGTCATCCCAGGGGCCTCACATCTGGAGGCCGTCAAGGAATGCATGCTGGTGTCAGCATTTAAGGTTAAGGTCAGCTAAACCAGGTCCCACAGTGGGGAACACCTTCAACAGGAGTGCAACCACCTCCCACCAACCCCCATGCTTCACCTAGCCCACGCCGCCAACACTACCACCTCCTCTCTCTCCGGACCACGTCCGAATCAGCTTCTACTTTTGTGCCCACTGCAGTCCCCAGCCTAAATGTCAGTAGTACAAAGCTGAAAAACTAACCAGGAAATCTGAACTCCTGATGAGCTTGGTCAATGCCAAGTGTGACCAGGCCTTGGCCCTCCTGAGTTCCCCAACCACCTCCAGCCATGGCTCTGGCCACTGCTCACTGTGCTTGATTCCCACACATCTCCAGCCGCACCATCCAGGGCAGGTGGTGAATACCATACTGCCTTTCTTATCGCCACTTAGACAATATGAAATTCTGTAGTTTGGGGACCGTCCTTCTCCCTCTTGAAAAAGTACATTCCCCTAGGAGCGCCTGGGGGCTAGGTCAGTCATTGAGCATTTGCCTATGGCTCAGGTCATGATCCCAGGGTCCTGGGATCCAGCCCTATTATCGGGCTCCCTGCTAGGCAGGAAGCCTGCTTCTCCCTCTCCCACCCCCCCACCTGTGTTACCTCTCTCGCTGTCTATCTCCCTTTCAAATAAATAATAAAAACTTTAAAAAGAAAAAAAAAGGTACATTCCCCTAAAATAAATACCTAAGTCTGACTTAGAACCAAGGGCCACAGGAGCCCCTTTCTGGGATCGCAATTCAAACTCTACCATTTCCCAGCTCTGTCGTTTTAAGAACAGCTGTTTATCTTGTCGGAGCCTCCATCTCCTTCCCATTTCCTCATGGACAGAACGGGGATACGAGGAATCGCTACCAAACAGATTCTAACAATTACAGGACATAAATGTAAAGCACTTCAAGTGACACAGTCGTCAGCGCATCAGTCAACACTGATCAGAGATCTGTCGGGATCACCGAAGGGTTCTACAGGTGCCAAGGCACAAATTCCTCACACCCCCCTTTGAAGGCAAGACTGCTGTTACCCCCACGTGACAGGTGGAGAAAAGGAAGCCCCAGAAAGTCAGGACACCTGCCCAAGTTCTCACTGCAGCAAAGTGGCAAGGCCCAAGCAGAGGTGGTTCACCACTGCTCTGCGTGTTGCTAACGTTGTCCCATCATCAGACTTGTTTTCCTCTTTATCCCTACATCACAGAAGTGCCAGACGCACAGCAGGTGCTCAATAAATTCTAACTGTAATGTTGTAACTATAACTGACTAACTTAAAGGTGAGTAAATGAGTGCATAAAAGAACAAAAGAATATATGAATGAATGAATGACGGCATATAGTTCCTCCTCTACTCACTCTACTTGTGCGCTATTCCAAAGGTACTGGGTGAATCAGGTCGAGGACAGCCCTGGCTTTGGAGGCCACACAGTGGCAATGAATTGCCAACAGGTAGATTCAAAAATACCAGATAAAGAGTATCTGGGTTCAGTAAATTTGACCTCAGGGCAACCCACTGATTAAAAGCCTAGGCTTGGGGCGCCTGGATGGCTCAGTGTGTTAAAGCCTCTGCCTTCGGCTCAGGTCACGGTCCCAGGACCCTGGGATGGAGCCCCGCATTGGGCTCTCTGCTCAGCGGGGAGCCTGCTTCCCCCTCTCTCTCTCTGCCTGCCTCCTGGCTGTCAAATAAATAAATAAAATCTTCTTTAAAAAACTGGACGGTGAGAAACACATACCTCATGCTCACAGATTTTGATGACTACTTTTGCTATCTGTGTCAATTTGTGATTTCCTAAGGGGATAAGAAAATATGATTAATTCAAATGGAAACAAGAGTATTAACACCCAACCATGGGATTACACTTCCACTAACAAACCACCTTTCAACTTACTTTCCCCCAGGATTAAGCTTCGAAGGCTAAAAACCAGAAGATTCTGGCTCCTGATATTGGTTCAAATTATGTGACTTCTCCCCCCAAACACTGACCTATCTTAGGGGCCTCCAAGTCATCTCTGAAACCGGGCTCACAGGTTAATATTTGGAAAATGCTTTCACATTTCAAAGGCCCCAATTAGTGGAAAGGAGCCTCATTCACCCATTGTTCCAGACTCCATCCCATGAAGGGTAACAGGAGAAGGAAAATAATTGAGTAGCTCTGCTGTGCCACGTGCTTCGAAATACATGTTCTTATTAACTCCTCAAGAACACATGCTAAGAAGCAGGTTAAGAATGTTCCCATTTCATTAATGATTAAGCCAAAGCTCAAGTGTTGTTGCTTACCCAAGACTACTTAGCTAATGAGTTGAAAATCTGGCCCCAGAGCTAACTCAGGATAGCCAAGACAAGGAAGATAAGACAGCCAAAACGCCATGCTTTCCACATACTGTTAATTTCTTGGCAAAAAAATTTTACACACAAACATACACACACCCATCCCTAGATTTCCGGCTTGATTTGAAAACTCAGAAGATCTATAATTCTGTATCCAAAAACCACTGGGGTGTCCAGGGGTGAGCCCTTCAGACCAGGTAGCAGTCCATGCCCCTAGTTCTTCAGTCTCCAGTTCTCCCCTCCGCCAATGGCCATCCTGGCTCATGCTGCTGTTTTTCTGCCACCTAATCTCATTCACTTGTTTATGTGACCTTACCAGCCTTTTTATATATTTAATACTGCTTACATGAATTCTAAACCATGTGCCTCTTTTTCCCCTCCCCACACCGCAAGCCCCACTACTAAGCTAATAATACAGACCCTGTGCTTTGAGCAGATTTTCCTTACACATCAGAAACCTCTTCCCTTACACATCAGAAAACAATCAACACTAGGACCATACAGGAAGAAGACAGGGCTGTGCTCTTCAAGATCTTACAACCAAAAAACTTAACATCCTGTTAAGGAACTCAAACAAATTAAATTACCACCATCCAGGAAGTGTGATAAATGCTACCATGGGCAAGTACAGGTACTGTGAGATCTCCTAACAAGAGCACCGAGTATGGTCTCAGTCCATAAGGGATGGCTCCTCAGAGGACTGACAGGCTGACACTGAAGGATAAGAAAAAGTCATCAAGGGAGAGCGTTCTAACAGGGAATAAGAGGAACAGAATGGAAAAGGACACTGAACGAGCTACCTGACCAGAAGATACACAGAGAGGACTATGGGAGAAGGTAGGGCAATATAAAAGGTGCCTTGAGAAAAGGTTTTAACGGGAATCCTCATCCATTCTGTCCAGAAGGCTCAACCCACAAAAACACAACTGACGCAATTTTATCCAGAATACAAAGAACTTCTAAAATGCAATAATAAGAACACAAAAGATCTGAATACTTATTTTACCAAAAGAGATATACAAATGATTCATAAGCACATGAAAAGATACACAATACCATGAATCCTAAGGGACCAGCAAATGAACACTACGTGACCTAACAGCTCACGCTTCCAAGGATGGCTAAAATAAACAGACAACAGCAAGTGCAGACAAGGATGTAGAGCAACTAAGACTCTCCTATGCATGGCCAGAAGAGTATAAAATAGTACAACCACTCTGCGCCAAGTTTGCCAAAATATCTTGTAAATTTAAATAGAAACCTATTCAATGAGCCAGCACTGCCACTCCTAAGGATTTACCCATCAGAAATGAAAATGTATGTCCACACACAGACCTGCACAAGAATGTTCACAGTGGCTTTATTCCCAACAGCCCAAAACTGGAAAATAACCCCAATGCTCCTTCAAAATCCACAAACGGAATAGCTAAATAAATTGTATGTTGATACAGTGAAAAACCATTCACGGTAATAAAAAAAAATAAAACAATGGATACACACAACAACATGCATGAATCCCAAAAAAAAAATTACATGGCATGCAATTAGCCCAAAGAATGCACTACGACTCCATTTATATGAAATTCTAGAGGATGTAAAACTACTTACAGGGACATAAAAAACCAAGGAGGGTGAGTTTACTGGTAAAGAACAAGTGGGACTAGAATAGAGTGATGGAAATATTCTAGATTTTATCTGAGGCTGTAGTTATATTTGAGGTGGTTACACGTCTGTCAAATTCAGAGAATGTTCTCTCCAAATCTATGCATTTTATTCTAGGTAATTATTCCTCCATTAAAACAAAGATTCTAAAAAAGTCAGCAATTATCCTATAGCCACAAACCACTATGGAAACCAGCTCATCCCTTAAAATGCACAGAGTCACCATACCCTATTCGCACATATCAGTGATCTATACACAAATATTCTCAGCTTTTGGCCCTGGCGCATGAAAAAAAGGACACGATTTTTTTAGGAAGAGTGGGAGACCAAGCAACACACACCGCATGAACACTGTCTTTCTTAGCAGCGACCTAAGCCACCCACCTCCATTGTAAATGATGCAGTTGTGCAAAATCCATTTCGCATCAGCCAGGAAAGCCTCTGTGCATCCATACATTTTCTTTTTAGCGTTCTGGGGAGAGAAGCCAAGGAGCATAACAACCCTTCAGTCTGTACAAGCCTCAGCCACTTAACACCTGCGTCCCCACATCATTTTCTTAGCATCATTTGCCAAATTAATTAATGCTTTTACCCATTTCCCAAGATGCTATTATATTTGAGATCTAGAACTCCATAAAAATGAAGTCACTGAATTCATCGCTAACCTGAATTGTTTCCTCTTACAGCAGCTGTCATGTATCAAGCAACCTCTTTCAAGAAACCGGGATATTTTAATAACTGACATGGTTTTTATTCATTGTAACAGCCTCACAGAAGCCTTGTGACTAAGAACGCAATGACACACTTACTATCATCACCACGTTACAGACAAGGATATTGAAGTGTGGGAATGCCAAGGAACTTGTGCAAAGTTCCAAAGCTATTAATTTGTGAAGCTAGGATTCCAACCCTTCCTTTTTTGAATGCCTTCTTTTCTTGAAAACCATGAGGGTGTGTGAAATTTTTCAAAGCAGGTTTCATTCAGCATTTGGGGGCCAGCAAAAAAGACAATATAAGGTGTTCTCCTCATCCGTGCTTTTCATTACCCGTGTGTTTCATGCCAAAAATTTGAAAATTAGCACCAGGGTGATATGCACAATCTAATGTGTTCCAAGTGTAATTTTCAGGATGGAATTGTAGCCTGAACTTTTAAAAGCACCTTCAGGCATTAAAGACATATCCATTAACAGTAGAGTAAGTTCTAGGAAGCCACATCTTTATCAGCAATCTGAAGGTTTCCCAAACACTTAATTTTCTCTTTTCTCCTTCCTGCTGCCCTCATTAGCACCTCTGAGAGAAAGAAAAGAGGACGTAAAGCTCAAATCAATCAAATCACTGATTCGTAGAAGTGTGACTTTTTTAGGTCAATTTTCAGACAACCAGCAGCAGAAGTAATATTTGGAGCTAATCAGTGGAATTCAACACTCCATTACAATCCTTGGAAGAATGTTACAGAAGTTAAGGGATCAAGAGTTCTTCCATCCAAATCAAAAGGGTACGGAGGAAAGGCAGAGAAACATCTAACTTGAGACTGGGCCCAAGAAGTGAGGGAGGGTCTTTAGTCATCTCGGTAACTGTGGCTACAATGGTGAGGTTCTCTGATGGAGGCCAACCTTTTCCAATGTACAAAGGTCCATAGGATGGAAGATGTATTCCGCATAGTCAGGATGCTGTTCCAAGGGAACAGGCTTCTGGAATGCATCTGTCTATAAAAGAAAAGATGGACACACACACACACACACACACACACACACACACACACACAAACCCATCATTACTGTAGAAAACAAAGCATTAATAGTAACAAAGTACTTCCAAAATGGAGACAACTTTTCAGACAATACAATTCTAGTGGTTTCCACAAAGAAGGACCTTGGGGAGTACTAAGCTGGTTCAGCTTCTAGTTCTGCCTGGTTATCAATAATCATGGGGGGGGGGTCCTACTTTGTTATTTGTATCATTTTCAAAATATATCCAAGTAACAGTTCCAGTTCTGTTCTATGAAGATCAACAAGAACAACACACCATCAGCTACTTAGACCTGAACTCTGAATAAGGCTTATCCATATCCTGCAAACACCCATAACCAAAACAAATGGACAGTAAAACGTGGCCATACCCAGAGATAACACACTTAATGAAGTTCCCCCTAAGTGCCAACAGATATTTTACACTTGGGGGGGGAAATTCAGACAAGTGAGATTTTTGCTCCTCCTTCGAGAAGCCAATTACCTTCAACACAGAGACCATGTCAAAATTTTTCACTTTGCACCATGCTTGCATGAATCAGCTCAAAGTGCAAGGCCCAGTTTGTTGATGGATGGTTTTTACTCATCAATATTTAAAAATCTGCAAGATTTGTAGTTGGGGCACCTGGCTGGCTCATTAGGTAGAGCGTGCGACTCTCGATCTCACACTGGGTATAGAGATTACTTAAGAATAAATCTCAAAATCAATCAATAAATCAATCACTATCTAAAATATTTAATTAAACACCAAATGAGGGCGCCTGGGTGACTCAGTGGGTTAAAGCCTCTGCCTTCGGCTCAGGTCATGATCTCAGGGTCCTGGGATCAAGCCCCATATGGGGCTCTCTGCTCAGCGGGGAGCCTGCTTCCCTTCCCCTCTCTCTGCCTGCCTCTCTGCCTACTTGTCATCTCTGTCTGTCAAATAAATGAATAAAATCTTTATTAAAAAAAAAAAAAAAAAAACAAATGACAGCCAAGCAAGGCATCTGAAAGGGCTACCACTTGTTGTCACTGGAGCCCTCTTCTACACAGAAGGACAGTGTGTGGCCACTGCAAAGATGCTTCGATATCATCGGCAACTTTCTGCCCCGATTGATTTTCTATCAAACAATTTATGTGAGAAATTAAGGCCTTCTTCGATTTTTCTCTTTGGTTTTTAAGTCTACAGTGTTGACAACCCTACATGAATCTGGTTTTTTTGTGCAACAGTCTCAGCAGAAATAATTTAGCCTATGGAAAAGCAGGAAGTAATTCCTTGTCACTCAATATGAAAAAAAAAAAAAAAACTGCAGTTAAAAAAAAAAGTTGTTTTTCTTTCCAAACTCAGGCTATCCATGCTTCTGCTTCCATTGACGGAGATTTTGTTACAGAGACAAATAGATTCCTGATTTAGCAACACCCAATTGGCATGCTCTGAATTTTTTTCATGGTATCAAATTTCAGAATATAATCTCTAAACAAAAACTTGTGGTTTTTGTTTTTTGGTTTTGTATTTTTTAAGAAATTAAGCCAGTGTCTACTCGATACCCTGGAGGTTCTACAGGGCTGCATATTTCCTTGACATAGAAAGCAGACTCTGGAGAGTTTAACAAAGGGTCACCACTAGCTCATATGGTACCTCTGTGCGAATTGGAAAGGGAAAACCCTACCCTTAAAGTTTCTCTAGACTGGTCTGCACAAAGAATGTCACAACATGTTGATTATATGGCCACACCATATTCTTTTTAAGAATGAGGCATTTTACTGTCACCCTCCTAGAAAAGGTCACCAAAAAAAACTAAAACCACCATGACTATGATGTGCCCGGGACTCTGGGGCGGGTAACCACTAGGAACCAGGGCGTGCAAGCTAAACGTGGCAGCCTTACTTTCTCATCTGGATTTCCTTTAAGAGGCGAAGGCTGTCCATCAAATCCTATTTCAAAAATTGAAGGAATGAACCGAATCTCACCCTTTATGGGAGTCTCACTGGTTGAACTGCACTTGGAGGTTCCATCACCACACTTTGATTACCAACAAAACGGGCTGTACTCCACGGTCTCATTGAAATGGAATTTACTAACTCCCGGGGGAAGCAGCACAGGCGCTCCTTAAAATTCTGGGTATGAGGTTTCACTTCACAACCAATCAGAATTTTAAATCCCCACCAACTTTCTACTGCATGTCATTCCCCAATTAAACTCGTCGGGAACATACAGTGCTCGCTACAGAGAATTCACTGAACGTAATTGTACTTTATATTTAATTTTTAGGTATTTGAGCCAGGCACATAAAAAGACCCAAAGAGTGTGCACAGGTGTCTGGAAAGCAAAGACTACTCAGAACAAAAATGTTAACAGAGAAGAACAAAAGTCACTATTTTCCATTTACACTTATACCAAGAGGAACTTTCTTCTTACCCCTGGCTGTTTCATTTTCTGAATGGCAAACTTGAGCAGGTAGGATAACTGTTCGATGGTGAGCATGGTCATGGCTTTACTCTGAGTCTCGATGCATTCTGCTACTGTAATCTTCTACAAGTCAAAATCACACAAATTTCAGTTAGAAAAAAGTTACTATCCCTGTACAAAGTTCCCTTTCCTCCTACTTTTCAAACCAGCTCATAATAAAAAGTCTTTCCCATCCAAACGAGACTAGTTGTTTCGCTTGAGAGAGACTCCAATCCAACTGACCATACTTTGGGTCAGTGGATAAAAATGAAGAGACACAGTAATCCACAGATGATGACCTTATTTGGAAGTGTTTTTCGCTCACAAAGCTGACATAACCTGAGAAAGAAGGAGGTGAGCAGGGACCTGAAAAATCGTCATGATTACAGCTGTGGGTTTCAAGAATGGGATGTGAAAGGAAAGACTACTAATGGTTTTAGGGTGATCTCTGCACACAATGAATCAGTCGCTTCACTTGATGCTCTCAGCATTCTGGGCTACCTTTCAGGAAACTGACAGGGCATTAACTCAGTGACATCACTGATGGAAAAGGACAGTCTTCCCCGCAGAAAGAATCCAAGGGATGGTAGAGAACTAAATATAAATGTGACTTCATTCTGTCACCACGGATGTGAACCCACTCAGGACATTCTGGCATATGACACAAGATGCATAGTCTAGCTGTCTGTCTCCATGGGAAATGTCATTCTGAAAGCGAAATTCCCATCAAAGAAGAGGCCCAGAGAAATGTCTGAAACCAGACTCTGCTATGTCAATCTGCTACCATATCGCAGAGCTTCAGACTCCTTATGTAGCAACACCAAAATAGCAAAGCCTGATGATGTCAGGAAACACTCTTTAACCATCTGTGTAGGGAGAGCTGAGAGAAGTTTTCTCCAATTAATCTTGATTTAGTTTCCATCCTTCATAGCTCTGGATCCTCCAAAAAGAACTTTCAGATGCGTCTGGTTGGTTGTCGAGGAAAAGGGCAACACAGGAGTTGCTCAGAGGCTGAAAACAGTACGTGACACACGCCCCTAACTGCTTAGCTACCCGAGCCTGAGACAGCTAGCCAGGTGCCTGCACTGCCAATGCACCCTTGGAAGACATTTGGGGCCTTAAACCTTAGACACGGAACACCTGTTTGTCTGAACTGCTGTTCGCTTCTAGGTAGCAATCCATGGCAACCACTTTCACCTCTGCTCCATCCCTGATCCCTTCCCTCCCGGCCAGCAGTGCCCGGTTCCCATGAAATAGACTGAAATTGCCAGACAGGCATTTTCAAGATTTTTTTGCATGAAGACAGGTCCAGTGCTGAACAATGAGGCCAAGGGCAGAATCAGCCGAAGGCTGTAGGGCAAGGTCCTTCTGCTTGATAATAAAGGGTTGTAAAGAGAAACACTCCTCCTCATAGAGGGATTTTGGTCTAGGCACTAGGATTTTGGCCAAGGGGTGTGGAAGGGGACACACATTGCCTCCACAGTGAAACAGAAAGGGTCCGGCTGTGCACAAACTCTGGCCTGGCCCTGCCTCGGTTCTTTCTACACAGGAGAATAAATCCCTACTGTTCCCGCCACAACCCTCAAGAGCTGTACTTGCAGCAGCAAAAGCCACTGTCGTTTCTGCAAAATTACTCAGCAAGTGGGAAAGGTGGGTCAAGACAAAAGGAAAACGAGGAAGGTTCCATGGACCACACTAACTGTAGCGGAATCAGGTGAAACTCTGCAACCAGAGGGCATTGCTGAGCAAAGGGGCAGCTATGCGTCTCTCGATCGAGTATCCCAGAGCACTGGCGGCCATCTTCCTCAATTTTAGGGGCAGAACACCATTAAAATGTCATCATATCGATGTGATGTCTCATCTCTTTTCACGCAGTTTGTCTTTTTCTCCTTTCCCAACACAAAAGCAGCATCACAGACACCATTCTATAGCCTGCTTCTTTTCCTCACGAAAGACATCTGGGAGAACGTTCCATTTCGCACACAGAAAGCTTCCTTGTGTGAGATCAAGTTCTAACAGACCTTCGAATCCAAGTGACATTCCCGATTAAATGACTGAGCAGATGACATCATTTGCAGCATCTTGCAAAAGCGTCGTCACTGGAAGTCGCCAAGAATGGAAGATGCCTCAGAATTGTGGAAACGGGAATAATTGTTTTAATAAAGGAAAACGGTTAGGCTTTCCTACAAAAGACACACGCTCTTCACCAAGCCGGCGCGGTTCTGCTCGGGCTGTGCCTGCTGCCTCCTGGCTGGAAGGTGGCAGAGCGCACTTCTCAAGTCTTCCCGAGGCCGTCCTGGTCCTCTTCACCTGACACGGAAACACCCTCCCCCCGCCTTACTCCCAATTCCTCCTCTCCAATTCATTTTATTTTGTTTTGGTCCTCTTCTCCTGAATAGCAGGTCACGCGTACCCCTTTCTGTTCACGGCCGGGTCCCTAGCACCTCCCGGGCACTCGAGAAAACAGCTGTAGCATGAACGGAAGCATCAGAGGACGGCCACACGAAGCACCAACCCAAGCTGATCTTCTCAGCCCAGCTCCCGCCGATGATTCCACGTTGCAAGCAGGAGACAACATCCAAGAAGAGGAAACCCAGCATGCGATCGTTTCAGAATACGTGAACGGTTAACAGCTCTTAAGCGGACTTCGGAGATGTTCGTTACAGCAGCATCAGAGAAGGCTGCAGATCCCAGAGTGATCCAAAGACCCAGGAAGAAAGAAAACCAACACTCAGTCCAACGGCCTTCGCGAGAGCAGCAACGCTCAGGCCCCCGCCAAAGCTGGTCCCAAAAGGGGGTGACCAGGATAGAGCAAGTGGAGGGCAAGAAATGCCTTTTTTTCCCCCGAATCTGGATTATTCGAAAAATTTAAAATGAAAGGAAGAAAGAGAAAGGAAAGGAAACGAGGCAGATAATGCATTCATTCGTCAGGAACTAACCTCACATTCAGGACAAAACCAGTCCCCCTCTGGTTCCGATGTCAGTCTCAGACACTTAGCGTGATAAACCCGGGGACAGAGCTCACAGCAAAGGACTTGGCCTTCCCGGTGACAAACCCAGCAGTAGAAATCATTCCGTCCATCCTGCGGTACAACATCAACAGGGTCTGTGGTGAGTGGCTGCTTCATATAGTAAAACGGACCATGTCTTAGTTCTGACTGAAATGTAGGCAAGAAAGACAGGTTTGGTTTCAAAACAAATGTGCATTCTCAAAAGGAATTTGAACAAATACATCAATAACAACAAAAGAACATCACAACATTCCACACATCCCTTAACAAGCTAGCTTGGGTTACTCTACTAAATACACAGTCTACAGGTCATTACATACTACGCATTTTTATTTCCTCTCCCTCTCTTCTATTTTCAGAAGCCATGGATTAAAAAGCTGGTGTCTAAGAGTTCAGAGGCTGCACCAGCAGAATAATACAATGGCTATAACCCAGGCATACCCAGGTTCAAATTTTAGCTCTACCAGCTGCATGACCCTGGGCAAATCTCTACCTCTCAGCTTCAACTTTCTCATCTGTAAAATGGGGATGATAATACCTAACACCGTGGTATTTGGGTTGGGAGTCAATGGGATGATAGAACATATGCATTGAACACAGTGCTGTCATTACTGATCGACCAACAAATGAAGCCAAAACAAAGCCAACTAAACTATGGGAATTCACCCCAGGATTATTTCAACAGGCTCTGGGAGAATAGGTCAATTGGATTTGAGTCACCCCCCCTCCTCCTCCAAAAAAGGCATTTTTTTTTTAACTCTACGCCCAACGCATAAAGTATCTGAGCCAACCAGAGGCTTCCTGAAGCCATAATCTTCAACAAGATAGGTCCTCATATTTGCAGAGGTGCTAGATCTCCTATTCAGAATCACCAATAGCAGAAAGATGACACAAGTGGCCAATTCATGGGAAGCAAAACCCCTTCCTGCTCCAGAATATCAAGAAAAATGTTTCCCTAACGATGCATCATAGAATCCAGCAAACCCACATTCCGAACGCCTAAGATCACTCAAAAGAAAATCATCAGGAAAATATCTACTGGAAATCAGTAACAAATAGAAGATTTAAGAAGTACTCTAAAAAAATTCTGGGGCTGCCTGGGTGGCTCAGTTGGTTAAGCATCTGCCTTCTGCTCAGGCCGTAATCCCAGGGTTCTGGTTCTCTGCTCAGCAGGGAGTCTGCTTCTCCCTCTGCCTCTCCCCCTGGCTTGTGCTCTATCTCGCTCACTCTCTCTCTCAAATAAATAAAATCTAAAAAAGGAAAGGAGGGACGCCTGGGTGGCTCAGTTGGTTAAGCAGCTGCCTTCAGCTCAGGTCATGATCCCAGCGTCCTGGGATCGAGTCCCACATCGGGCTCCTTGCTCATCAGGGAGCCTGCTTCTCCCTCTGCCTCTGCCTGCCATTCTGTCTGCCTGTGCTTGCTCTCTCTCCCTCTCTCTCTCTGACAAATAAATAAATAAAATCTTTAAAAAAGGAAAGGAAAGGGGGGAGGGAAAGGAAAGGAAAAGGAAAGTAAGTATTAATTCTGAGGCTGAGGGAGGGCACCTGGGTAGCTCAGTCGGTTAAGGATCCCACTCTTCATTTCAGCTCAGGTCATGATCCCAGCATCATGGGATCAAGCCCAGCACTGGGCTCCACACTCGGCGTGGAGTCTGCTTGAGATTCTCTCTCCTACTCCTTCTGCCCCTCCATCTCTCTCAAATATATAAAATAAATAATAAAAAAAAAAAAAAAGAAAAGAGGGATGCCTGGGTGGCTCAGTCAGGTAAGCTGCTGCCTTCAGCTCAGGTCATGATCCCAGGGTCCCGGGATCAAGTTCCGTATCAGTCTCCTTGTCCAGCAGGGAGCCTGCTTCTCTCTCTGCCTCTGCGTGCCACTCTGCCTGCTTGTGCTCTCTCTCTGACAAATAAATAAAATCTTAAAAAAAAAAAAAACTTTAAAAAAATAAAAGAAATTCTGGAAGCAAGTGAGTGGCTTGGCCAGTTAAGCATACAATTCTTGATCTCAGCTCAGGTCTTTATCTCTGGGTTTTGAGTTCAAGCCCCACACTGGGCTCTTGACTTGGCCTGGAGCCTACTTAAAAAAGAAAGAAAGAAAGAAAGAAATTCTGGTGGTAAGCATCAAAATGACCCAGTAACTGGCTGTGCAACTTTAAGAAAGTTACTCAACTCTCTTTGAGCTTGATTCCATGGATAATGGCTCAGCCACAACCACAGGACCTATCTTTTGACAGTAAGCTTTTCTTCCTGTCCTGTCCTTCAGCAAAACATTACCGTTTCCTCCTCAAAGATCTCATATGTTGGTTACAGATGCCTAATTTTTGTTGACACTATGAATGGGATCTTTCTCTATTCCATTTTCTAAGTAGTCATTGTTGGTACCTAGAAATGTGGTTAGACTTTTTAAGCCTGACCTCCAGTATATACAGCTCTAACATTTTATTGATTAAAAAGATCTGCTCTAAGCAACATCGGTTTTGTCTGTTCCTCTCTAGTATTTTTACACTCCTTTTCCCTTTTATTTTAATGGGGCCCTTATCTTATCCTGGGGCAACCCCCCCCCAGGATAATGGGAAAGAATGGTCAAGATTACAAGCAGTCATGTCTTGTTCCTGGTTTTTATTATGAGGTTTTAAGGTTCTCGAAATGCCTGCTATTTCTACACTCCTTCTTATCAAGCCTCCCAGAGGCTTCCTTAGCAGATCCTTATTAATCCATCCTTCGAAGCCTCCCTACTCTCAATTCTACTAGGAAAACAACAAAGACTTTTTTTTTTTTTTTTAAGATTTTATTTATTTGACAGAGAGCGTAAGCAGGGAGCGAGGCAGGCAGGGGGAGGGGGAGAGGCAGGCTCTCCACTGAGCGGGGAGCCTGATGTGGGGCTGGATCCTGGGATCATGACCTGAGCTGAAGGCAGACACTTAACCGACTGAGCCACCCAGCTGTGCCAACAACTAAGACTTTTAAGGGCAACTGCGTAATTCCTGAGCCCAGTTATTTCCCTGGTTCAGTTCAGATACAGGCTCTATACTTGGATTTCTAGAGAGTAACACCATTACAATTTTCTCCCCAAGTGTTCAACATACTCTCATACATTCTCTTCATTTTATCCTCACAACTCCCCAGAGAGGTACTCAGGATAGACACTACTAGTCTCACTTGACAGATGACAACACTAGGTTATGACAACCCAACTGTTCCTCGCCCTGATGCCCTATGTAAGACAATATGGGGTGAGGAGAGACCCTAATGATGAAGTGATCCTCTCAGAGAACATTCTCTGTAGGTCAAAATAACTTCCCTTTCATGCAAAGAGCTGTGAAGGGGGGTGGGGGAATCTGAAAATTAGGAAATCAACTAGAAACACCACAGAAGGGGACATGAAAGGAGAACATGGCAGGGGGCGGGGAAGGGGCTCTGACCCTCATACTACTGTTGTTCAGGGCAGAAAATTCTTTGAGGGATGGAGCCATCTTGCACACTACAGGATGTGTGGCAGCATCTGTGGCTAGATGCCGGGAGCGTCCCTCCATCCACAAAACTATGATGATCAAAAATGTCTCCGGGGCGCCTGGGTGGCTTAGTGGGTTAAGTCGCCGCCTTCGGCTTGGGTCATGATCTCAGGGTCCTGGGATTGAGCCCCGCGTCGGGCTCTCTGCTTGGCAGGGAGCCTGCTTCCCCTTCTCTGCCTTCCTCTCTGCCTACTTGTGATCTCTCTCTGTATCAAAGAAATAAATAAGGGACGCCTGGGTGGCTCAGTTGGTTGGACGACTGCCTTTGGCTCAGATCATGATCCTGGAGTCCCGGGATCGAGTCCCGCATCGGGCTCCCAGCTCCATGGGGAGTCTGCTTCTCTCTCTGACCTTCTCCTCGCTCATGCTCTCGCTCACTGTCTCTCTCTCAAATAAATAAATAAAATCTTTAAAAAAAAAAAAAAGAAAGAAAGAAAGAAAATCTTTAAAGATTTTATTTGTTTATTTGACAGACAGAGATCACAAGTAGGCAGAGAGAGAGGGGGAAGCAGGCTCCCTGCTGAGCAGAGAGCCCGATGCGGGACTCGATCCCAAGACCCTGAGATCATGACCTGAGCCAAAGGCAGCGGCTTAACCCACTGAGCCACCCAGGCGCCCCAAAAGAAAGAAAATCTTTAAAACAAAACAAACAAACAAACAAAAAAAAAAAGTCTTCAGATATTGCCAAATGTCCCTGGGGAGCAAAACTGCCCTTGGTTGAGAACCACCGATGTTCAGGGTTCCCTCTCTGCCTAGGAAATTCCTGGTGCATTTGGGGCAGGAGAAAAGGGTGAATGGGGGCTTTAAGGAGGGGAGCAGGGAGACGACAAGGAGGAGGACAAGAAAGAAGAGGGAGGAGAGGTGTGGAAGGAAGAGGAGGAGATCCTCATATGGAAAGATAAGCCTCACATGTCAAGCAAGCAGGATCTATTTCTAACCTGAGTGAGGTCTTCCAGAATGCTTTTGTGGCTTTTGCAACAACGCAGCAAGCCATAGTTCAGTGCCTGACTTCCTTTCAGCAAGTTAATAATAGGACAGGAAGAGCCGATCTAAACGAAACTGGAAGAATCGAACAGGCCAGCTAATCTCCCTAACTGGCAACCCAGGTACCTCCTACCCAACAGAAGCCATCCTGCTGCTTCTGCAGTTAAGCCCCGCCACCCACGTCCTTGCCCTCACCCCACACCTGGCTGGGAGTGGGTGTTCCTTGGGGTGGGGGCGGGGGGAGTCCTGAGGGGTGCGCGCCAGGCTGCCCCAAACCCTCTTCAGGATATTCCCTCTTTCTTGAAGCAACATTGCTGTGGCTCAGAACCAGCCGCCTGGTAACCTCCGCATCAATCAGAGATCTGCCTCATCGGCCGCTTGCGTTTCCTGCTCCATAAAAATAGTCTGATAACAAATACGGAACATTTAAAGAAGGAAAAACCTGGGGCGCCTGGGTGGCTCAGTGGGTTAAAGCCTCTGCCTTCGGCTCAGGTCATGACCTCAGGGTCCTGGGATCGAGTCCTGTGAGGAGCTCCCTGCCCAGCAGGGAGTTTGCTTCTCCCTCTCTCAGCCTAGGTTCTCTCTTTGTGTGACTCCTAAATAACTAAGTAAATAAAATCTTTATAAACAAAAAGATGGCAAATAGCTGCAGGCTTTGCAGGTCATGTGGTCTCTATTACAAGGACTCAAGTCGGCCACAGTAGCAAAAGAGCAACCACAGACAATATGTAAATGAAAGAATGTGGCTGTGTGCCAATAAAACTTTATTTTCAAAACCAGGCTCTGGGCGGCATCTGGCTCACAGGCTGTAGTCAGCTGACACCTGGTCTGCGTAAAGCAGAGAACGGGTCCTCTGGCCCGGGTGTGAGCACAGGGTGCATGTGGGAGACTCGGGGGGACCACAAACTCAAATTCTTACATGGACCACAGAGGTAACACACATGAAATGAAAACGGTCCTCATTCCAACATTTGTTCTTCTCCACTTAAAGCACCAACGCTGCAAAATATGTCTCTGCTCTTAAGAAAAACTGCCCAGCCCTGGAGTGTGAGCAGTGTCGCTGGCATTTAGCTGGGACGCTGGCGAGACAACGGGGAGCGGCAGAACTCGGACCCATCTTAAGGGGCAGCTCCCGCTCAGCTCCAGTGACGGAGACAGCAAGGCGAACACACACTCCCAGGGCTGCCAGAGCTCAGGAAGAAGCCAGCAAGCCTGGACCCCCCTCCGTGGTCCCCACTGTTAATACACTACCCCAGCCCAACAAGGAACTTCTGTGAGTATTTTTAAGTTTTTAAGACAATGCACGGGCCTAACAAGTAAGACCTAGCTCACCCACTTATCTAGCTCATCCTATACTCAAAGGCAGTGAGGGGGAGCCCCATCATTCCTTTACCTTATTTGATCGAAAGTATACCAATGGCCACCCAATCTGTTAGCAGATTCTCAATCCTTTAATGATGAGGAGGAGGGCTGAAACCTTTCAGAAGGGAGTCTTCCTAGTCAAATGTCCCAAGAACCAAAAATTAGAGTGGCTATTTTTCAGTAAAGGTCCTAATGTCATTCGCAGAAAGATACTGCTTCAGACATCTACCGCAGGATATTTGGCAACCTGATCTTCCACAAAACGCCAGAAGTGTCCTTCCAGGCTTTAGGCTGTCCCTCCCCTCCCCAATCCCAAGAAAAAGCACCTCCAAGTTTTCAAACCTTTCCTACAGAGTAAAACCACTAGACCAAAAGGCTATAAAAAAGTAATTGTAGGGGCTCCTGGTGGCTCAGTCGGTTAAGTGTCTGCCTTTGGCTCAGGTCATGATATCGGGGTCCTGGGACGGAGTCCCACATCAAGGGAGTCTGCTTTTCCCTCTCCCACTGCCCCTCCCCACCCCCCACCGGCACATACATGCTCTCTCTTTCTCTCAAATATATAAATAAAATCTTTTTCCAAAAAAATTAATTATAGGGCGGGCCTCTGGGTGGCTCAGTGGGATGGGCCTCTGTCTTTGGCTCAGGTCATGATCTCAGGGTCCTGGGATCGGGCCCTGCATCAGGCTCTCCACTCAGCAGGGAGCCTGCTTCCACCTCTCTCTCTGCCTGCCTCTCTGCCTGCCTGTGATCTCTGTCTAAATAAATTAATAAAATTTTTTTAAAAAATTAATTACAGGGGCATGTGGATGGCTCCATCAGTTGGGTACCAGCCTTTGTCTTGGGTCATAATCCCAGGGTCCTGGGATTGAGCCCTGCATCGGGCTCCCTGCTTGGCGAGAAGCCTGTTCTCCTTCTCCCTGTCTGCTACTCCCCCTGCTTGTTGTCGCTCTCTCTGTCCAATAAATAAATGAAATCTTTAAAATAATAATTATAAGCCTTAAATACTTTTTTCCCATAAAACAAAGTGTGTTTTAAAGTTCCTCTTACAACTCCCCTAAAAATTACTGAATTCCTAATATATGAAAAATGGGTGATATAAGGTCCAACCTTAAAAATTCAATCCCTGGAGGGGCACCTGGGTGGCTCAGTGGGTTAAGCCGCTGCCTTCGGCTCAGGTCATGATCTCAGGGTCCTGGGATCGAGCCCCAAGTCGGGCTCTCTGCTCAGCAGGGAGCCTGCTTCCCTCTCTCTCTCTGCCTGCCTCTCTACTTGTGATCTCTCTCTCTGTCAAATAAATAAATAAAAATCTTTAAAAAAAAAAAAAATTCAACCCCTGGGGGCGCCTGGGTGGCTCAGTGGGTTAAAGCCTCTGCCTTTGGCTCAGGTCATGGTCTCAGGGTCCTGGGATCGAGCCCCGCATCGGGATCTCTGCTCAGCAGGGAGCCTGCTTCCTCCTCTCTCTCTGCCTGCCTCTCTGCCTACTTGTGATCTCTGTCTGTCAAATAAATAAATAACATCTTAAAAAAAAAAAAATTCAACCCCTATCTCCATTTGGTAATAAAAAGTCTACCAAAAATGGAAAAATATGGGGGGGGGGGGGTTTGCTTGTTTTTATAAGCCAAGAAAAGCTTTCTCCCTTTTTTGAACACAAAAAATAAATTAAAGAAAATGAGAAGAGGAGGGAAGAATACTGATATACACCGAAATTCAAAGGCACCTGAATGCCTGAAAGAGCCAGAAGCGCAGGAAGCGCAGGAATAAGCAAAGCAAACAGAGTTTGACGATTGGGGGGGGGGGGTGGAAAACTAGAAACTAGAACACCCCGTGTCTAACAGGGCAGGCTCAGCAAAAGAAATGCAATCTTGCCATTTGCAACAACATGGATGGAACGAGAGGGTATTATGCTGAACGAAGTAAGTCAATCAGAGAAAGATAATTATCATATGATCTCCCTAATATGAGGAATTGGAGGGGGTGTTAGGGAAGGAAATAATGAAACAAGATGGGATTGGGAGGGAGACAAACCAGAAGAAACTCTTAATCTCAAGAAACAGAGGGTTGCTGGGGGTGGGGGTTAGGGAGAGGGTGACTGGGTTATCGACCCTGGGGAGGATATGTGCTACAGTGAGTGCTATGAATGTGTAAGCCTAATGATTCACAGACCTGTACCCCTGGGGCAAATAATACATTATATGTTAGTAAAATTAATTTTTAAAATTTTAAAAAAATAAAGGGGCAGGCTCTACTCCACTGCAGCTATTGCTGGATTTTTCTGAGTTTTTGTAAGACCCCAAAAATATAAGTTGTTACTTGAAATCTCATGATCTTCAAATGTTGGTGAATAAGAAATTACACTACTGGTAAAACCCAGCACTTAGAGACCTACAATTTGCTTTTAATTCCATAATTTTGTAATGCTATAAAATCCTAAAAGAAAGAAAGAGGAAAGGCAAAGTGTCCAGAAGAATTTTTTTTTTTTAAGGGATTTAAGTTCCCCTTAAGGAAAAACAGACTGTTAGAGGAGAGAGGCTGCTGTTACAGTGCAAATATGATGTACTAGAATGAATTATGGGGTCAAGGGTCAGGAACGTCACTTCTTTGCAGTTAAGCCAGTTTATCCTCTGCCAACTCCTGACTGTTTGGCCCCAGGGAGTTTTAAGGCTCAAAAACAAACCTACAATCAGCCTTACAATGTTTCCAGCCCAAACCCCTATTTTACAAGACAACTAAATCTCAAAGATGGGCAAGCAACTGACAGGGTCCCACACTGAGTCTCCCAGACACAGTGGGGCTAGAAAGAGCCAGATCTCTAGGTCCGGATGGCATTTCCCCTGTGCAACAGTCCCATCAACTCTTCTATCAATACTGAGGATGACAGATTATTGAGGAGCGTAATCATGCCCCATGTCCAGCCCTTCCCAGTCCCCTCTTTTCCAAACCCAGAGTGAGCTATGTAGTCACAAGGAGCAACCCCAACCCCCCACCATTGTGACAGCACCCACCAAACACTGGCCACTTTCTGAGGCTGCCAGTCTGGAAGGGGACACGGACTGACAAATGTGTCCCTGTGGTCACAGGCCTTCAGTGTTACAGAAATGGTCCTAACACATGGATGGGGACGGGAGAGAAGAAAATGCATGGACTCCCCAAGGAGATCAGCTTCCAGAAAGAGAGGTACAAGCCAGCTCCCTAAAAGACGGGGAGGAACCCAAAAAGTGATTCACGTGAGCACACACAGGGAGAGGCCAAAGGAGAAGGCTTCCTGCAAAGAGGGGACACTCTACCTCACGCCTTCCTGGTACCTGGTAAGGGAGAGTTTGCCCAGGAAGTTAAATTATTAGCTAAGTTAAGGTTTGGGGATTATCTATGGCCTTCCTGTTTCTTTCTTTCTTTTTTTTTTTCTTTTCTTCTCTTTTTTGAAGAGAGAAAATCTCTTCTAGGATCCAGCCCAGTGTGGAGCCCGAGGCAGGGCTCAACCTCAGGCGCCTTAAGATCATGACCTGAGCCAAAAATCAACAGTCAGATGCTCAAGCAACGGAGCCCCAGGAACCCGTCTGTGTTGCTCAGTCTTCACTGCCAGCAGCTAGGGATGGCTTCTGGGTGACAGAGATGGGTCGTCAGTGCTTCAAGCCAGACGGAGAGACCTAAGCTCACATGCAGCTTCTGCTTCGCTCTGAGGCCCTGAGGAGACACCTTAACTTCTCTGAACCTCTGTGTTTTCATCTGTAAAATGGTCACAATGACAGCCCTTTCCCACGGGGTTATTACAAACAGGAGCCCAGAAAAATGCCTTACAACAGGAAGTGGCACATGGCCACCAACCAATGTCCCTTAGTATTATTATCACCAGCACATTGTATGTGCTTCGCAATCCCCCGAGACATTTATTTAGGACCCATTTCTTCTCTTTTAACAGGATTCCCATCTCATTAGACCTTTACTATCCAACACAGTAGCTATAAGCCACAGGCAGTCAACAAATTAAAATTAAATTAAAAATTCAGTTCCTCCAAGAAACAGACTCTTAACTACAGAGAACAAACTGCCGGTGGCCAGAGGGGAGGTGGGGGGTGGGGATGAAGTCATGTGCACGTACTGTGATGAGCACAGGGCATTGTAGGGAAGTGGTGAAACACCACACTGTACACCTGAAACTGACACTGCGCTTGATGTTAACTGGAATTTAAATAAAAACTTAAATAATGTTTTTTGGTTAAAAAAGAAAAAAGAAAGGAAAAAAATAAAAATAAAAACCCAGTCCCTGGGTCACACTTGCCATCTGCAGGTGTTCAATGACCACAGGTGGCCTGTGGCGATTACACACAACAGCACAGATCTAGAACATCTCTGTGGCTGCCGTTTCATTACTTCACACCTAGTTCCTGCGATTATTCCACTTAGTATCGAGCCTGGCTGAATTTTTATTATTACGATTGACATCGTGTGCTCATTTCATCACCACACCCCGTGAAATCCCATTACTCCCATTTCAGTGGATAAGCCAACCAGGCACGAAGAGGTTAACTTGCCAACGGTCACACCGCAAAGGCAGCGCTGGCATCTCGCTATATAATTTTGAGCATGGAAATAGATTAGTGTGCAGAAATGCACCCTTCTCCCAGTTCTGGGCATTTAACCATTGCTAGGTTTCTTCCCAGGAAAGAGAGAACCTTGTTTTATTCAACCTCCGATGCCCAGGGCCCACTCTGGCACACCGTAATGCACGAGACGGATGAATGCATCCCGAGGAATCCCTACCGAAATGCTCACAGAACCACCGGGGCATTCTGTTTCCTCCAGGGCTAGGAGATCTGATGTCGTGGACCACTAACGCATCTACCATTTTTTTAAATCAGAAGAGTATCGAGCCTGCATCAGAGAATTTTAAAGCTAGGTCTCTTAAGATCTAAGACAGCTAATGGATGTTCCTATCTGGCTGATAGGTGTCGGCTGCAGGCGGATGGGTTCCAGAAAAAGACTCTGATCGCCCCAGGGGTGATACGCAGTGAGAGGAAATGGTGACCAATTACCAAAGAGGACAGTAGACAATGGGCAGAGACAGCAGCTGTGTAACCACAGACCTAAACCTGTTATTTTACAGATGAGAAAGCTGAGACCAGGAGGGGAGAGCCTGCCTCAGCCCCGTAACTACCTCCAGGCAGACCTCAGCCCCATCCTACTGACATGGCCTAGCAGGAAAAACTTTTCAGGCCACCTGGGGAAAACAACCCTAGAGTCTAAGTTAAGAAATCCAAGGAAAATCCCCAAATCCTATAGCACAGTATCTTCAGCTCATCTGGGTCACTGCCCTGCCCCCAGAACAGATCTAAAAAAGCCACTGGAAATTTCTACACAGACCCATTTGGAACTGCCCTTCTTGTCTTATACAAATGACAGCTGGAGCGAGGCAGCTTGTTAAATGCCAAGAACGCAGGCTGTCAGAAGGCTACGGTGCTGCTCACGACCGCCTTTGTCCTGCTGGTGCGGACGCCATTCCCAGCGGCCCTTTACCTGCTCCTTATTGTTATTGTTCAGTAAGCCGGGTTTCTTTTTCTTTTTAATGGGGCTTGTGGATGTGTCCTGTGGCGAGTGGCCATTGGAAGAATGCGGAGGGCTGGGGAACTTTCTTTTCTGGGCTGTTCTCTCTGTGGATCCAGGATCTGAAAGAGACACACAGGACCACGTATTTTAAAGCAGTCATCAGGGAGGCCGAGGCCCCCCAGGAGAGGGTGCGTGGGACACAAAGCATTCCGTCCCCAGGCCCAAAGCTGTTGTAGTGTTCATTCGTTCATCCTCCTAGAAGGATACACTCACCCCATCCCTTTGGTTAACGGTCTCAAAAGTCACACACTCTTTCTTCAGTCTGCATACCATTTTCGTTAAAATTTTAATTCACTGCTATAGTAAAAAAAATTGAGAAACTTCACATAATCACCTAGACCTCTGGCTTTTCTTAACAAAACAAAACACACACAAATTGGGGCCTGCATGGCCTTATGGTCCCAGACTGATCTGTGTATCAACCAGTGAGCCATTTATTTAGTTGGAAATGTACTCACCATTTTGCCAAAATCCCCACCCTTCTCTACTGTGTCCCTGCTGACCATGAGTTGTGTCACAGAGACGCCAGTACCATCCTCATCCCAAAGAAGTATTTCTTCTTCGTACCCATGCCTGATGGCAACAGCCAGGAAACCAGGAAAGACAGCCCAGAGAGGCCACACACTTCCAGATATCAAAGGCATACATACTTCTTTGTGAAAGCCGACAACAGTGATGGTGTTGTGCTTATTTGTGACTTTCCTCCAAAGGGGTAAGACACAAATGACATTCTCCCGGTTTCTCCTCTGAGATGTGCCAGCCCCCCAACCCTCGCCAATTCATTCCCTCCCATTTTTACTCTCCCAGCATCTTGTTTAAGCCCAGACACTTCCACCAGCACCCCATCTTCACCTGCAAGGCCTTGGGTCCACTCCATGCCCGCCGGCTGTCTCATTAGCATCGGGACGAAGTAAGGGCCCAGGGTGGTGTGCCTTACATTCTGAGAAAGAGAAGCTACAGGCACAAGGAAAGACAGCTACGTGAGAGCACAGGGGATAGGGTGGGATGTGGAATCCAGAAGGACGACTATCCCCAACGCGAAACTGACGACATGCCTCCTCCAGTTTTAACTCACAGGCAAGCCCCAGCATGCGGGACGCGCCATGCGTCACCAGCCTCTGCATGTGGACAGGGGCCCCTGGGGCAGATGAACATGGCCCAGTACAGACACATGCGAGGCCTCCTAGGGGTCTCCTTCTGCCTGAAAGACCATCATCCAAGCAGGCTCATTAAAGGAGACCGTGAACGACTTCTGCAAAAGCTGATCCACAGGATGGAACATTCCAGTCTCACCGGGCAACTTCAGAAAAACCCCGAACAAGTGTTCCAGGTGCTACACTGACACACAGCCCCATGAGGAAATGAAATGCTAACCACAGGCACCTTGAGGGAAACAGACCCCAGAGTTCGGAGGATCATGCCACAAATGGAGGCCCAGAGAGCCTGAAGGGATGGCCCCGAGGCACATGGGGAAACAGCCCTACAGTGTAAGAAGGAAATCCAAGGAAAATCCCCAAATGCTACACCACAGGATCTTCAGCTCATTTGGGTCACTGCCCAGCGAGTTAACAGGAAAACTCCCCAAAAAGGCACAGCCTGGACCTGGTGTTCCCCTAGAGAGAGCCTCCTCTCTCTCGTGCCCAGCAGAGATCCTTACCCCTCTCTGCCCTCATCCGTGAAGGCTCACTTCCTCCACCTAGAAACGCATGCTACGGATACAGTCACAGGAAGCAAAGCACCCCTAAGGTGATTCAAATGAGACTCTTGAGTGTTGTACCCATATCTGGAAATGATGACCATGTCCACAAAACGAAGACTGGTCTAATAACATAACCATAGGCACACACTAGAATATTCTTTCCTCATTTTATTTTTTTACATAATCTCCCACCCAACGTGGGGCTTGAACTCACAACCACGATATCAAGGGCCACATGCTCAACCAACTGAGCCAGCCAGGCGCCGCCCCCCCCCCATACAGTGGAATATTCCGCAGCCATTAAGAATAAGGAGGCACCTCTATGCAAACGGATCCATGACCCTCTGCATCCATGACCCTCTGCAAGCTTTTGCATCAGGCAAAAGAGCAGGACACACTAAGCGCCATTAAAAGACTGACACACACACCCTCCAAAAACGACGTTAAAATCTAAGTTTGCACAAGCCTAGAACATTCCCAGATGAACACAAAACTACTACGGAGTTCTCAACTGGGACCAGCGGCTGCCTGGGGGTAGGGAAACATGTGAGAAAGGGGAGGGATCATTTTCACTGTGTACCCTTGTAAACTGGATTGCTCATGAGCGTAGAGGACTTTATCAAAATAAATTTAAAGTGAGGCACTTAGGAAACGTTCAGGAGCATGCAAAAAGGCAGCAGGTACAAACCAAAGCCAGGAACGAGCAAATAACGAAGGCCTGATTCAGGAAAAACAATGTCACCGGATGGACAAAGCTGGGACCCATCACCATGGGCCTGGGGACTGCGGTCTGGGATTTGTTCAGCGTAGAGCTGGGAAACCCAAATAACCCTGCTCAAATGTCAGAGGATGTGTGTTTAAGAAGGGTGTTTTGGTTGGGTGCCTGGATGGCTCAGCTGCTTAAGGGTCTAACTCTTGATCTCAGCTCAGGTCTTGAGATCAAGGTCAGAAGTTCAAGCCCCATGCTGGACTCCACACTGGGTAGTGGAGCCTATTAGAAAGAATAAAAAAACAAAAAACAAAAAAACAAAGGTGTTTTGGGGGCCCCAAGGAGATGCATCCCAGGAGAAATGGCACCTTGACCAGACAACATTGAAAGCAACTAACTAGGCAACACTTTTGATACTTGTTACATTTTGTTTCATTTGAGGATAGATATTTTTTTTTAAAGATTTTATTTATTTATTTGACAGAGATCACAAGTAGGCAGAGAGGCAAGCAGAGAGAGAGGAGGAAGCAGACTCCCTGCCGGGCAGAGAGCCTGATGTGGGGCTCGATCCCAGGACCCTGGGATCATGACCTGAGCCGAAGGCAGAGGCTTTAACCCACTGAGCCACCCAGGCGCCCCTGAGGATAGATATTTTATTCACTTCTTTATTCAAAGATTTACTTATTTGAGATAGAGAGCACGTGCGGGGTCGGGGGGTGACATGGGGCTTGAAGTGGGGCTCGACATGGGGCTCCATCTCATGACCCAGAGATCATGACCCAATTCAAAATCAAGGGTCAGATGCCCAACCGACTGAGCCACCCAGGAGCCCCTGTGGGTAGATTTTTAAAGAGGAAAGGACATGAGCAAAAACACATCAGCAGAAAAGCTAAGGGCACATTCAGGACAAAAACAACTCGTGTGTTTCCATGTTTGTTAATGGAACACACTGATTTTGGAAGGGACAGCTTTCCTCGTTGCAAGGACCACCTGGGCATCCTCCTCCTCACTGCCAGCAGTGCTCCCAAACACACGGACAACAAAAGGCACCCCCACGTCCTTCCCAAACACTCACAGAGGGGTGGTACCAGCCTCCCGAAGAATCACTGGGCTAGAACACAAGAACAAGGCAGATGATCCACACAGCACAGCCAACACTTAGCCAGCCTTTGGGAGCCAGAAAGGACAGCAGCCCCTCCTTGAGCATCTAAGTTACCTGCCGGTAGCTGAGAACCCCCTGGGACGATGGATCCCAGGAAGCAGTCTCCACACTAGCAGCAGTGGCACCTGGGAATTTGTAAGAAATGCACATTCTCAGGCCCTACATCAGAGCTATAAATCAGAAACTCTAGAGGAAAGCCTGGCCATCTGTGGTTTAGGGAGCCCTCCAGAGAATTAGGGAGCACACTGGTTTCAGATGCTCTAGAATGTGTGTTAGGGGAAGGCATCTGAAGTTCTTTCTCACTCCTGTGGAACAGGATTCACTACTGGTAAAGCCCACCTCCTCTCCTGCCCCAATGCCACCTGAGGGCTTGGCCTGGGGCTAAGGGAACAGAAGCTGGGCAAGGAGGAACGGCAGGAGAATAAAGACAGCGAAACAGAAGAAAACGCCAAGCTCCATCTGCAAAATGGGAAAAGGGAAAAAGAGACCAGGCTGAACTTCTCCTGTGGAGTCCATGAACGTGTTCCAGGGACCCACAAACCACATGCCACAGTTCTGTACAAGGAGGCAACTTCCGGTAGGCCTACCCTACCTAAGTGAGTCATCAACACTAAAGATTAAAACTACACAACCAGACGACCTTAAGGTCCCTTCTGAACTTTGAAATTCATTAATTCCAGCGGAGAGAGGGGAGAAATACACACAGAAGCAATTTAAGCCAGAGACAGCATTTTGCCCAAGCCCAGCAGGAAACCAAAGGGGAAACCGGGAGTCCTGCTCAGCGAGGAGGGCTCCGACCAAAGGCTGCCCGTACCGGAGAGGACCCTAACCTTCTAATCCCAGCAAACCACAAAAACCTCAGTTCTGTTCCTGGCTACAAACACACCGACTCCCTCCAGAGCTAATGAGAGATCAGCGGCTGCGTCCAAGGGGCAGGAATGGAACAGGACCCAAGCAACAGACACATCTGTCAAAGGCAGAGGCTTTCCGCGAGGCTCTGGAGGACAAAAGCGAGAAACACAACTGGCTTCACAGTCCCTCGGAAGTCAGCATTCTGAGTTAGAAATCAGACCTCTCCTAGGCCTTGGGTGGTGACAGAATGGTGGGCGTGGGCTTTGCTGTAGTCATGGCAACAAAGCCGCCCGTGTAGGACCTTTTCCAGAAAGCTGAGTCAAGTTTTTTTTCCCCCTTCTTTAATGATTTAATTCTGACGAGGATTTATTGCTAAATGCATCTCCTCTATTAACTTGGAAGGCTGACAACAGCCACCGTGGACTGAATCACCAGGGAAATGGCTCAGCCTAGATCTGAAAGTCCTTTCTGTGAGGCAGCAGGGCCTGGCGAGATTCCACTATGGGACTGGCCCACCAGCGACCCTCTCTGCCTCCTACCCCCTCTCCCTCAAAATAAGTCTGGTTCTGAAGGAGTTAACATGGGCAAGGGAGGACAGCTCCTCCAGGCAAAGGACAGAGCGGTGACTCAGGAGAACAGCTTGGCAAGGAGCAGGAAACAGCAGAACTTTCCCCTCCTGTGACATTTCAGTGAAATCTTAATAATATGGGAAGGCCTACCGGGTATTAGGAACCAGGCATGTGATGAGATCCTTCTCCAACCTGTGTCTCGGGAACTGCCAGAAATAATCCCACTCAGCCCCTCCGAGATGTCCCCTGACCTAAGCGACACCGGAACTTCAAGATAACCCAGGCTTTTAGCCACAAGTATTAACAGCTGAGGCTTTCTCTTATTACATACAACGTAGTGGGCCTTGTTCAAAATCCCTTTGGTGTACTTCCCTCTAAGTCACTTGCCCAAGAGGACACAAGAGGCTGGGCTGGGATCTGAACCCAGGTGATGTGACTAGGAGGCTCACACAGGGCCTCACACGGAGGAGATGGCCTCCTCACATAGGGTCTATGTTTCCCACCCAGCACACTCTCATGGGCCTTTTTCCCTCACAACTGCAGGGGGCGGCCTGGGGCTTGGCAGGGTGGTTGAATTCCCCATGCATTCACCTCGCCACCTCCGGGTCGCACAGAGCCCAGACCACAGAACAGGCTGGGTGGGGGCAGGGGGCCTGCGTGGTCATTTCCTCTCCCGCCGCGCCCCTCTCCCCCACGCCCCTCTTCCACTCTCCATCCAGGCCTGCCAGACTGGGCCACGGCAGCACCCCAACCCCCACCCACATCCGGCACCTGAGTCACCGCCTTTGACATTCTCCAGAGTCTGGGAAATGACACACCATGACAGGGAATTGTCTCCTCGGAAGAGGGAAAGGGCCCCCGCTGAACGGCCAGTGGCTTCCCCAGGAGGATCAGCCCTCTGGCGTGTCTCTGTGGGCGTTTAATGTCCTTCATGATGTGGACGGAGAGCCTGCGGGGCCTGAATGAAGAGAAAGCCACTCAACGAACAGGACTTGTGGGCCACAAAGGAAAGGGACAGTCTCACACAACACGGGACAGCTGGCCAGCCCACCCGGAAGTTGGACCGCACGTTCAGAGAAACCGGGTCCCAGCAGTGCAGCTCAAGGAAGCTACTTAACCTCTCTGTGCCTCTGTCCTTTGGCAGAATGGAGATTAGGGCACCTTAAGGAATTACAAAAGGATTAAATTAGTCTAGTCACGGGAGGCTCATACTGCCTGCAAAGAGTAGCACTCCATAAAGGATAGCTGTTTTTTCAAACCAACAATCATCCCTCCTCCTCCTCCTCCTCCTCCTCTTCCACCTCCTTCCCCACCCCTCCCATTGCAAAACCAGGCCTAGTCTCCTCAGAAGCGCCTGTGAAGGTCAGAGTTCTGGAGACGTGGAGACAGGACCGAGCCCAGGACATGACTTCTGCATTCCCATCAGACTGGGAGCCGTCAGGCGGGCCTCCCAGAGTTGCGAAGGCAGGGTCGGCAGCAGAGGCCTGCGCCGGCTCGGCCTCCCGAGGGCAAGCGCAGATAGCACTCCCGGTCACTGCCAGCCCACTGCCAGCCCTCTGCAGAGCCCACTGCCAACAGGACCACTTGCCGCTCTCCCAGAAATGGCAAAGCGCAGCTCGGCTAATCATGTCAGCGTGGTGCCCAAGGACAGAGGGCAGGTACCCATGCAGGCCTCTGATCCCCGGGAACTGGAGAGCCCTCTCCAGCCAGTAAGTATATCATCATGAAACCAGAGCCTGGAATTTCCCTCGGGCCCAGAGCAGAAATGAGAAACGGGGAGCGAAGTTACAGGGACGAGAAGGGGGCAGCGTTTTTCTTCCAGCAGATAATTCCCAAGCCACGAGGAACCCAAGTAATCCGTTCACTCGTGGAATGTCTAGAACCGCACCCCCTGGAGACAGGCTACAGCCTGCCCGAGGGGCCTACACAGCCTCCTCCAGGACAGCCGGGCTTCTCCAAGGCCTCCCTGCCTGGGAATGTGAACTTCTCACCCGGACCAGGAAAAGAACGGCTGGATGGAAATGAGGCCATGGAACAAAAGGGTCATTCTCAACATGGGGGGAAATGTCACTGTCGCAGGGATCCCGAGGACCTCAGAGGCAAAACTAGCGAGGGGCAGGGAACCCTGGGAAGGGGCGCTTACCTGACATTGAGAAAGCTCTGCTGCTCAGAGGCCCTCCCCTCTCTTTGAAAGAGAACTGAGGCTCTCCCACGGCAGACATTCCTGCTTCCGGATCCTCAGCAGCCTCTCCCAGGGGGAGGAGGAAGAAGCAAAGAGGACAGGCTAAGAGTCACCACTTACCAGGCCAGCCCCTGTCTTGTACGCACTAGGTGGCCCAGCGCGAGAGGGTCACCCTCACCTCTCTGCAGTGAGGCAGTCTGAGGCAGGGGACGCGCCTTCATGTCCCCAGGCTCTCGGCTCTAATTTATCACCCTCGACAGCCAGCAGCTCGGCTAAGCCCAGTCCTCGCGCACTCACCCAGGAGCCATTTACTGGAGCCATTTACTGCACCGGGTGGGAATAAATGCCGCAAATCGCCATTGTCCCACTGGCTGAGTGGCAAGTCTAGAAGGGAGTATGGTGGTTCACAATGGGAAGGTGTTTTGAGCTTTTTTTTTTTTTCTTAATAATTATCAAATTAACTTTACTTCTCACATGCCTCTCCTAGGGGCCGAGAAAGCCATCCCCCCACTACCCCGTGTCCCTGTGTTTCTCCCTGTCCCAGTCCCCTCCGCGAAAATCAGGCAGACATTGGTGGGGGGAGCACATTCTATGTAAAAGGTGAGCCTCCAAACTCAGCAGGCCGGGCAGAAATTGCCTGCCAGCCCGGGAAGAGAGGCTGATTTACAAGTGAATTCACTGTGTCGCCCTCAACAACTACAGGCAATTCCAGTCACCCAGCCCCTTCTCCCCCTCCGCGGGGATAAGGCCTTCTGGAAAACCGACAACATCTCAACAGCAATTTCCTGGTTCAAGAATGCCAAGCTCTTTCACACTGCACAAAGCTGGGGGAGGCAGGGCCCAACCTCAGGCCAGAAACCACTGCACCCCACCCAACCCCCGCAGCAGGCCCAGGCCCAAAAGGCTGCATGCGTCCAACGTGTGTACATGTTTGAAGCCCTTAACTCTGCCAAGTCACCACAAAGAAAAGTGTGGAGTAACCGGCTGCCTTTGGCCTTTGCTATGTAGCTGGTCACGCGGGGAGGGCTCCTCTGGTGGCACAGACTGTCTGCATTATTTATCCGGGCTGAGCCTGGTCCCACCCCCCCACCCCCCACCCCCACCCCGCATAGCTCAGCTCTAGAAAGCTCAGGTGATGGTGGGTGGCTTTCAAATGGCGGCAGGGAACTGCGGCCATCAGAGAGCCAGCTCAGAAATAAAAAGGCAACTCCTGTCTGTGGCATATGACGTGGGAAACTGGGCTGAGGGGAGAGAAGGGAAGTGAGGAGGCTAAGATGAAAAAAAGGGGGGCCGCTAGTAACCAGGCGGCAACCCAGCGCTAGCCTCTTGGAAAGGCACCTCAGGCAAAACAGGGGAAAGTGCTAAGACCCGGGGGGAAGAGGGGACAGTTAGCTCATTGTGATCCTTTGACTCAGCAAGGATTTCAGACTGAAATGCAAAAAATCGTCATGCAGCCGTGAAATGGAACGAAGAAGAAATCTCGGCTTTCTGTATAAGCATGGAACAAAATCTAAGTGAAAAAAGGCCAGAAATAGACCTGAGTGAAAGAAACGGGCTGTGTAGGCTCTGGGTTTGCAACGGCCTGGAGGAACACACCCAGGATATCAGGAGACGCTAGACTCCTCTTTTGGTTCTTTCTGACCATGTTCACGTGTTGGACCATGTAAAATATTTTTAAGTGGCGATGAGAGCATGGAGCTCACCCCATGCCAAGGGCCACCTCTGCATTCCCAGGCACCCAGCACATGGAAGCAGCTCAGGACATGCCCCCAGCATTCGCCAGGAGCCGCCTGGAGGAGGCCTGGGTGTTCAGAACAGCAGAGAGCAGTGGTTCTCACCAGGTCTCCCCAGGAGACACTTGGCAACGTCTGGAAACATTTCTGGTTGCCACAACGAGAAAAAGAAAGGAGTCGCTCCTAGCCTCTAGTGGGTGGGAGGCAGGGCTGCTGCTGACCACCCCACCCGGCACAGGACGGCCGCCCCACGACAGAAAATGATCAGCCCCAGAATGTCAATAGTGCCAGGGTTGAGAGATCCTGGTGTCAAGAAGCTTCCGCTAAGCTGTGAGCGGCCAGGCAGGTCTGACCTTGTGTAAATACGCCACCCAAAGAGGCATCTCTACCCATTAAGAGGGAACGTAATGCCTAGTATTTTACCTAATGACCCTGACTGCACATTTTAAACAGAAGAAAACAACGGAACCAGTGATTCAAAAAAAATCGAGTCACTGAGCAACTCCCAGACATCTAGCGTAACCAGGGAACTGTAGGGGGAAGGTCCCTGCCCTGGAGGGAAGACAGAGAAAATTATAATAATAGCTGACGTTTGGAGGCTCTGTTCTAAACACCATCAGTGTATTTACTCATGGCCTGGGTTCTACCAGAGGGTAGGTACTGAGTATTCCCATTTTACTGACGAAGAAACTGAGGCCCGGAGGAAAACAGGCCTGCGATGAAGTGGCTGGCCAACAGCAAGCGGATGGAAAATATATTCCACACAGTATGTGAGACGGATCGATTACACACAGACAAAAAGCTGAGCAGGAGAAATACGAGGTCTGTGAATGACACGAGTCGGAAGAAAGGGTGTAGCCAGCCAGAAAAATATTTGTTTTCTTCTCAAACAAAACTCGGCGATTCACACCTACTATTTCTTCAGACGTGATCTGATGAATCCTCTGAGGACTCCCTCCCGAGGGGTGGGGTTTCTGCACGCATCTGATAGAGGTGGCTCAGACAAGCACACATATGCGCTCAAGGCCACGTCCATCGAGAAAGCCTGCAGGCGACTCATGGCAGCTGGCTCCCACCCCAGGGCCCTTCACTGCACCGGTCAACGGCCTTCCCTACGGTTTTCAGTGCTACCTTGCAATTCTCTATCACAGAGGGGGTGCTTGCCGTGGGCCAAGGACAGCCCAGCACCATTGTTCAGTGTGTGGGCCCGGCAGCCACACCACTAGGTCTGATTCCAAGCACTGCCACCTGCCAGCTGTGAATCCTCTGGCAAGCTCCTTGGTCTCTTTGTGCCTACGTTAATTCAGCGACAACCAGCAGAATCTTTTTCTAAAAGGGTTATTAGAATTCAAGGAGACAGCACATGTCCCACGAACAGCATCTCACGTTATTGTGAGAGCTCAAACCGGTTTCCCCAACTCTTTCCATGCCTTCCCCACTGATTTGCACCAAACTAGCTCTTCCCTGACTGTTTCTGAAAAGGTTCACTGAAGGGCGTCTCCGTGGCTCAGTTCACTGAGCGGCTGCCTTTGGCAAGTCATGATCCCGGGGTCCTGGGATCGAGCCCCATGGCAGGGAGTCGGCTTCTCCCTCTCTCTCTGCCCTTCCCCCAGCTGGTGCACACACTCTCTTCTCTCTCAAATAAATATATAAATAAAACCTTCTTAAAAAGGGGCGCCTGTGTGGCTCAGTGGGTTGAAGCCTCTGCCTTCCGCTCAGGTCATGATCCCAGGGTCCTGGGATCAAGCCCCACATAGCGCTCTCTGCTCGGCGGGGAGCCTGCTTCCTCCTCTCTCTCTGCCTCCCTCTGTGCCTACTTGTGATCTCTGAGTGTCAAATAAATAAATAAAATCCTTTTTAAAAAAAAAATCTTTAAAAAAAAAAAAAAAAAAACAGTTCACCGAAGAGAGACAAACTTTCACAGCAAGTCCTCTGGCTGGCACAGATTCAACCAAGCCAGGCTCAAAATCCCTGCCAGGCTCAGAATCTCCTCCCTGATAAAAACCCAACGTCCAGGTGGCCCTCAGTACCCCTTCCCACCCTTCCCCACAGAACTTCTTCCCTCTGATTCCTCCTCCTCAAATGAGGCTCTCAAAGGCCGGAAGAGGGCTGGCTTCAGATCGCTAGCAGGCTAGCTGTCCGCAGAAGGTATTATGGGGCCCAGCCTTGCAGGGTTCACACCTACATGGTCCCAGGCACAGAGCAAGTGCCCTGCAAAGGGGTGTTCCTTCCCTGCCCATCTTCTGCCCATTCGCAGTCAGTCCCACCTGCACTGCTGCCTCCTTGATCTGAGCACCAAAGGGCCAGGAAATTGGTTCGCCTGCCCTCAACAGCAGCCTTCTTCAAACCTGAATAAGATGGGCAGCCGCTGCTTTAAAAGCCACATGAGTAAAAGACTTACTGCACACACCTGACAGTTATCCAGACCTACAGGCCCTCACGCAGCTGCTCACCTGCTCTTCTCCATCCACTGAACCCTAACCACAGTGGCCTCTCACAAGACAAACTCCTGTGCACTTGCTGATGCTTCCATCTAGAATGTTCTATGTTCAACCTTCCCATACCTGGCAACTTCAGCTTTTGGCTCAAACCTCACTCTGCAGTCTTCAGCCCTCTTACCATCTTGGAGAGAGAGAGGGAGGGAGTGAGAGAGAGAGAGAGAGAGAGAGAGAGAGAGAGAGAGTGTGTGTGTGTGTGTGTGTGTGTGTTCTTGCTGTCTTCACAACAGTGATCTCTCACTGAAAATTATCGAAAATTATTTTCTTCTTTTCCTGATTCACTTATTTTTCTGTGTCTCCTCCATAAGTTGAGCTCGATCTCGGTTTTCTGTCTTCAGGCTTTGGGGCCTGGCTCGGAGGTGTCCCCAAGGTCACACATCTGACCAGGTAAATGAGCAACAGGAGAGGGTTAGCAAAGGTCTGAGGTGTGCCAGCAGCTGTGACTCACAGGAAACTCCCGTTCTCTGTCCCCAGTCTAAGAATTTTCTAAGAATTTCTCCCAGCAATCCAAGAAGGCAGGAGCGGTATGAAGTCAACGGGGAAGAGGACATCAGAGAGGACCCGGCCATTTCAGGGTCCAAAACATAGAAACCAGAGCCCCGAAGAGTGAATTCCCATCTCAACAGGTACTCTACATTCTGTTTCTTGCCTAAAGAGCCCATTTCCCCCAAAAGGAGGGGATTAAGGATTTATATCCCGGGCGGGATGGGGCTGCCCAGCTACACACAATTACTGAGAGACCATAGGGGGGACTCACGAGGTTTTTCACAAGCCCCCTATTTCCCAGCTCCGCATTCTTCCTGCGGAGAGCTATTGTCTCTGAGTCATCTAGAGTTAAAGAGGGGGAATGACTTTCTCCAGGGAAAACATGCTCCCCGCTGGGAGACCCCCCACTGTGATGACCATTTAACCAAATTTTTTTAGTCCCGATTCTTTGCCCTTTTTCGCAGCAGATCCTTTGAAAGCCCGAGGATCTCTTTTCAACTCCTCCCTTAATCCTGGCCCAGATGTAGATTCTGTCCCTGGCAAGGGGATGCGAGGACCCAGAGGGGGCGTGAGCACCTCTCCAAGTGTGGGCAGGGCAGGTTCACCTTCCCTCCATCCCGCTCTCGGGTTTGAGCTGAGAGAACCTACATCTGTCCCCACACCACCAAGCTTGACTGGAGTCTAGATTTTAAACACACGTATTTGTTCAATTCCCAGCAATGAGTGTGTCTGGTCCCAACTCCAAGACCCAGCAACCTGGTTTCAGCCTGCTGTGTCCAGCTAGGTTGGTTCCTGGAGGTGGTTGAAGAGATGTAGGACCAAACCACGTCAGTCTCATTAGGAAGGGGGCCCTAGTGACAGCTGATATGATGATCCGGGGACCTAAATGCAACACAGTCAGTCTACAGCCACCACCCAGGCTGCTGGTAGCCCAATGAGGGACTGCTGGCTGAATTCAGTCCGCTCACAGCTGGGTGACACATTTAAAATTTCAGTCATCGACATTTTAAAATTGGGGGACACGGCATCTAGAATAAATCCAGATTACTAACTTCTCTTAAAAACAAAAAACGGGGTGCGCCTGGGTGGCTCAGTGGGTTAAAGCCTCTGCCTTCGGCTCGGGTCATGATCCCAGGGTTCTGGGATCGAGCCCCGCATCGGGCTCTCTGCTTAGCGGGGGGCCTGCTTCTTCCTCTCTCTGCCTGCCTCTCTGCCTACTCTGTCAAATAAATAAAATCTTTAAAAAAAAAAAAAAAAAAAAAGGAACAGAAGACCTGGCCACACAGGGTCCCCGTCTCCACACAAAACATCCTCCCGGGCTGCCCACCCCCTTAGGACGGAACACAATATTCCCCATTTGCCAAGGCCTCCATTATTCTTTAACTGTCAAGATAATTAAATCTCACCTTGAAAATCTCTTAAAGGCAGAGTAAAGCAGAGAAGAACAAGGCAAATGCAGGGAGAAGAAATAAGGGATGCTTTGCTAGGACAGCCAAGTTCCAGACAGTTCCACCCCATCGTGGTACCGCAGGGGAGCAGAACTCGCCACCCCAAAATACAGCTCTTTGGCACACGGATTAATTCAGATGCGTTACTTTAAAGAACCTGCAAACAGAGCAGCAGCTCTGAAAACACCAAGTAAAAATCACCCTTTTGCAAGAGATGTTTTAACATGCATCAGAAAAATCTCCATTTCTAAGAGTATCTTCCCAGCAGTACCAGGAAAAGGGGAACGACTAAATCGCTCGAAACTCTTATCAATAGAGAAGACAACAACTTAAATCTGCATAACAACCTGACCCTGTTCCCAGTGCATCTCCTGGGGACCTCCCCTAACGGACTCCCCACCCCCAGAGCACCTTCTGTCCTTAGCTAAAGACTGTGTCTGTTTCAGGTAATGGCTTCAGCCATATCGGGGAGCTACCGTCTTTCTGCATCTGTCATGTGAACACGCATTAACAAACTTGTGTTTGTTTTCATCCTGTTAATCTGTCTTACATCAATTATTAGAACAGCCAATGAATCTAGAGGAAGAGAGAACTTTTTCGCCCCTATAAGTTAGTTTATATTTTTATAAGGGGGTAGAAAGGATAATTGAAAATACATCAAACTGTTAACAACGGTTACTTTGCTTGAGAAGATTTTTAGCTTTTTCTTTGTGTATACTTTGCCTAGTTACAAATGAGATGAGGAAAGTTTGGAAAGACTGTTTCTCTCTCTCTCTCTCTCTCTCTCTCTGCTGCTTCTCTGCTAGGCCCCATTTACTCCTGTTCTACATTTCACCTTACATCTGAGTCAACCAAAGAAATGATGTCCCCGTCTCAAGGGGGAAGCAAGAGAGTGAATCATTCTCAGAGTTTCGTCCTAGGCCCCCAAAACACCTGAAAATATCTAAGAAGAACCGAATCCCGAGCTGGAGGACATTAGTTTCGAACAAACCACCGGCATCAACACCCCTGCCTTGGGTGGTTTAAGGAGTAACATCTACTGTTCACCCGGATGGGACCCTACCCTGGATTCCTGAAGGAACATCTACCCCGACCCCTGTCCAGTGTAAACCCCTAACCCCAAGCAGCAGGGAGACCCACCTCTCCTTTTCGGAGTCTCCCAGATACCCTGTCTGCTCTACTCTTTCTTTCTCTCACACTATTCAGTAAACTCGGCTCTCTTCCTCCTGGCTGTATTTGATTCCTATCCTGCCAGAGGCCAAGGATCTTCTTGGTGTGTCTTGTGGGACCCTCTCTGGGTCCTTAGAATGGCCTATGTCTCAAAGAGATGCACTGCCTTTCTCGTTTGAAACGGAAATCCAATGATCCATTTTCTTCCCTTTATGAGTTGATATTTCTTGGAAGATTTTTTTTTTTTACCCAAAAAACACTTACTGAGCAGCTACTATAAATCAATAGCGCCGTGGTGTTCCCAGACAGACGGACCTGGTACAGACCTAGTGCCAAGCAAAGAGACACACAGGTAAATGAATTCAACAACTGAGGATTTATTTTGGGAGGCTGGGGAGATGGCGCCCCAGCACACCCTGCGCTATTTGCCTCCAGCTAGCATGTCGAGATGCCAAAGAGCCTGACAAAAAGTCGGTTCAACGGGGCCTGGACAAGAAATGCCAACTTGAGAACACAGGGAGATAGCCATGCTCTCTCTTGGCAGAAGTTCTGGAAAAAACAAGAGGCCCAAGAGAGTCTGATCGAGCAAAACTTCATCTCTGATGTCATAATTATTTATTCAGCGTACTCTATGCTGCACCAATCCCTGACTAGGTTATTTTCCCCCGCAGCACCCGGCACAGCACCCAGCACAGCACCCACCCAACGTATTAAAGTTCCAAAGCAGTGCTGTCCAACAGTGCTTCCTACAAGGACAGCAACGTTCTACACCCACACCCGCCCAATGCGGCTGCCTCAGCTCCACAAGGCGACTGGACAACTGAAATGTGGCTGGTACTACTCTAATTTTTTTTTATTTTTATTAATGTAAATGTAAACAGCCACACAGAGCAGACAGCATAGCAGCAAGCAGCTCTGTATTAAGCAGACAAGAGAGTCAGCTAGACAAGCAAGCAGACAGGACCTCCTGAATCCTCCAACCTTCCCCCCTTGAGGGATTTGCCAGGTGTCTTCAAGGCATCATGATCTGATGCCCAGACACAGGTTGATGGACTCGCGTTTGGTTTCTTCCTCAGCCTAGACTGAAAATTCTCAAGCCTTTAGTATGTGTCAGAATGCCTGATCAGAGCTGATTACTGTACCTTCTTGGGCAATTTAAGGGACTTTCCAGGGTGATTTTGATTTGGAAGCCAAAGGACTCCATGGAAGGAGGTGTAAATGATGGCTTAGAAGGGGAGGGGGGAAGGGCGTGGGTCCCCAAGCATGTGGAGAAGGTGAGGGCAAGGCAGTCACCTAGGAGAGCAAACTAGAAGGACCTGCAAAGGTGTGCCTCAGCAAGGAGCGGGGGAGAACCTGACCTATCCCAGGGTCCACACTTGGCATGGAAGGCTGTGGAGGGCCATGGGCATGGCAGGTCTGCAGGGATGCTGACCCAAGCCTAGAAAGGACAGGGAGTAGGGCCTTGAATCTCTCTCTGCTCAAGACTGTCGTCTTTAGGAGTCCTTGGAAATTTCGATCAGGAGAGCAGGACAATCGGAATTGTGTTTTAGAAAGGGCCCTACCAGAGTGGTATTACTACTTCAGGAAGGAAAGAAATCAGAGGGAAGGGGGCCATTTCAAAGAGTGCTATGTCCCTGAGGGGAAAGAAAGACAAGCCACCAATCGTTTCAGAGAGAGCAGACATCTGAGCTTGGGTAATTATTTCCAGGCACGGATTATGCTGGAAACAAAGCCACCCTCTCTAGCTGAAAGGCTGTTTTTACTTCGTTCTCCAGGATAAAAGTTCTATGCATCTGACAGACAAAGTCAAGCCATTCACTCATTCGTCAAAATAAATATTTATTGCACACCAACCAGAACGGGCACGGTGGTAATAAAAGACCCACCAGCCATAACGGAATCAAGAAAAACAAAAGGCAGGACCCACCCTCATTTGGAGCCTTAGACTCAGGGGGGCTGGGTGATTAGGAGAGAAGAGAGGGGAGATCTCCCAGGTAGGAGCAAAGACTCTATGGTTAGAGATGCCACTCTCTCTGAAATCTCAAAGATCGTTATGGCCCAAGTAAGAGAGAAAAGGGGAACACAGAGAAAGCTGAAAGGGAGGGCAGAGGCCAACACGTGGGGCTTTTATGATTTTGATCTTCAGCCTCAAACTAAGGAGAGAGCACTTAAGGGCTTCAAATAGGAGACGCTCCTTTCAGAAGGACTGGGAGGTAGACGGCCCAGAGACCTAAGGACCAATTAAGAAACCATTGCCGTACAAGAGGGATTACCTACAGAATGATATTTAGGACCTAACACTGTAGGAAAATGACATAAAAAAGGCAAAAGGGCAGAAGAATTAAGAGTTAAGTCCCTTATCTCTGACCTAGAGAACTTATCTCTACCTTATCCATCACCGCAGAACAGGTGTTTTGTTGAGGGTGGGAGGGATGGGCAGGAGGAGAGCAGGTTGGCATGTGAAATCAGTTTGGGACACATCAAGTTCGAGACACCCATGAGCGACAGACAGGTAGGGAGGTCAGGTAGACGGCTGGCCCTCTCTGCCTCATGACTCAGGAAAAACATCTAGGCTGGAAATAAAAAATGTGTGAGTCACAAAGCTATGAATGTGGGCGAGATCACTCCGGGAGAGAACATGCTGGGAGAGAGGAGGCCAGGGCCAAGCTTTCTACAACACCAACATCTAACGGCTGACGAGCAGAGAGGGGGCCAGGGAAAGGGGAGGAAACCCAGGACTGAGGTGGCAAAAGAAGAGCCAAGGAAGAGATGGTTTCCAGGAGAAGGATGAAGGGCAACGTCCAACGCCATCTGTCAGATCGAGGTGGAGAAGTATGGAAAGCTCCACCGGAAAAAGCAACAAGCATTGAGTCTCCAAGAACCTCCGGCCACAGGAAGCTCACAGAGAATGCTCAGTAAGACGCGCACATGGAGGGACCACGCAGAAGGCACAACGGAGCTAGCAGGACCAACGGGGAGGTGAGGAACCCAAGAGACAGGAATACAGACACTTCTCGTAAGAAATCTGGCTTTAAAGAGGCCAGACACAGGGAGAGTGGCGAGTAGAATCATGCAGCGTCAACAAGAGGGTAGATGGGAGACACTTCCGTGTGCTCCAAAGTCTAAACTTTCATCAAAACGTTCAACAGACGTGCCCTAGGACCCCCAGAACCCCACTCCTACCTACATTTATAACCAAGAGAAACGAAAACATCGATCCCCACAGAAACGCGTACAAAATTTTCACATCCACATTTACTCAGAGTTGCCAAAAAGTGGGAACAAGTCGAATTTCTATGAACGGATGGATGAGTGGAAACACAAAACATGATATACCCACAACAGCTTTCTTCAGCCATAAAACGAATGATGTCCTGAGGCGCGTGGGTGGCTCAGTGGGTTAAAGCCTCTGCCTTCAGCTCAGGTCATGATCTCAGGGTCCTGGGATCCAGCCCCGCATCAGGCCTCTCTGCTCAGTGGGGAGCCTGCTTCCTCCTCTCTGTCTCTGCCTGCCTCTCTGCCTACTTGTCCGTCAAATAAATAAATAAAATCTTAAAAAAAAAAAAAATGAAGTCCTGACATATGCTACAATGTGAATAAGTCTCAAAAGCATTATGTCTAAGAAGTCAGACACAAAAGGTCACAGACTCTGTGACTTCGTTTATATGAAACAACCAAAATAAGCAAATTCACAGGGACAGAAGGCAGACCCATGGTTGTCAGGGGCTGGGGTAAAAGGACAATGGAATGGGGATGGGGCTTCTTACTGGGATGAGGAAAATGTTAAAAATCGATCGTGGTGACGGATGCACAACTCTGAACATATTAAAAACCACTGAAGTGTGTACTTTAAAATGGAGATGTGTACAATATGTGAATTGTATCTCAATAAAGCTTTTGGTTTTGGTTTGTTGTTTTTTCTTAAAGTCTGTGAAATTCTGGGTTTCTAGGTTCCCAGGAAAGCTGGAGATGGGTAGGACCTTGGGGTAGGGGTCAGTAGGGCCCTATGATATTGCCCTCCACCCCCACTAGGAGACGTGGACTCTCCAAATTTGCTCCCCTCAAGTCAACGGTAAAGGACCCACCATCAAGGGAAGAAACCTATTTGAAAGCTTCAGGCAAAAAAAGGGGCCAGGATCTCTCAAAGACCTTAGACCTGGTACCTTAATGCTACAAGCATTTAAAGCAAGAGAAGACATGGTTCTTTTTAAACTAACGTTGAAAACGGTCCATTTTAGATCACAGTCTTCTAGAATAACAGAAGTCACATAAACATAATAGCATGGGTCAGGCTTCAGAAATGCCCTCCCCCCAAGAAAAAAATGGGGCAAACACAAAGTTCTCCACAAGTGAACCACAAAACAAAATCGCACGCACAGGGCGACAGGATCCCACGAACAGATGCACAGCCTATGACACTCTGGCCGAGAGAGGGTAGATTTCTCATTTGGATAAAGCCGTTCTCCAACATCTGCAGAGTTCCGGGACATGTTAAACCTTCTTAGGAGAGGAACAGTCTGGTAATCTAACTCACAAATAAATGCTTTCCGTTGCACAGTACATGGATGGCACTTCTTGGGCTACATAAGAGCCAAAATATAGTTAAAAATACTGATGCTCATTTTTTAAAAGAAAATTCTCAGTACTGCTGCATCACACTGTGATTTAAGAATGTTTACGGTTATATTTTCTTAAAGAGTTTCCTTAGGGGGGAAAAAGATGACAGAAGGTCTCTATCTCATAGCCATCCTCATAAACAATCCCTTTGTGAAAGTCTTCATTTACATACAACAGTGAGAACAAGGATACTGACTAATTAAGGTCTGGGGCTGGTTAGCAAATTGCTATAATTGTATTTTCTCTAGCATCCTGTCTCAGAAAACATATCCCTAACCCAGGCAATTCTCAGCAAGAATGACACTGTTCAAGATTTTAATATCTCGGGCTTCCGCTGCATCTGTGCACGGTTTCCAAGTGGCTCATTCCCTTGTGCGGGTGACATTACACAGACATTTTTTAAAATGGTTTCAGCTTTGGCAGCCTGGCATCCACACACCACAGTCATTACCGCGAAATGCACACAGAGCAGGATCAAGAGGCAAGCAGCCCAAACAGGGGAGCCTTTGTATGGAGACGTGAACTCCCAGAGACCATCATTTTTCAGACTTCAAGTCCCTGGCCTTGGAGGGGCTTGCTCTGAGTCATGCCTCATGTGGCCAAAAATCCTGCAAGGAACTTTACTGTGAGCAGTCTTCTGCAGAGAATGCAAACGGACAAGCCACTTCTGACCCGGAGATGTGTGCTGTTGGGTTTTCGCGTGCTCTTTGAGAAACTGACCTGCATCAACCACATCTCCAAGTCAAGTGTTCTAATGCGGGGGGGGGGGGGGGCCGGAGTGGGGGTAGATCCGGGCAACACTGGCGGAGCCAGTCCTGCTGGTGAGCAATCGGATGGACGCACACTCCCGCACTGGAGAAGGGACAGGCCCAGCACCCCGAGGCGCCAAGTCAGCTCATCTCACTCATCTATCTTGCAGACATCTGACTTAGCACCCTTGGGATAGAGCACTTGGCTATATGTACAGAGGTCGAAACTCAAAAGACAAAACCTGACCCCAGTTCTCCACTTTGCCACTCGATTAATCCCGCTGAGCCTCCGTTTCCTTGGCTATAAATTGGAAATAACGAGACATCTACATCCCAGTGTTACTGCAAAAGTCCAATGAAGTGGGGCACCTGGGTGGCTCCGTGGGTTAAAGCCTCTGCCTTCAGCTCAGGTCATGATCTCAGGGTCCTGGGATCGAGCCCCGCATCAGGAATCTCTGCTCAGCGGGGAGCCTGCTTCTGCCTGCCTCTCTGACTACTTGTGATATCTCTCTGTCAAACAAATAAATAAAATCTTTGATTAAAAAAAAAAATCCAATGAAGTAATAGAATAGCATAAAATACCTGGCACCCAGTAAGTACTCAGAAGACACCAGCTTGGCCAACACACCTGACATCTAGACGGTCCTTCCAGTTTGTGCCTGAGCCTCTACCCTGACACAAATGTCAACTTGACATCTTAAAGGCTCAAAAACTTTGTCTCCAAAGAACTAAAAGGCTCCAGTAAGTGCCCAGGCTGGGGTAACGGCAATGACTGGTTTGGGGGGTTACTCAAGTTAATAAATGGGTACGTGTCATGGGTGTACAAGCTGAAACTTAGAGAACCCTGAAGGGTCACAGGGACGAGATATGGGAATAGGATTATAGAATCATGAGTTCGTTATTGGAGTTTCTGCACGTCCCAAGCAGAGGACAGCTCGGGGCCCGCTCTCCACCTGCAAGTAGAGAATGACGGTGCCAGTTTCCCAAGATGCCGGAGTGGCCACGTCACCTCCTCAAGAGCCGTCTCCTCCCTGGCAGGGGCAGTTGGTGGGACCAGGTGTCCAGACACCAGCCCTTCCCTGGCCAAAGGCCAGATGCACGAGACCAGGTGAGCGACTCTCCCAGGGGACTTTGTCCTGTTGACTGTGAGGAGGCCATACACTGGCTCTGCTCCCCAGAGCAGCCCTGGACCTCCGGCCTTCCCACCAAGCCTGTGAGCCAAGGGACCACCTTCCATCCATCCTTTTCCTGCTCCCATTAACCAGAACTGGCTTCCCTGGCTCATAACCCAATAATCCTGACTGGATGGTGTCGGGAACAGCAGGCTAGAGAAGTCAGTACAAGTTCGCTGGGTCCAGGTCATCCCACCGTGGACTTAAGAGATAATCAGGACTGACGACAGAGATAAGTCAGCCTTTACAACCATCCCACTTTGACCTTGCCGACCTCAGCTCTCTGCCACCTGAGCCACCCAGCACGGCTCCAGGCCTCTGTGAGTGAAATCCACGCGCCTGACCTAAGGCTCTAGACACAAATGCACCCCCCACCAGGCCACCCACCCCTGCAAGACAGGAGCTCAGCTCCACGAAAAGAATGCCATCCAAGGCGGTCCCTGGGGGAAGAGAAAGGTTTTCCTCAAAACCAGGGGACCCCTTCCATTCCCCCTCATGGTTTCCCTACCACAACAAGGGCCCTGGGAAAATCAGTCCCAGCCGGCTGCAGACAAACTTTCTTCAAATGTCAGAGAGGCCAACAGGACAAGAAGCCTATCCGAGCCAGCCTTCTGGGAAGCCTACAACTCATCACAGTCTGAGCATGGCTCCCCTATTCTCCACGCCCCCTTCCTAGAGGTTCTAAATGGGAAAAACAGTAGAAGGTGGTAAGTAAGGCTTCCACCTGACAGGCCCATCCATACACGTTCATCGTTCCTCCTCCTTGGATTCTAATCTCGGCTAACGCTTCTGAGCGCGCACACTATGGCCCGGTTCTGAACCCTCCGTGTATGTGAGCCAATTCAGTCCTCACCACAATGCTCTAGTTTTTCCAAGCCCGCGGATAAAAGGAAACTGAACCATAAAGAATAACCCAGGCAATGGGGTGCCTGGGTGGCTCAGTGGGTTAAGCCTCTGCCTTCAGCTTAGGTCATGATCTCAGGGTCCTGGGATCGAGCCCCATGACGGGCTCTTTGCTCGGCAGGAAGCCTGCTTCCTCTCTCTCTCCTGCCTGCCTCTCTGCCTACTTGTGAGCTCTATCTGTCAAATAAATAAATAAAATCTTTAAAAAAAAAAAAAAAAAAGAATAACCCAGACAAGGGGCAGCCAGACTGGGAGCCCAAGGAGTCCGGCTCCAGAAAAGGTTGTTTTTCCTTTTTTTTTTGTAAATCTCTATACTGGAACACATGGGTGGTTCAGTCCGGTAAGTGTCTGCCTTCTAGGGTTCTGGGATCAAGTCCTCCTCACCGGGCTTCTTGCTCAGCAGCACAAGTCTGCCTCTCCCTCTGCCTGCTGCTCCCCCTGCTTGTGCGCTTTCTGAGAAATAAAATAATGCAAAAAATAATAATAATAAAATAAGATCAATAAATAAACCTCTGTGCCACCCTGCTTCTCAAATAGAAGGGAGTGGTTGAGCACCGCAGGCTAGAGCCTGGAGAGAGAGGGAGGCTACATTCCAGCAGAGGAGACTATCAATAAACAAATAGGAAGTACAAGGTCACAGAGAGGTCTATGAAGAAAATCTGGAGTGAGTTTGAGGAGCCTTCTGGAATGCCATAAATGTTCAATTCTCTCGATCTGTGGGTTGTGGTCCCACAAGTGTATACGTGTGTTTAAGTTTATCAAGCTGTACACTGATGATTAAGAGTTAAAATGTACCAGAAAGCAGTAAACACATGGCAGATGGTAAGAGACAGCATTCTCAGCCTAGGAGTGAGAGGTTACAGACAAGGGAGAGGAGAATGCGGCAATGATCCACATGTCATGGATCAGAACTGGAGACAAGTGTACGAACTCATGTTCAGTTTAATGGAGATAGAGAAATCGTTAGAGTCATGTGTATACACACAGGTCAGTATACACACAGACGTTACCCTGCTCTGTTGGCCAAGAGGACCAAGAAACAGAGACATCTCCGTAGCAACAAGCACACTGAGGAACCAGAGCTTGGTTTCCAATGCTACGCTCCAGTAAAAGGAACCAGGGTGCCCAAGGGAAATTGGCTAAATCCAGGGCCGAGGCAGAAAATATACAAGATGAGCCTAGTGCATCTTTTAGCGGCTAAAAGTGAGAAAGCGTCCAATCCGTCAAGTTAGTCAACCGACCCATCAACCCCATTGATAACAAAGGGACACACACAGGAGCTAATGAAAGGGCTCCTCCTGGCCTAAGCTGGACTATCTTTTCAAAGATTTTATTTTTAAATGATCTCTACACACAGCGTGGGGCTCAGACTCCCAATCCTGAGATCAAGAGTCACACGTTTCACTGACTAAGCCAGCCAGGCACACCCTTAGAGCTAGAACATCTCGAGCAACAAAATAAGTAAGAAGCCGTACGGACTACAACCCAAGGTTTGAAATAACAGTGTCATGCTGCTACAAATGACTAAGTAACGAATAACTGGGCAAAAGGGACAAATCTGTCAAAGGGAAGACTTTCAAATAATTTGGGTACAAGCTCTGGCCTAAGGAGGTACTGTGTAACCCCCACTCGGTAGGAGTGGGTGGGCGTCATGACCTCCTTATGAGAATCTGGCACAGGAGGCTGGTGACCTGACCCGGCCATCCAGGTGGTCAAGATCGATAGCACCAGCAAGAAAGCACACCCGGGGTTCGCCTGGGTGGCTCAGTAGGTTAAGTCTCTGCCTTCAGCTCAGGCCATGATCTCAGGGTCATGGGATCAAGTCCCGAGTTGGACTCCCCACCTTCCCCTCCCTGCCCCGATGAGTGGAGAGTCTGCTTCAAGATTCTCTCTCTCTCCCTCTGTCCCTCCCATCCCCCCCTTGCTCTCTCTCTAAAAATAAATGCATAAATCCTTTTTTCTTAATGTATCCTTGATATGAAGTGATGTGATGAAAATGCTACTTTACTCGGTGCTCTTCCTCCAAAAAACCCGTAATCCCAGTCCCCTGGAGTCCAGTCATGAGGAAGACATCAGATAAACCCCAACTGAGCGACATCCCACAAAATACCGGAGCAGTACTCCTCAAAACTATCGAAGTCACCAGAAACAAGGGAAGTCTGAGAAACTGACAGCCAAGAGGAGACAGGGACCCCTAACTATATGTAACCTGGTTTACTGGGTGGGACTTCAGAACAGAAAAGCCGACCTCAGTAGAAAACCCAAGGGAATCTGAACGTCCAGACTGTAGTTGATAAGGACATACCAACAGAGACTCATCAACTGTGCCAAAGGCGCCATGCTAGTTGCGATGTTTATAACGGGGAAAAGCTATCACCGTGCGTAGTTGTGCGGGGAGCGGGAGAGGTGACATGGGAACACTCTGCACCATCTTCCCAACTTATTCAGAAACCTAAAACTGCTCTAAAATTATAAGTTACTTTTAAAAATGTAACAGAAGGGACGCCTGGGTGGCTCAGTTGGTTAAGCAGCTGCCTTCGGCTCAGGTCATGATCCCAGCGTCCTGGGATCGAGTCCCACATCGGGCTCCTTGCTCTGCAGGGAGCCTGCTTCTCCCTCTGCCTCTGCCTGCCATTCTGTCTGCCTGTGCTCACTCTCTCTCCCTCTCTCTCTCTGACAAATAAATAAATAAAATCTTTAAAAAAAAAAAAAAAAAATGTAACAGAAAATGACGAAATGGCTCCTCCGGACTGGGTGGCCAACAGAGGCCTCTAGAAGAGGGGGTCTTAATGATGAATCTGAGAGATAAGAAAGAGAGGCAGCAGGGCCCAGAGCAGCATGTTCCCGGCAAAGAACACAGGACACAGAGGGCCCCCGAGAGGGACCAGAGGGGAAGGAGGTGGGCAGCTGAAGTGCACTCGGGGAGAGAACCTGGTAGACTCCCAACAGAAGGTCAGAGGGTGAATGAAGGTAAATGGGTTGACCCAGGGAGGGAGGCCACAGTGACCTCCAACTTGAGCCGAAGGGCACTGGAAGGTCAGTGGAAGGAGTTCGCAAGCTACGCCCCATCTGATCCATCTTCTAAGCGTACCCTAGCTGCTGTAGGGAGAACACCAGAGTGGGACAATCAAACAAGGGCACCTAGGGGATCATCCCTTCAGGTGCCACAGTCACTGGGAGATACAAGCTGGTGAAGACCCAGGAGCATCCAGGGGACTCTGAAAGATGAGAGGGCGGCTCTCGCACCCGAGCAAAGCAGGCCTCCCACCCTGATGGATGATCCCTGAGTCTGACCCTTTTGGAAAAGTCCCCACAGGGATGCCTGATGGCTCAGCAGGTTAAGCATCTGCCTTTGGCTCAGGTCATGACCCCAGGGTCCTGGGACTGAGTCCCACATTGGGCTCCTTGCTCAGCGGGGAATCTGGGCGCCTTGCTCAGCGGGGAATCTGCTTCTCCCTCTGGTTGATGCTCCCTGCCCCCGCCCAACCCTTGTGCACACGTGCGCTCGCTCGCGCTCTCTCTCCCCCTCCCTCCCTGGTAAATAAATAAAAAAATAAAAAAAAAAAGTCTTTTTTTTTTTTTTTTTTTTTTTTTTTTTAAAGAGAGAGAAAAGAAGAGGGAAAGTCTCCACATCGACCAACGGGGCATTCCAAGCACCGAGTGCCCAGGAAGGAAGCCCCGCCTTGGCGGTAGCAAGTCTCTCGGTTGGATCCCATCCCATATTTACTATCGGGTTGCTAGGCAGAGCCTCATCGTCCTCACCTGCAAAGTGGGAACAACACCTCCCACCTCCTAAGGGGACTAAAATAGTTCAAGAAAAGGCTCCTGATACAAACACAGCCTTCGTAAATACGGTCAGTGAGCACTACCTCTACAAGAGAAGCCCAAAGTGGAAGGATCTTAGAATCTGACCCAACACCCCATTTTAAAGATAAGAACATGAAGGGACAGAGAAAGTGTGCAAGTGAGGAGCCCAGGGAGGACAGATCCCCATGTCCCACTCTCTGGTCTCTCTGTCCCAAATTCCATTCTGACCACAAGGGGAATGGGACATGCTCGCTCATCAGAAACCGTCTCAAGACCCCTCTTCGGGAAGGTTCTTTCCTTGCTCAAAACCTCCCCATAGCTCTCCTGATCATTACAGGTGCTGCTGGCCCAGCAGGGGTGGGGGGAGGAGCTGTGATGAAGAGGCAGCAGCTCTCTGACTAGGCCCACCAGCCACAAGGCCTCAGTCTGCTTCTCCATTGCTCAGGCACACCCTCCCCCACTCCCCAGGCACAGACCACCCACCCCCGCAGCCTGACCTTCTCACCTAGGGCACCCCCACACCCCCCCAAACATGCCACCCCCCCATCTGTGAGGCCAGGCCCCAACAACAGCCAGCTCCCACTTCACAGCCCTCATTATCCTCATCTTTGCGCCAAATGAAAAGGGCTATCTTATAAAAAGCCTCCAAAAGCTTTGTTGTTTTAGATGCCTCTAGGGAGCCACTTCTTACAATGCTCTCTGGCTGGATTCTAGAAAGATCTAGAATCTTTCTGGCAAAGTCTAATAACCCTCCCCCCAGCCCTCCCTACCTCCCCCATATCCCTCAGCTCGGAGCAGACACTCAGTGACTTGTCGAAGGAATATCCTCACCTTTGTACAACCATGAAGCTTGGAAATGAGCATTTTCATCAACCAAAGATGGGGAAAATGCTCCAGTAACTCATTCCTAAAAACACCCTGAAGACAAAAACTGAATAACTACTTCCTTCTGGGAAGCCTCCTACAACCTCACACAGACCAGATGAAAAGTACTGATCCCACAATTAGAAGAGTTTGAGGAGGGGCGCCTGGGTGGCTCTGTGGGTTAAAGCCTATGCCTTCTGCTCAGGTCATGATCTCAGGGTCCTGGGATCGAGCCCTGCATCAGGCTCTCTGCTCAGCAGGGAGCCTGCTTCCTCCTCTCTCTCTGACTGCCTCTCTGCCTGCTTGTGCTCTCTGTCAAATAAATAAAAATCTTAAAAAAAAAAAAAATGATGATGATGATGATGATTTTGAGGAGTCTAGAATTCCAAATTAAAACAAACATCCGGGCGCCTGGGGGGCTCTCTGCTCAGCAGGGAGCCTGCTTCCCTCTCTCTCTCTGCCTGCCTCTCTGCCTACTTGTGATCTGTCTGTCAAATAAATGAATAAAATCTAAAATAAATAAATAAATAAAAATAAAATAAAATAAAACAAACATCCGTTTTTGCTCTAATTTGCTAACTTTTGTCCTAAAGGCAAACACTGGCCCCAGCATTCCAGAAAGTCCTACATTTCCTCTTTATCTCTAACCAAGACCACCGTTTTCCAAGGAAGTGAGCCAACTTTGTTTCACTTCCGTGATTCCAAAGAGGCCTGTTATTAAAATCAGAAACCCAGCAGCAGCTGGAAACTCTGGTTGCTTCTAGAACATTCTCTATTTAAATGGTGAATTCCTGAGAGTCACCCTGCAGAGAGGCAGCGAGCTACCCTCCACCTTGGTCATGATACACATGTATAAAATTTACTGAGGGGACAATCCCCCTACCCACTCTCAACAGGCAGAGACCTACACAGACACACAGGGAAAGGAAATCAAAAGGAGAGGGATTTCTCCACAAATTAGGCCCATCCATCAAAGGTTCCTCTCAAAATCGGAGGAGTGTTACAGCCACGGAGCTGAAGCCACACTTCACTGCACGACGACAACCAGAAAAAGAAATTCCAATTTCCTCCTCTGCTCAGGAATAAGATAATACAAGATTTTTACTCACCTTTGGAGCGAGTAGAGATATCCATGCCCTCTACCACCTCCTGTTCAGTTTTTATTTCCTCTTCGGCCAAGCTGAAACAGAGCAAATTATGTTCACGTTTAGGTAGACTGAGAACTTGCCCCATGGGGGCCGCTGTTACGTTCTATCAACAAACCCACATTGAAGACAACCCCCCATCCTTATGCAGGGCTGGGGGTGGGGGACCTCCACACTGGATTTTCAACAATGTGCTAAGACTCCTAAAGGAGTTCTTCAAACCACTAGGTTGTTCTTTTTTTAAGTCAAATTACTATTCCAGTTGTCATGCTGTTGGGGGATGCAAAGAAATCACATTTTTAGACACACAATTACAATCTGCCCCCGTGGGCCAATGAGAACCCAGCCGGCAAGTAAACAAGTTACTCCTTGTTAACACCAGGTTCAGGTTGGAGGTGGTTCGCAGGGTACCCCGAGTTCTGATCGCTGAATTCTGCAAGGCAGAGAGCACTTCCCAGACCTCCCGGCTAATTCTTACAATCTCCCAATGAGGCAGAACAGGAAAAACATATATATACAGGTTAAACTGCAAAGTGGGAGAATATGCCCAGGTTAGAAGCAAAAGGCCTGGTCTCAGAACATTCAAACCACTTATCCTAGGAATTAGGCTTGGGGTGTCTATACCCCCATCTCCTGGATGTTTCCTCTCTGTTGCACGCATGGCTTAGAGAAAGCATTCAGCACTCTTGAGCTGTGACTAATTATCCCCCACCACAAAAGTGGAATGAGGAAGGATTATTTAAAAGACAGGCTGAGAGATGGGGGTTGGGGGGGATGGGTAGCTAGGAAGCAGGCCCCTAGGCTGGGAAGGTCCACCAGAATCTTCTCTCACTCTCTCAGTTGGAACTCCCCTTGAATAAGAGTACAGACCACTTCACGTGTCTTCCCCCACCCCCCCACACACACCTTCCAGGCAAGCCAGTAGAGTTCTGCTTATTTACAGGTGCAAAATGTTTGAGGTGCTGGAACCTTCCAAGCCTTCAGGCTGACATGGAAGTGGTAAGAATGTGAGCAAAGTACTCTTAGCGGCAACTCCATCCGCCTGTGATTCACCATGAAGAAAATGGGTGCATCACCAATTGATACGGCCGGAATTTTCCATCTGGAAGACTCAAAGCCAGGACTGGAGGGAGGGCTGAGCGAGAGAGGAAGGATTAGAATGTCCCTTCTGTGGTCCGTGGTCTGAGACTGTGACAAGACAAAAGATTGAGTCCAAAAAGGCCTGGAACCTCGGGGTCAGATGGAGATGGCTTTAGGAGAGAGCCATGTCTGAAAGGGCAAGAGGACTCGTGATGGCAACCAGACAGAAAAGGGAAGAAATTACAGCTCAGAATAAAATTAGAAGAACTTCCACACCTCAAACTTAACTAGTCCCAGCAGAGAGAAGAAAGGTAGTTTGAAATTGGAATATTAACACATTAAGCGCTCTGATACGGAACCCTATTAACAATTTCATTTACACTGTGTCCGTGGAGAAAGGTGTGACACCAATCGCCAAAGAAACAACCGGCATTTTGTCACAAATGGTTTCCATCGGAAGCAGACTCTTAAATTTAAACACTTCGCTAACATGCAATATTACAAGGTGATTTGTGGAAGGTGATTTTAGCACAAATACTTTTACTCCAACTTCAGAGACACTCTCAACTCAGAAACACACACTGCCAGCAACACACACACGGCCCAGATGAGTACTTGCTGATGGTTTCTTGCCTGGGGTGACTGGAAATACATTTTCATAAAAAAAATATACACATCTATCAAGCAGCCCTCAGCGACAGGGAGATGGTCAACTCGAAAAGAATAGCAACCTTGATCTTTCTAGCCACTAGAATTCTGCTTCCCTCTCTGAAATGAAGTATGTGAAATCCTGGAGTTCCTGCAACCGATCCCTTATTCTGAAGGATGGAGAAAAATGCTCATCTGGGATCCCACCCAAAGGTACAGTGATAAAACAATTAGGCAGAACAGAGCCCTTAAAACCCAACTGCAGGACTTCTGCAGTGATGAAAACATTCAAAGGTGTATTGATCATGGAGGACTGCATTCCTGAGAACAATTATTTGGCTTGTAGGAGCCCAGGAGGAGAGGGAGTCCTTCAGGCAGGGATGCTGCTGAGAAACCAGACAAATGCAAACTAGTTAGGTGGTGGCTATTTGCTGCTGCAGAAAAGGGGGGAGAAAAGTGAAGCGGTTTTATCTTTCCAAGTATTACAAGTGGGGCCCATAATCACCTAACTTTAGCAATAGCACCACCAGCTTCAGCCAAGGATTTTGAGCACAATTTCAGAAAACCATCTTTTCTCGCAAATCAGCAAGCCATCCTTTCAAAGGGAACCCATGCACACACATGCACACACACACACAATAACTTGCACTTGACTAAAGGAAATTGCAGTGTCTCTGCGTTAAAAGGGAAAAAAACTTCACTTACAAGAGCAAAGACCAGAATGCAAAATGAGTCATACTGAACAGCCACATCTAAAGGGACTTCCTTTTTTCTACACCACTGATCTCAGTTTTTTTTTTTTGGTGGTTGTTTTTTGTTTTTTGGTTTTTTTTGGTTGAATATTAAGGACTGATATGTTATTAAGGAAAAAAAATTATGACTATTACATCAAAAGTGGTAGTGAGAAAAGATCTGTACCTGTCTGAATGGCCCACAGATCATGGTCAATTTAGGTTAAAAACTGTTCAGTCATTTGGAGGGAAGAAAAAAAAAAAGTCAAATAACAATAATTGTTAAAAAGGAAAGGCAGCTGCACGTGGAGAAAAGACTTTGAACTCCTGTCATTAACACATTAAAGTCTTAGAAAATACACAGCATCTTTCCTATCTGCTAGCTTCCAGCAACCACAATTATTTAAATCAAAAACAATGGAACAACAAGCCCTTGTTTCAAACTGACGTTACTTTTTTTTTTTTTTTAAGGTCCACTGGGGAGCTGGGGGCCCACTAAAGAAAAGGGTAAAATTAGCTGAAAACCGAACAACAGCCTTTCACCCCAATAGGAAAATACACCATCAACTAGTTGTGTACACTGTCTGTTCCCACTGCCACCCCTCTCGCACTCACATTTGCCCTAAGTCACTTGCCTCTGGATTTCATAAACTGATACGTTTCAGGCAATTAAAGAAGAAATAACAGCGTCTGCAAAATACAACCAAGACTTGCCCGTCCGGTCCCAGAAAGAATAAAAGATGTGTCCCCCAGTGCCTGAGCAAGAAAACCCAGGCTTGCTTCTTAACCTGCACGCATTGAAAAAGAGCAATTAAAAGTTGCAGCAGAAGTCCATCACCTCCAAGATGTTTTAAGCCCTCTGATTATTAATTCTGAGGGCTCAGGGCTGGTCCGTAAGTCCCAGGAATGCCATCCCCTCAACACTTTCCAGAAGAGAGAGAGAAAGAAAGAAAAAACCATCTAGTTTTGACAGGAGAGAAAAAAGAAAAAAAAAAAAAAAAGCCTGGATACACAATGCCCAGACATTTCCTTTCCCCAAGTGCCCCTACTATTTGACTTTTAACCAAGGATATCTAACCCAGCTAGAATATATAACCAGCATGCACAAGACTCTAGTTCTACAGAGGAAGCTCTCATCGCACGGCAATTCCAAGAATCATGCATCATTCGCAAGGACTTTTCCTGTAGCTTTTTACTTTCATTCAAAATACCAAACTGGTCCAGGCTGCAAGAAATATTTAATCCCCAAGACACAACATCTTCCTCTGCTAGATCACAAAAGAGGGAACATCAAAATAAGAAAACCATGCTTCCCTAAATCTGCAATTAATTTTTTTTTTTAAATTGGGGGGGGGGGGGAAGGGAATGGTTAGCAGAGCAGCTTTATGTAACACTCACCTAAAACAGGCAGAGTCATCGGGAGCTAAGCTATTTATGCAGGATTCTTAAAATGGCGTCTGGCAACACTGCCTCATTCCTGTATTGAAGCTAAAATGGTAGCAGGTTGTTCAATAGCTGCGGCTCTCTTGTGGAAGCAGCCCTGCCAGTTTCAAAGCCACCTTCCTAAATATCAGAACTAGGAAAAACTCAACCAAAGGACACCAACAACCCAACGTTTAGAAGCTTAAAAAAAAAAAAAGAAAAAAAATCTGCAGTGTGACAGGGGGAGTTTGTGAAGTCACAGGTTCCTGAGGAAAACCCTTTCCTTTTAGATCCTGAGCCTTCCACACGAGGCTCTGAAGATGGGGGCCCCCTTGCCCTCAAATTGGGTGGGTGGAGGTTAGGAATTCTGCAGCCCTGTGGCTTAAAAGGCAGGCAGACAGGTGTCTCCACAAATGCAAAAATGTTAAAGGGAGCAAGCTGGGGAGGGGGAGGAATCCCATTCCCCCTTCTTGATACATCAGAAACCAGCTCTGCATCCCTACCAACAAGGAGCTAGGTGAAAGGAAAGTGTGGCAAGGACAGCAGCCATCTGAAAAACCAAACTAGAGGGCTGCACCCCTGTTCTGAGGCCATGGGAAAAGAAAAAGGCTGTTTATAAGCCTGAAAACGGCCACCAAACACCCAGCCGGTCCTAAGACAGTTAACCTCAAGGAAAGACAATCTGCGTCTGCAGAGGAGAAGAAAACAGTCAAACACTGGCTTAGCCAATGCACGGGATACTCACAAATCAGACTTTTGTCCACCCCCAACAGAGCCCTGAAAATTAACAATGGGTTTTGCAAAACCCGCTTTCAGAGGCCGAACTAGCAGCCTTGCAGTGGGTAATGTAATTTACTGGTACAGGTCTGAGAATTGGCCTCACCACTCCGACGCTGAGTGGGGAGTTTCAAGGTGACTGCTTTTTAGCTCCAGGGGAGAAAGGAGGGCATGGTGCCCAAGGCTGTGCCGGGGCAAGGACGGGAGGTTGGCTCCTCGCCGGCCGGTAGGTAGGTAATCTTGATGAGGGACAGGCTGACAGCAAAGCCAGCCGCACTGCTGACATGGCTCCCGCCTGCTTGTTTATCTGTAAGGAGAGTGGGGAGTGGGGGGAAGGGCAGCAGAGCCTTAGCAACCTGGAGTCAAGGGTGAATCCTCACTTGTTTTGCATTTAACATCAAGGAGAAAGGACTTCTAAACAGACTCCCTTCCTAAGTCTCTGCTGTGGGGTGGCCAGGCCCCTTTTGCATGTACCTTCTTTCCAGGGTCAACCGGAGGCAAAGCCAGATCTGGGGCCTCTCGGCTGACAAATGTTTGTTGCCTCTGCCACAGGAGAGAGAATGAGAAAGAAGGCAGAAGAAACAAAGAGATCACACATTGGAAGTGGTGGACTTTTTAAAAAACCTACCTTTGCCTCCAGGGTTTCTGGGTTACTGTCATCCCGGCTTTTTAAAACGTGACTCATTTTCCCCCCTTCTCCTATTTAAGACCTGAAGAAGTTTTTCCCTCACGGTTCTCCCAGGGAAAGAAAAGGGGGAATGTTTTGTTTAAGAGAAAAGGGGTTACAGGACAGAAAAAAAGAAAAGAAAAGAAAGAAAGAGAAAAAGCCATTGTTTTCATCCTTAATTTATAATCCAAGAGGCCCCATTGTTTCTTTCTTTCTGACTCAAATCTTTGAGCTGTTAATTATAAAAGTAACTGGACGCAGCTCCAACAGGCAAACTATGTTCAAGCGCAGCAATTAGAAAAACTCTGTAGAAAGTTTACTGAGTGATTATATATAATTAATTCCTAGTTACAGACAGAACACTGACCATTTTCTGGAGCTAATAAAAGCAGTTACTCCCCCTCCCCCACGTGAATGCCACTTAATTTCCCAAAGCAGAAAAGTGAATCCATCCTGGAGGGTCTTGAAGGAAAAAAAGAAAGAGAGAGAGAAGAATCAAAAGCTCCAGTGTTGTCTGTCTGTTCCTTGCAGCTGTGATGCATCCTCTTTAGGGACTGAGGAGGCAGAAGGAAAACGGGAAACAGCCCAAGTTCCGTGCCTCCCTCTGAAATTTATAACTGGGGCAGAAGATCACTCTACCTTGATGTAAAAAAGAAAAAGGGGGTGGTGGGGGGTGGGCAGTGGGCGGTGGGGCGGGAATGCCCTGGGACTGGAATGTAGGAAACTCTTCAGCTTGGCAGAGAGGCTTCTCCTAAAAGGAACAAAGATGGTAGAAACTTCCAGAAGGCCCCTTCTCAGTCTGGCCACTCCAATTGTCAATCTGTAACCTTTCCTCCAAGTCTATTGGTTCAAAGGCTGGAGAGAGGAGCCCCATTAGGCTGCTCTGTAAGCCAGCACTGCTGTCCCTACCTAGTCCTGCTGCAATGAAAACATTCCCCCCCCCACCTTAGTGAAACTAGGAAATAAGCTACTTTGGAAGCAATTAACTTTTTACAGACTCATGCTTGGTGGTGGCCACAGTACCAGAGGAAAGCGGCCAGCTTGGTCCAGGGCTGGGAACTTGCTGGGACTGCACATATGAAAACAGACCTTGGCTTTGCAAACCTGTGGGAGCCATTTTAATGCAAGCTTTTAAAGGACAAATGCCTTGCCCTTAGGTTTCCTTCCAGCCCAACAAACACACCATTATGCAAACGTTGAAGGCACCAAACCAGGAGTCTTGTGATTAGATACTGCTTCTAGGGAGGCCACAAGAACCTCAATATGTAATTTCCATTTACAGCCAGGAGATAAGAACAAAGAAAATAGCTAAGTGTCTGGACTGACTTGTGTGGGGTAGTAGCACTGTTCAGTTTTAAGTACACAACATCATTAACTGCCTGCACTTCTTAACTCGAAAAGCTGGCCTCACACTGACTTTTCTTAACTCAGAACTGGTACATTTCTCGTTATTAAATGAGCCTTTTTCCTACTGATGCTAAAAGGTGGGTGCCTGGACACGAACTTAAAGGTAAACAGGTTACTGACTCCATAAAGTTGGCATAACACAACAACTGAATATATCTCCAGCATTTACAGTCATGCTAGATTGGTCTCCAGGCTGGAAATTTATGTAGTGAACTTCTGGGCAAATTCCGAAGCTAACGCTAAACAAGCATCTACTTTTTTTTCCCCACTCGTAAGTTCTAACTACAGCATTAAGAGATCAGGGGAAGTGTAAAAAGTGAGAAATAAATCATAAGTAAAGGCAAGCGTGCATACAGATGTGTGGGTCAGGCTTGGGAAAAGGCCAAATCTGTTGTGCAAGGAGTCCCAAAGCAAACCAAGTTTGGTGGTGGGTGGGATTTTACACTACAAGTACCCTAAAAGGAGTGCTGACATCCCTGCCCCCACACACCACCACCACTACCAGGTTCTGCCCTCACCCATGTTTCAGGCTCTGACACTAAGACCAAGCACTGTCGTTACATTTCACAAGCAGATCACCTACCCAGAGTTCTAGCTAACATCCACACAATCCCAATTAAAGGTCTCCAGTCAAGTCACAATGAACTGAACATTTCTCCCCTGTCTGAGGGTAAACAGGAAGTGTGATCTTCAATCCTAGCAGCAGGTTATCAGGAAAAACAGTGGATTCAAACAGTCACCTAAAATCAAGACACTATTAAAAAGCCCTTATTTGGTTCCTGCTAATGAGAGCCCCACCACCACCACCACCAATTGCTGTAGCCAAGACCCTCTGTTACAAACAGACCCCAAATGTCCGTCAAACTCTTTATACATGGTCACAGAGGAAATGGATTGCTTTACTTACCCAACAAATGTTCAAGCAACCGTCTCATTTTTCCACAGTTAAGAAGAGAGAACAGGCTGGCAGATTTGGGACTTGATCAAAAAGGAAATTTTTTTTAAAGTTACATGGGATTATTAAACACACACACACACAACACCACAACCCAACAACTGAATATGGAATGCTGTCATGAGCCACAGATAGGATTTCATTTCCTCTGCGCTCCATCACCCAGGAGGACAGAGGAGGATACAATGTAAAAGAGGGAAAAGAAAATGAAAACAAGGAGAAAAGATGCATTAGTTCATTGAAAATCATGCAAGAGTAGAAAGCTGAGGAATTCAAAAAGAGTCCTCACAGATTTGTTGCAGGATGTTGTCCAACCTCCCTCCCCCTCTACACACAGCCCCCCTCCATCCCCATCCCTACTCCAAAAACTTCCTCCAAAGCCTAGAAAACACTTTCAGAAACATTTGCTGGCTGTAGGCTGGCTTGCAGAAGAACACTCTGTATCAACAGAAGTCAGGAAAAAAGGCTGAACAATGTAGTTTCAAGTGCAGCAGCCCTACAGGGAGAGAACAGACCATGAAGACACACCATCACCCACCTAGGCCCCAGGAGCCAGGATCTCTCCTTAGCACTGCTCTGCTGAGGGCTTGGTTCTTTTTAAAACACACGTCCTCTCTTGTCAGAACTTACTCCAGCCTTCCCAGAACCTCTTTGGAGAGGTAAACTTGCCTGCTTTGCTGTCTGCCATGAGCTCTCCTTGGAGAGGAGCCTGCTTGCTTACCTTCCATTTTCTTCCCCCAGCAGGCATGTGACACAGGAGAAGACAATAGTGCAGGGGGGGGGGGGGGGGGAACAGGGGAGAGAGAGAGAGAGAGAGAGAAAGAGACAGAGAAAAAAAGAGAGAAAGAGAGAGAAGAGGAAGGGAAAAAAAAAAAAAAGCTTCTTTTTTGGCATTCCAGGATCTAGCTTCAAACTATTCCAGAAACACCATGTCCTGGTGAAGAAAAGGTGTGCCAGGCCTTTGCTAGTTTGCAAAATCAAGCTATGGCTAATGGCTACTTAGCCATGTGACCCAAGAAAGCAAAAAAATTCTCTCTAAACAGTTCCAAGTTAACCTAAGTGCTGTGGGGGTGAGTGTGGCACGGCCAGCCACAGAGAAATCACACTGCTCGCCCACAATTCGGATGTCTCAGAGGGAGGGGGAGAAAAGATGGTTAAAAAGTCGAGCTTACCTCTGTGGATGCATTGTTAACACTGTGTAATGTCAATACTTATAAAACATGGAGGACAGGCTCCTAGTTCTCACAGAAAAAGGGTTTGGCACTTCGGCTTGATGATCTGGCCGCCTAATAAAAGCTCATCCCCGATTGGCTGCCCCGGCAAATCGGAGTGTAAGGCCGCCCGGGATTGGCTGAAACACTTCCTGAGCGATTATCTTTGTGAGGCTCTGGTGAGCAAGAGCCATCCTGTGCATAGAAAAAGACAGGCTAAGCTAGGCCTTTTGCTGCAAGAAAAACTTGGGAAAGGGGCCCCCAGACGCACTTCTCCCACACCCTGGCTCGATTTCCCGGCACGGGCAAACCAGTGCAGCCAGCCTGACCTGCTCCAGCAAAGCCTGAGGCCCGGATGCCACTGGGAAGGGAGTTTTTGGGGTGAGCTGAAAGGGCTCACCCTCACCTGCCCCCACAGAAGCGGCTCTTGGCTGGGAGGAAGCCTGGCCCTTTTCTAGAACAATCCAGTAGAGTGGTTCTCCCCCGGAAGGGGAGGGAGAGGGGGGGAGGGCAGAGGGAAGCGGAGGAGTGGGGAGCCCCAGGAAAACAGCCAGCGGGGATTAAGAAAAAGGGGTTTGAGGCAGGCCTCTGAGGAGCTGAGGGAACACAAACAGGACAGCCGAGCCCCGGAAATCGCTGCAGGGCAGCCCTGGCTTCTCAGAGGAGAGGACTCAGGCTGCAGGGAAGAAGGGGGGGAGCAGAGTGGTCAAGTTTGCATAGTCATTGTCAGAACGCCTCCTGGAAAAGCAGGCCAGAGAGCCATTTGCCCGCGGAGAATCTAACTTCTCACCACCGCCCCTCACCCAGGACTCAAAGGAAAACCAAAATGGGTTCCTGCCTCCCTGCCAGGATGCCAATGGGGGCCCCCCTCTCCGTCCTTACCCTAAGAAAAGCCAAATGCGCTCCTAGCAGGCCACATGCCTAGATCTACAAACTTCCCTTCCCCTCCCGGCCCCCTCCCCCACCACTGAGGCCTGCTAAACCTGTCAGTTAAACAAAAATCTGACTTCCGTATTAGTCTGCAATGCCTTCAGCTTCCTGCCTATTAACCCTCTCTCGGACTCTGGGCCTGGCTGGGAAAAACTAGGCCCTGAGATCGCAAAAAAGGCCTGTGGAAAAATACCAGCTGCAGCTCTCCCGGCAGATGCAGAACGAGAGAGAGAGAGTGAGCCGCTGTCTCTCGCCTTTGCTTCCCAAGGAGGCGTGTACCTTCTGAATCCAGGGCACAGGCAGTGCCTCTCGGTCTGAGAAGCCATTTAAATCCAGAGGGAGAAAGAAAGATGTCAAGCCCAGCGAGGGAACAAGAACCCCCATTATTAGCCAGGCCTACACCCTCAGCTTAGCCCTTCCTGCCACAATCATCCCTGTATGTATGTTCTTGGGGAACTGGGCCCTCGGTGGGCAGACGAATCCCATGAGCTTTATAAGGATTCTTGCTTAAATTTATTTCCACAGAGAACGGCTTCTTTTCGTCCCCTAAGGCAGATGGAATAGCGACTTCACACACAGACCTACTCTTGGCAGCCCCCCACCCCCATCTCTGGCACTGCTCCCCAGTAAAATATTAACTAGTTTTTCAGAGCTACTTATAATTCCACCCATTTCAATAGTATTAGGAGGTCTTTGCCTGTTTCCTCCCGAAAGCTGCCTTTGTAGTTGGTCTGTACCCTGAGAAAGAAAAAGCAAATGCAGAAGGATCTTAAAATGTCCATGCTTGCTTGCTTGCCTTTTTTTCCCCCCTCAAAGACAAGGTGCTTAATTAACAAGATTTTTTTTTTTTAAACAGCAAGCGGGAACAACAGAAGCTAAATAAACACCATTCTTTAGAGGCTGGAGAAAGCTTCCAGAGGGGACGCAGCCATATGCCAGGAGGTAAAACTATGGCCCAATAAAGTCTCCCCTCTCCTCCTAAAATTAGGACTCGTGGGCTTTCTGGTCCCACACCGTTCGTTCCCACAAAGAAAACGTAGCGCTGATCGCCTGCTCTCCCTGCCCCCACCCCCCCCCACATGGACAACAGATGCCCACCTCGTGCACATAAATTCTTCCTGGCTGGGAATCTTTTATATCAAACAAGAACAAGCCAGGAATCCACACAGAACGTACCGCAGGGGCAGGGCCCAGCTTTATGAAAAGGAAGGGGATTTTGTTGCTGTTGTGTACTGGAAGAGGCCCAGATGCAGGGAGGGACACCTCCATCACCAGGCCTGACAAGGGTCCAGCACTCGGGACAACAGGCCTGGGCCTCACTAGAAGGGAGGGGCCCCCTCTTCCTGCGGGTGGAACCGAGTACAGGGACACCAAGTCAGGGACAAGAGGCGGAGGCCGGAGCTAAATCAGACGGTGCTGTTGTGCTGTCCCTCCTGGCGGCGTGGGCAGCAGCCCTCCCCCACCATCCCCGAGGGAACACTTGTCTACCTCTGCGGGTGCAGCTTTTGGGGGAAGAGACGTGTCTCTGAGTCTGTGGCAGATCTCGTGTGCCACCAGCTTCACGACCCAATGAGGAAATGAAATACGCCACTGGTGCTCGCCACTGGTGCTCGTGGTGGATTTTAACCTGGGATTAAAGCTTGCTGTATAAGCAGCTGCAGCGTCCTGCTCGCCTCCCCCACCCCCCTCTGATCACTTGATCACTTGAAATGTTTTCTGGGGCAAAGAGCAGGAAGCAGCGACGTACTCCAGCAGCTCTGCTCCATCTGAGGAATGCTATTGGCATTCGGGTAGGTCTGAGGTTATCAGAAAGACAGCGGTTGGGCTGGGGACAGAGACAAAGGTATGGTGGCAGATGGAATCCTGGGAGGGACAGGGATTGAAAAGGAAGCCTGGGGCAGGCCTACTAAGGGCCAATCCTGTGCTTGATGGAATGTGGCTGATAGGCCAGAAATAAACCAATGTTGCCAGCCTCCATCCAGAGATCATTCTGTAGCCCTTCTCAAACACCCCCCTGCACAAAGTAGCCCCAACAGCCCCAGCATGCTTGCCCTGGGCCCGGTACAGTGCAAAAATCATCACTTTGCACTGATAACTCCATGAGGTACGGTGTATTGTTGGGAGATTTGCAACCCAGCCCAGAGAGGTGAAGTGAGAAGCACAAGGTCACACAGCTGGCAGGTGCCCAAGACCAGATTTCCAACCCAGTTAGGACTCCACAGCCCTAAACTCGGTACCTTCACCTTCCTCTAAGGAAAAGGAGAGAAGAGAAGCCAAGCCAAGCAGAGCAGAAACAAAGCTAAAATCTACCCAAGAACAGCAGGATCTGTGTCTTCTTTGAGGAAATGGACTCCTTTGAGAATAAGTTTTTTTAAGTACTGAATGATGGAGCTGGGAGACCTTCAGCTCAGACTCATTTAAGGCCCAGAGAAAGCTCCTCTCTCCCTACAAGCCTCCAGTAAGATGTTAAGCACTCTGCCATCTCTAAAATGAGGTTTTTTATATTCCTGGAAATCAGTGATTCTCAGCTAGGGGTGGGTTAGCCGCCCCCCGCCCAGGGGATATGTGGCAATGTCTGGAGACTTGGGGGCTGTCACACTCGGGGGGAAAGGTGCTATTGGCATCTGGCGGGTAGAGAGCAGGGAACATTGCTAAACATCCTACAGCAAGGAACAGACACCCCACGACAAGGAATTATGCTGTCCAAAATGTCCACAGTGCTGAGGTAGGGAAATTAATAAGCAATGAACTAATAAAAAGAGATTAAAAACATGTCTCTCTTAATATTCCCAGGGGATGGAGAGAATCAGGAGACAGAATCAGGCTTACGGAAGCCAGACGGAGTGTCTCAGTGATAAAGCTGGCCTCAAAGGAGAGGAAGGGCTGACCCGGCTCCCTTCCCCAGGCAACTTACTGCCGAGGAGGCCTCGCTGAAACGGCTCTCCACTCCCGCTGGCCTGCAGCCAGCCGAGCAGCGGGAGGAACAGCGTCGGCAAGCTGCATCCCGAAGATAGCCCACTCCCGGACTGGGAAAATAAGCACACTCCGAGTTATCTGCCTCGAGCTAGCAGCAGGCCGCCCGTCCGTTATATGAAACGGGCGGGACTGAGGCAGGGAAGTGTTTTAAATATCTTGTTTTGTTTTGTTATTTTTTGGCCAATTGGAACCGAGGCCGGCTTCAGGCATGGTGACAGAAGGGCTCACCTTCAGAGCATGGAACTGACCGAGTCATGTTACAGCCACAAAGATGTAATTAGGACTTGTCCCTACCTTGGAGAAGAGGTGCCCTCCGGAAGGCTTTTTTTTTTTTTTTTTTTTTAACTTCTTCCTAGGAGGGGCTGGTTGGTAGGATCCAAAAAGTGGAGGGAGGAGGAAAGGGCAGGTGGAGAGGAGGGGAGGGGTGCGGGGTGCATGACCATCAGGCAGATGGCCGCGGTGCGGGTGCGGAGAGACTTAAGGGATGCAGGAAGAAAAGGAGAATCAGAAGGATGATGATTCAGGACCTCCCCTGACCTGCTCTTTTTGTCCCCAGCAATTACCGTTATGGAAAGAGGAGCACGTGTTTATTTCCTGTTTGTTTCTTTGTCCCACTAGACCAGTGGCAATGTCAGGAGACATTTTAGGCTGTCCCATCTGGAGGAAGGGGGCTGCTACTAGGATCTAGGGGGTCCTAAACACTCTTCCAAACACAGGACAGCTCCCCCCCCCACCCCCCATGACAGAGAACTAGCCAGCCCTGAGTATCACTAACGCCAAGGCTAAGAAAGCCTGCTGTAAACCGAGAGCTTTAGGAAGGCAGAGCCTGGTGTGAAATTCTTCACCTTTGTGCCCTACAAGTGGCAGAGCTCAATTAAACACCACCTCCCACCTGGATGGGTGCACTGGTCTCCCACCTGAGCACCAGCTCCTGGTCTCCTACCTGAATGGGGGCAGGGGAGTTAGACTGGGAAGAAACTGGAGTATTTACACACATGAGCAGGCTGCAAGCAATCCTTTGCTAAGAAGTCAGACCTCATCCCTTCTCTGCTCAAAACCCATCAGTAGATCCCACCCAAGTGGTAAAAATGGCCCACCAGATCAGTGCCCTGCTCCTGATCGCTGACTCCACCGTGTTCTTCTCCGCTCCCAGGGCTCACTCTGCTCGCTCTCCTCCAGCCACCCTGAGCCTCCTCCATCTGTTCTTTCCACCGCCTAACCATCCCCTCCCTCCTCCAGCCCTTCCCCGTTGCTCTCCTACTTCCCCTCCCCCAGACCATCTCCCCTGCTCCCCAAGCCACCTAATACAAGCCCTGTTTTCTCCTGGGCCTACACATATCCGTCTTCCTGCCTTCTCCTCTGCCATCACCATGTCTTCCCCTCCCCGAGCCCTCCCAGATGCCTCCCCCCCCTTCACAGCCGTCTTCTTCCACGTTAACCTTTTCTCTTTCCACATCAAGCAGAACCGTGCAGTGACTGAGTGCGTGGCTGCTGGCATCAGACTGTCTGTTGTCTGGGTGTGAATCTTTCTGCCCCACTAGCCAGCTGCCCTGCCTGGCTTGAGGTACGGAATTCTCCGTGCCTTGATTTCCTCATCTGTACAATGGGAGCAATAATAATACCCACCCGGAAATTCACTGCATCAGGGTGGTCAAGCACGAGTCGCCACACAAGACACAGTGAGCACTCATGCAGTTGCTGTTCCCATGTCCCTCTGATTACTCTTAAAAAGGAAATTTCTGGAGGCTTCCAAGTCATTTTTCTTCCTTTTCTCAACATCAAAATTTCCAAAGGAGGGTAAGGATAAATCCCACTGGCTGGCACACTCCAAGCTTTATGTCCGGTGCTATTCCAAGCACTTATCCTCCCAAACCTGCAAGATGGACCCCATATATTAACCATATATTCATCAACCCATTTCCTTGATGAGGAAGCTGAGGAACTATCAATAGTCCCCTCCTACTAAGAAAACTTCTCAGGCGCCTGTGTGGCTCAGTCGATTAAGCCTTGGCCTTCAGTTCAGGTGTGATCCCAGGGTCCTGGGATAGAGCCCCACATTGGGCTCCCTGCTCCACCTGGAACCTGCTTCTCCCTCTGTAGCTCCCCCTGCTTGTGCGCGCGCTCACTCGCTCTCTCTCTCTCTCTCTCAATCTGTGTCAAATAAATAAAATCTTAAATAAATTAAATCTTTTAAAAAATCTTAAAAAGGGGCACCTGGGAGGCTCAGTCGCTAAGCATCCGTCTTCGACTCAGGTCGAAGGGTCCTGGGAGCGAGCCCCACATCGGGCTCCCTGCTCAGCGGGAAGCCCTCTTCTCCCTCTCCCACTCCCCTTGCTTCTGTTTCCTCTCTCACTGTGTGTCTCTCTCTGTCAAATAAATAAATAAAATCTTTTTTTTTTAATATTTTTTAAAAAAAGGTTTGCTTATTATGTACTAGATTTCTTGGAAGCATACTTAAGAAATTGCTAACAGGGACGCCTGGGTGGCTCAGTTGGTTAAGCGGCTGCCTTCGGCTCAAGTCATGATCCCAGCGGCCTGGGATCGAGTCCCACATCGGGCTCCTGCTGGGCAGGGAGCCTGCTTCTCCCTCTGCCTCTGCCTGCCTGTGCTTGCTCGATCTCTCTCCCTCTCTCTCTCTCTCTGACAAATAAATAAATAAAATCTTTTTTTTTTTTAAGATTTTATTTATTTATTTGTCAGAGAGAGAGAGAGAGGGAGAGAGAGCAAGCACAGGCAGACAGAATGGCAGGCAGAGGCAGAGGGAGAAGCAGGCTCCCTGCCGAGCAAGGAGCCCGATGTGGGACTCGATCCCAGGCCGCTGGGATCATGACCTGAGCCGAAGGCAGCCGCTTAACCAACTGAGCCACCCAGGCGTCCCTAAATAAATAAAATCTTAAAAAAAAAAAAAAAAGAAAGAAAGAAAGAAATTGCTAACACTTTGCATCCAAGGGGTACTGGGTGGGGAGGGGTCAGGAATGGGAAGGAGATTTTTTTCTCTTATATACCTTTTGAATTTCAACCACATGAATGTATTACTTCTTCAAAAATAAATTAGTAAATGTAATATTAGGAAAATTCTGGAAGACTATGCACCTAGCCAAATAAAGATTAGTGGGCGGCCCATCCAGGTATCCCCTTTGTGTCACCTACACCTTTCATTGTTTCTGGCCTTTTTACAGCTCTGACACTGGCAGAAGGCTAATACTTATGCAAAGGCTCCCATCCATAGACATGCAAATGTAGTCCCCGGAATGCAACTGATTATTGGCTTGTGGATATTGGGGAGTCTTGCTAATTATTGAATCTATTCCTAAATTCATGTCAGCATTTCCTGTATGAGGCCGGCTTTGACTCCATCTTTGAATTAGCTGGATGGTCATACACATGCCCTCATTAATAATGAGTTATATAAAATACATAAAATGTGTTCATTTCATATTTGTACGCAGCTGGTTAAAATAAATTCTTTTGAACAGTAATATCTTTTTTTTTTTTTTTAAAGATTTTATTCATTTATTTGACAGAGAGATCACAAGCAGGCAGAGAGGCAGGCAGAGAGAGAGGAGGAAGCAGGCTCCCCTAGAGAGCAGAGAGCCCGATGCGGGGCTCGATCCCAGGACTCTGAGATCATGACCTGAGCCGAAGGCAGCGGCTTAACCCACTGAGCCACCCAGGCGCCCCTGAACAGTAATATCTTTTAAAAGGAAAAAAAGTCCTCATTCACTTCCAAGACCCAACATCAACAGGCTGGTTAGTCTCAGGTTCACTGTTCATCGATCTCCTGCTAAGTAACATCTGATGTCAGACACGTCAGAGGTTCCAAAATACTGGCCTGCCCAGCGACTGCACCTCCAAGTGCTGAAGCTTCTCTTCCTTCAGAATCTGCTCTCTCTTGGCCATCCGACTGTCTGTGTGGCCTCTAGAGCCAGCCTGTTGGGGGTGGGGCAGGGGTAGGGGTCCAAGCTTCCTCCCTAAGGAACTTTAGCAAGTGATTTTGCTTTTTGTGTGCCTCAGTTCCAAGTCTGTGAAACGGGATCACCATCCCTCCATCAGACAGTGTGGGGATGATTTAACACAGGCATGGAGTACCTGCTCAAGAAATGTTGGATGATTTTGCTTTCCTTGAAACCATTTTGTCTAGTGCCACAACAGATTCCAAATCTAATATCTGGGTCTGACCTCTTCCCTGAACCCCAAATCTCGTGTCTAACTCCTGGACCCGCATTTTCTCGCTGCTGACCAAGGCAGCCTACAAAGAGGTGTGGAGCACTTCCTCTACCTGGAAGCACCAGACTTATGTCCTTTGCTCTTGCTTTCAAGGAGCTGTAGGTTGAACAGAGGAGAGGTTACACACAATTAAATGAGTACATGAGTAAGAGGCAAAAGAGCCAGTTGAGATCGATGCTATGAAGAAAAACAAAACAGGGTGAAGGGTAGAGAGAAGTGACTGGATAGGAAGTGGGGGGCGTCTGCTTTAGACAGGTAAGAAGGGCTCCAGTGAGCCTGTGACATTTGAGCTAAAGGCGGTAAGAACTTTCTTGGTGGTGGGAATAGCAGGTACAAAGGCCCTGGGGCAAGTCTGAGCTTGGTAACTTGGTTATTTCTGAGACACAAAAAAAGGCCAAGTGTGGCTGCCATGAAATGAGGTGCAGAGGAGTTGAGCATGGAGGTAAAGTCAGGGACAAGGTCACCATTCCATCTGCAATCCTTCCACTACTCAGACTCAAAATATTCCAGAATGTTCTTTACCTTTCCATACCTCCCCACCCCCGCCTTTACATTTCCAAGCACCTGCCAAACAAAGCACTTCAAAACGCTGCTATCAGTTTTCCTGCTGTTTCCGTAAAACCTTCAGCAATTCTCCAATTCATGCAACCCTGACTCCCCTCCATCAGGACCTCTTTATCTGACTCCATACTTGACTCTCCCTCCTCATCTCCCTCTATCTTTCAGTGAAGCTGGAAAGTGTGTCCCAAGTAGGACCCACCATGATTCTTCCTCCATGTGTCACTTACTGGGATAACAGCCACCCTACAAACCCAGGTGGCACCTCCTGTCCAGTGTCTCTCCTGCTTTCTCAGGCTCTTGACCTCCCTCACCAGCAGAGCACATACCCCTCCCAGCCTGTGGGGGGGCTTCTCGGCATGGGGGCTGCTGGGACCTCCCACTGAGCAAAGCAAACCCAACTTCTTGACTCCCTCAGCCTGATCCCTCCGCCGAGCTCCCCAGTTCGGTCCCCAGAATCAATCACCCCAAAAAGCCCTCTCAGTCCCAACCATGGGCCAGCCTGGGCACTGGGCCTCAGTGTTTTCTAAAGGTGTTTCATCTGCTAGTCACCTAATCCCTTTGATGAGTGCTGCCATCCCATTTATAAAACTGCTCCTGCCTGTCCCTAGCAGCTCCCGATCCTTCACCATAGAAATGCCTGGGAATTCTGCCCTGGTTCCCAGGAGTACATGTTCTACCCTCCCCAGGGAATCACACACTGTTAAGTCAAGGCTTTGAATCCTGTTCTAACTGGTCTCCTGCCGGAGGGATCCGGTAACAAGACACACCTGCCTGTTCAAAGCCTTCCATGGGCCACCCTATTCATGATACCACCGAAAGGTGGAAACAACCCCATTGTCCATCAGTGGATAAATGGATCAACCAATGGCTAAGTATTCCACACAAGGGAATACTATTATTCAGCCATAGAAAGGAATGAAACACTGACACAGAAGAACATGAATGAACCTTGAAATCATGATGCTTTGTCTAGGAAGACAGACAACAAAAGCCACATATCTAGGATTCCATTTCTATGAAATGTCCAGAATAGGCAAATCCATAGAGATATAGAGACGTAAGGCAGAAGGTTACCAGCGCCTGGGGAGACGGAGGGATGAGGAGTGACTGTTTAATGGGTACTGAGATTCTGGGGTACCTGGGTGGCTCAGCCGGTTAAGTGTCTACCTTCAGCTCAGGTCATGATCTTGGGGACCTGGGATCCAGCCCCATGTTGGGGTGTTGCGCTGCATGGGGTTCCGTATTCAGAGGAGTGTCTGCCTGTCCCTCTCCCTCTGCCCTACCCCTGCTCCTGCAAGCTTGCATGAATAAATAAATGAATAAATAAAATGTTCTAAAAAAATGGGTAGAGATTTCCCTTCTGGGGTGATGAGGAAGCTCTGGGTCAAGACAGCGGGGGCTGTACGACACTGTGAAAGTACTTGACGCCACTGGCCTGTATACCTTAAGGTGGTTCAAATGACAAATTTTTTATCATTTATATTTTATCACAGCTTTAAAATACCTGCCAGGGCCTTCCCAACTCACTTAGGATAAAATCCCAAATCCTGCGCCTGCCCTCCCTCAACTCCCGCCCATTCCACACCCTCCCCCACTCCACTCCAGCCTCCACCTGTCTGCCACCTTGCTGTTTTCCAATGCAACTACTACTTTTTTTTTTGGGGGGGGGTCCTCTCTTTTGACCTTGAACTTGCATTTAGATCTCGGTCTTGAGTCGTTCCTGTTAGGTTATGAACTCCGGGACTATAGAACTGTGTCTTACAGGTCATGGGTCCCCTTCCGCAGCACCGTGACTATTAAGGGAACTCAGTGCTTAACGAACGACTAACAAAACGGCGGCTCCATTCTGCATGGTTACATCCACTTTCTAGCATCATGCTGAGACTTCATACCTTCCCATTTTCTTTTCTTTTTCTTTTAACTAAACTCTACCCCCAATGTGGGGGTCAAGATAAAATCAAGAGTCGCGGGGCGCCTGGGTGGCTCGGTGGGTTGAGCCGCTGCCTTCGGCTCAGGTCATGATCTCGGGGTCCTGGGATCGAGCCCCGCATCGGGCTCTCTGCTCTCTAGGGGAGCCTGCTTCCTCCTCTCTCTCTGCCTGCTTGTGATCTCTCTGTCAAATAAATAAATAAAATCTTTAAAAAAAAAAAAAAAAATTAAAAAAAAAAAAATCAAGAGTCGCATGCCCACCTACTAGGCCAGCCAGGCACCCCTATACCTTCGCATTTTAAATCACAACCTTTCAATCCCCTGCTCAAAACCCTCCGAAGGCTTCCCATGACTTCAGCACAGGAGTCCATGAACTCCAGCCTTCGGGCCACATCACCTACCCAACCACCTGTTGCCCTCTGGCCCTCAAGCTAAAAATGGCTTCTCACATTTTAAAATGGTCAAAAAAGGGACGCCTGGGTGGCTCAGTTGGTTAAGCAGCTGCCTTCGGCTCAGGTCATGATCCCAGCGTCCTGGGATCGAGTCCCACATCGGGCTCCTTGTTCTGTGGGGAGCCTGCTTCTCCCTCTGCCTCTGCCTTCCACTCTGTCTGCCTGTGCGCGCTCTCTCTCTTTCTGACAAATAAATAAATAAATAATCTTTTAAAAAAAAATAAAAAATAAAAATAAAAAAATAAAATGGTCAAAAAAAGGGACCCTGGGCTGGCTCAGTTGGTAAAGCATGCAAATCTTGACCTTGGGGATGGAGGGACAGTTCAAGCCCCCACGTTGGGTGTAGAGATTACTTAAAAATAAAACATTTAGGGGCACCTGGGTGGCTCAGTTGGTTAAGCCTCTGCCTTGGGCTCCAGCAGCAATCTCAGGGTCCTGGGATAGAGCTCCACATATGGCTCCCTGCATAGTGGGGAGTCTGCTTCTCCCTCTCCCTTTGCCCCTCCCCCTGCTCATTCTCTCTCTCTCTCAAATGAATAAATAAAATCTTTTTTAAAAAAATGAATAAAATAAAATATTTTTAAAAATGGTTGAAGAGGGGCGCCTGGGTGGCTCAGTGGGCTAAAGCCTCTACCTTCAGCTCAGGTCATGATCCCAAAATCCTGGGATCCAGCCCTGCATCGGGCTCCCTGAACAGGGAACCTGCTTCCTCCTCTCTCTCTCTCTCTCTCTCTCTGCCTGCCTCTCGGCCTACTTGTAATCTCTGTCTGTCAAATAAATAAAATTTTAAAATCTTAAAAAACAAGCAAATAAATAAATAAATAAATATTTTTAAAAAATAATTAAAAAAATGGTTTAAGAGGGGCACCTGGGTGGCTCAGTGTGTTAAATCCTCTGCCTTGGGCGCCTGGGTGGCTCAGTGGGTTAAGCTGCTGCCTTCGGCTTGGGTCTTGATCTCAGGGTCCTGGGATCAAGTCCCGCATCGGGCTCTCTGCTCAGCAGGGAGCCTGCTTCCCTCTCTCTCTCTGCCTGCTTCTCTGTCTACTTGTGATCTCTCTCTGTCAAATAAATAAATAAAATCTTTAAAAAAAAATAAAAAATTTAAAAAATTAAAAATAAATCCTCTGCCTTCGGCTCAGGTCATGATCTCAGGGTCCTGGGATTGAGCCCCGCATCGGGCTCTCTGCACAGTGGGGAGCCTGCTTCCCCCTCTCTGCCTTGCCTCTCTGCCTACTTGCGATCTCTCTCTATCAAATGAATAAATAAAATCTTTTAAAAAAATGGTTGAAAAAAATCATAAAAGTAATTTGGAGCATGCATAAATTAATGAACTCCAAATTTTGTAGTGTCCGTAAGTCAAGTTTTCCAGGCACACCAGCACAGGCGTTCATTTATTTGTTATCTAGGGCTACACTCCAGTGACAAGGCCAGGGTCAAATAGTTAGTTGCAACAGAGACCAGACATGGCCCTCAAAGCCTACACTACTATGGTCCTTTACAGAAACCTTTTGCAATCTCGCTTTCAGAAGAAAATGCTTTCTCTGAACCGGGCCTGCAGAGTGCTGTGGGGGCCGGTCCCTGCTCTCCGATGCATCACAGGTGACCCACACCCTCCACCCCACCCCCTACCCCACCCCTGCCCCCACTCCCCCCTCCGGCTCTGCGGGCCTCCTTCCTCAGCTCTTCCCCCAACCTCCCCCACCTCTACGTTTCCAGGCTTATTCCTACCTCAGGTTCTGAGCACTGGCTGTCTCCTCCACCTGGACCGAGTTAGATCTCATGGTGGCTTCCCCTCATGACTCAGGTCTCACTGCAAATGTCACCCCTTCCGAGGGGCCTTTCCTGACCACCCATCGGATACCGAATCCTGTCTGTTTCCTGGGACATCAGCCTGTTACTGCTTTCCTAGGACTTAGCACAATATGTAAAGCACCTTATTCCCTTGTTGACTGTGTGTCTGTGTACAGAGGCAGGGACTTTGTGTACCCATTCACCAGTACTCCCTGGGCCAGCACAGGCCTGGGGCATAGTAGTTGCTCAATAAGTATTTGTTCACTGACTCTTTTTCCTTCTTCCACAAAGCAGTTTCTATAAGAGATCTTCAATAGATCGGCCGTGGCCCTAATTCCCTAACTTGGCTTTGCCCCTTTTTGCTGAATCTATCAGGTAGAATCGTAGTCATAATTTGTACATGAATTTATTTATTTTATTTAAAGATTTTATTTACTTGACAAAGGGAATACAAGCAGGGGGAGTGGAAGAGGGAAAAGCAGGCTTCCCGCTGAGCTGACTCTGGGTGGGATCATGACCTGAGCCAAAGGTTGATGCTTAACTGAGACACCCAGGTGTCCTTTGTACCTGAATTTAAAAGGTCAAATACCAGTAATTTCAACATATTTCAATATGTAGAAATATAAATCAGCTAATTCTCCCCCTCAATTGTTCCCCGCACTCCAGCCACCTTGCCGTATCTTAGGGTTCTCAAAATGTGCCAGTTTTCTCCTACCAACTAGAAAGCACCCCTTATGGACCTTTGCACATGCCTTTCTGCTTTGGGTCCTGGACCCAATGTCACCTCCTCCCCGAGGCCCCCTGGGATCACATCCTCTCACAAAAGTGGTTTCCTTTTCTTCCCAGCACTTAGCACATTCTGAAACTCAGCACTGCATTTGCTTTTCAAGGAAGCTTGTCGTTTTCATATTCCCTGGCGTGACCCCAGAGTCTAAAGCAGGGCTGGCACTGGGGAGTCTCATCAATGTCTGTTCATTGGAGTGAATGTAATTCCTCGGGCTTCTGTACATTTTTTTTTTAAGATTTTATTTACTTATTTGTCGGTGGGTGGGGAGCACAAGCAGGAGGAGCGGCTGTAGAGGGAGAACGGCAGGTAGAGGGAGAAGCAGGCTCCCCATCGAGTTCCGATGTGGGACTCGATCCCAGGACTCTGGGATCATGACCTGACCCTAAGGCAGAGGCTCAACCATTGGAGCCACCGAGGCGTCCCTGTACATGCCTTTTAAACGTCTGCTTACAACCAGGTACCAAACATAAACTTGCTAAGTGACTGGAGTGACTTCTATGGGCTTCAACTTCCTCCTACAGCCACCCCTGCCTCCACCAACCTCATTGTCATGACAACACCATCAGCATCAGCACCAGCATCTCGGCCTCAGAAGAGGGGCGGGCGCCGGTGGGGCCTTTGCACGCCCGGCATTGTTCTGAGCACACTTCCTGTATTAATTAACTGAATCGTCCCGACAACTCTACGAACAAGGTGTTCCTGCCCTCCTTTTGCAGATGAGGAAACCGAAGCGCAGAAAGATGAGGTCCTCTGCCCATCTGGAAAAGCAAGATGTTCGCAAGAAAAATGGAAGTCCAAGCCCTCTCGGCCTCTAACATCCCAACAAACTACCATTACAGAGATGGGGACCGAAACAGGCTGAAACTCCAAGGCAATCAGGAGCTGATGTAGCCACAACGACAACAACAAAAACACACCAAAGACAAAGAAATCTCAGACACGGGGCAGTCTGACCCAAACCCAATTCCCAGGAGCTCTTGGGCCACCAAGCTCCCTCCCAGTCACTTCCCGTGCAGTTCTGAAGCCCCAGACTTGAATGTCACCCTTGACCTCTCCCTCTCCCACCTCCCAGCCCAGAGCTCTGTGGGATTTACCTGAGCTGCTTCCATCGCCGACTCCGGCCGCGTAGCTCCATTCTGCAGAGCTGCGGGCTGGCTCCAGAGCCACCATTATCTGTTATCTGGGCAGGAAGGGAACAGCCTCCCACCAGCCCCCGGGCTCCAGGCTGATCCCATCCCCCACCCTGAGCAGCCAGAGGGATCTTTTGAAATTTCAATTTGGGCCAGGACACACCCCCCTCCCCACCCCCACCTCTAAACCCCTTCAAAGGTTTCCCATTGTTCTCAGGCCAAAGTCTCAAATTCTTCACTAAGCTTTCGCGGGCCTGCGGGATTCCCTTCTGCAGCTTGCTCTCTGGGCTCCCAGTTCTTGGAAGGCTCTGAGGCCAGGCTGGCTGGGTTCAAATCCTTACACTTCCATTCTTTCACTGTGTGACCTTGTGCAAGTAACTTAACCTCTCTGAGCCTTTACAATGTCGGTAACGCCTCCCAGTGTGTCATCAGAACTAAATTAGTTCCTGTAGCAAAAAAAGGTTATTTAGCGGTGTTTGGCACCACTTAGTTATCACTGTTATCAGGTAACTCCTACTCATCCTTCAAAACCCAATACAAAATTAATGTCTTCAGGGTAGGCTTTGTGGACCCACTTCCCAATAAATCAGACACAGTCACCCTACTGTATGTTTCCCTCATGGTGCTTATGGCGATCATGATTTAATACCTACTACATGTTTAGTAACTGGGTACAAATTCCCTGATTGGTTTCTTATTTAGTGTCTGTTTTGCCCAATTCTGTATCTGTCCCGCACATAGCAGGTGCTCAAAAGTAATTTGGTGAATGTTGAGCAGGAAATGGCCACATGAGTCAACTCCAAAGATGACCAGATCTCTAATTCTCAAGTCAAAACATGAGCAAAGTCAAGTTTTAATGAGGACGTCAGAACCCTGGAGCCTGATGGGGGGCCTGGGTTACAAAAGGAAGCTACAGGGGCGCCTGGGTGGCTCAGTGGGTTAAAGCCTCTGCCTTCGGCTTGGGTCATGGTCCCAGGGTCCTAGGATCGAGCCCCGCATCGGGCTCTCTGCTTGGCGGGGAGCCTGCTTCCCCCCCTCTCTCTCTGCCTGCCTCTCTGCCGACTTGTGATCTCTCTCTCTGTCAAATAAATAAATAAAATCTTAAAAAAAAAGGCGGGGGGGAAGCTACAGTGATTGGCAAGACAGGGGAAACCAGGCGTGGCCCAGAAGGGCTGCCCTGCAGACCCAGGGTCAGCCTAAACTACAAGGCCTACACGGCTCACAAGGCCTACACGGGAGCCAGCCCCTCAAACCACCTAGCTTCTGGGCCTTCGCTGCCTTGCTCCTTTCTCACTGCTCTTACCCACCCCTTTGGCGCCCTGGCCCCTGGAACGGGCTCGCCCTGTTGCCTGTAGTCCCAGGGTGACCCCAGGCCTCCCCCACCCTGACATCAGAACCTCTGGAGGGTGGCTAAGCTTAGCAAATAAAAATACAGGATGCTTGGGGCGCCCGGGTGGCTCAGACGTTAAGCATCTGCCTTCAGCTCAGGTCATGGTCCTAGGATCGAGCCCCACATGGGGCTCCCTGCTAGGTAGGAAGCCTGCTTCTCCCCTCCCACTCTCCCTGCTTGTGTTCCCTCTCTCTCTGTGTCTCTGTCAAATAAATAAGTAAAATCTTAAAAAAAAAAAAATACAGGGGCGCCTGGGTGGCTCAGTGGGTTAAAGCCTCTGCCTTCGGCTCAGGTCATGATCCCGGGATCCTGGGATCGAGCCCCGCATTGGGTTCTCTGCTCCGCGGGGAGCCTGCTTCCTCCTCTATCTCTGCCTGCCTCTCTGCCTACTTGTGATCTCTGTCAAATAAATAAATAAATAAAAATCTTAAAAAAAAAAAATACAGGATGCTCATGTTTAAAGTTGAATTTCAAATAAATGCACAGTTTTTCTAGTCTAAGTGTATCCCATGTTTCATCGGGCACTCCTGACCCTCTGGTCCCATCACACTCTCCCCAGCAGTTTGTGTGCTCAGCTAACTTTCTGTTTTGGAGTCCTGAGCCTCTTGGAAGGACCACTCAACCCTCTTGGTCTGTTTCTGCCTCTGGGTAAGGGACTGAACAGCACTAGCCACTTAAGGTCAGTTAAAGACTGCAACTCTCTCCCACTCCATTTTTCTGGACACCATCTCCTAAGGCCCTCACCACAAACCCGTGTGAGTTATGCAGCAAGGATGGCTGAATACATTTTACAGAGGCGGAAAACTGAGGACCATTAGTTCAAGGAAGGGCCAGTAAGCCAAGTCCCCAGTCTTCAGGATTCTCCTACTAAAAGCCCTTCTTGCCTCTCTATCGGATGTGACTATGCAGTAAATTGGAAGCTACAGAAGGGCAGAGACTTGTCTTTGGGTTTGGGGATCGACCCCCTGCCCAGAGCCCAGCACAGAGCCTGGTCCTTATTAGGCGCTGCATAAATGTTTACGGAACCAGTGAATACAAACCCACCAGAGTCTCCATGACATGGTAAGAGGGTGAAGGCTCTTGTGTGCTTTTCCCGTCTCCCTTTCTTTCTGTCTCTCTCCATGTGCTGGGTCTTGAGCCCAGATCTGCCTTCCTGTGCTCTCTCCATGGCACCAACTACAAGGGGGTTGGGGGTGGGGGTGGGGGAAGGGATGGTTAAGCTTAAATGGGTCCGAAATGAAGCAAAACAACAAAATGTAGCCTCAAAAGGCAAGAAACACGACCTTGGAATGTCAAAACAGCCATGCTGGTTGTTTTCTCGCTGAGAAGAAGGGACCTTGAGAACTTAATTCACCACAGTTGTTTTCAGTAGTCATTAAACACCTGCCATACCCTACCATTTGCTGGCAAATCGCCCTGAAACAGTTAAGGGAATAAATGAATTCCCAGGAGAAAAGGATTTTCTAGGGTATCTGGGGAGATGTGTTGAATCCAACCCAGAGAACCCTTTGAGAACACAGAGCTACAGGATGGACTTGCTGAATAACTCTCCGGAGAATCAGCCACCGGGTAAACAAGGGCACCCCCTGTACCTGTTCTTAATGGCCCCCATCTGGACTTGAAGTCCGACATGAACGCTGGGGTCTGACTCAGGGAATTATTTTCTATTTCCCACCAATGTTTTCTTTATTCGGTGCTAGGGATGAGATGGCCATGAGGGAGGTATAACAGTTGAGGGTTTGAGACCCATTTCATTGGGATTCATGCTCCTTGTAATTAACCAGAAGTGACTTGGAGGCATTTTCATTAGGTTCTTACCTTTGGGGCGCTTCCCCTGTGACCAATGCCAGTCTGGTCACGGATCTCAGCCTGACCATGGGACGTTTCTCCATGGACTTCCGCTACCGACGTGCTCATCTGGAGAGATCTTTGAGCTTCTCCGAGAGGCTTTATCCGGAGATGCCCAGCCCCACCCAGTAGTCACCCTCTATGACATCACGCTGCTGTCCTGAGCACGGAGGTTATCAGCAATCACACCACATGCTCCTCTTGTTTATTGATTTGTTGGCTCTGGGTCTCCCCAGCGAGGCCCTCAGCACCACCGAGATCAGATGCTGTCTGACCAGTTCACTCTGGAACCCCAGCCCCACAGCCAGCACTGGGGCGAAGCCTGGGGACAGGATAGATAATAGCAATAATCCTGACTGCTGGCTGACTGCGTGCCAGCCTTTCGATTTTTTCATCTATTAAGGCACTGAACCCTCACAGCGTTGTGAGGCCGGCATCTTGATCCCAATTCTTTTCACTGGCCGTTCCCTCTGCCTGGAACGCACCTCCTGCAGATGTCCACAGGCCTCTTCATTCAGGACTCCGCTCAAATGCCACCGACTCAGAGGCCTTCCCCCGACCCTCCCTGAAGCAGCACCCTTCAAACCCAGTCCCTGCTGCTGGCGGGTTGAACTGTGTCCCCCCAGAAAAAGATATGTTCAACCCGCATCCCCACGCCAATCGCTTAGATTGGGGCCTTTTCGGAAATAGGATCTTTACAGAAATAATCAAGTTAAAATGGGGTCAGGAGGGTGACCCTAATCCAATATGACAGATGTCTTTATATAACGGGGAAATTTGGACACGGAGACGGACAGGCACAGAGGAGAGACGATATGAAGAAAAGCACAGAAGGTCTTATGAAGGCACGGCCTTGGAGTGAGGCGTCTTACAAGGCAAGGAGAGCCACAGTTGCCTGCAACCTAGCAGAAGCAAGAAAGGGGCTAGAAGCATTCTTCTTCAGGGCCCAGCCCACAGTTCGGTTTCAGACTTCTGGCTTCCAGAATGATGACAGTGTTTGTTGTTTCCGGCCACCCTGGTTGTGGTGATTTGTTAGGGCAGTGCTGGGAAACCAGTACACCTGCTTTATTTCTCTTCCTTGCTCTGATCACCACCTGCCCACTGCATGGGCTTTACTCCTCTGTTGACTCCCAGCACCCACATGGGAACACGAGTCTCTCAACGCCACGGTCTCATGTTCGCACAGCTGTTACAAGGCCTTGAGTTTATTTGCTCCTTCAAGAAGTATTTATTGAGTGTCTATTATGTGCCAGGTCCTGCTGTAAGTGCTGGGGACACAGCGTGAATGCAGCAGACAAAGACAAAGATCCTTGGCTTTTTAAAGCGTATGGCCTATTAAGAAGAGACAGATAGGGGCACCTGGGTGGCTCAGTGGGTTGAGGCCTCTGCCTTCGGCTAAAGGTCATGATCTCAGGGTCCTGGGATCAAGTCCCGCATTGGGCTCTCTGCTCAGCTGGGAGCCTGCTTCCCCCTCTCTCTGCCTGCCTTTCTGCCGACTTGTGATCTCTCTGTCAAATAAATAAATAAACAAAATCTTTTTTTTTTTTTTAAGATTTTATTTATTTATTTGTCAGAGAGAGAGGGAGAGAGAGCAAGCACAGGCAGACAGAATGGCAGGCAGAGGCAGAGGGAGAAGCAGGCTCCCCGATGAGCAAGGAGCCCGATGTGGGACTCGATCCCAGGACGCTGGGATCATGACCTGAGCCGAAGGCAGCTGCTTAACCAACTGAGCCACCCAGGCGTCCCAACAAAATCTTTAAAAAAAAAAAAAAAGAGGACACAGATAATAAACAAAAAATGATGATGAGGACTATGGAGGAAAAGTAGAGCAGCAATGGAGGTGGGGAGTTGGGGTGGGCAGCAGTGATAATCAGGGTAGGCAGAGGCCACAGTACGGAGGAAGCCGCTAAGTCAGGGCCTGGATGAAGTGAGGGGGTGCCTGGGGAGGGCCTTGCAGGTGAAGCAGTGGTTTCTAGCCTGGGGCGATTTTGCCTCCCATGTTTGGCAATTTCTGGAGACAGGGAGGTGTTACAGACACTCACGGGGAATGGCCAGGAATCCTCATGCTGACGGTTACACAGTGCCCAGGACAGCCCCAAACGTCCCAGCACGAGGCTGAGAAGCACATCCTGAATCTCTCTGTGCACCTGTGTGCAAGTGCACAGTGCTGAGGCTTCGGGAATAGCAGGGAGCTCTCTGGACTGGAAGGTTCTGGAAGAAATAGTGGTGGATGAGGTCAGAGGCTACCCAGGAAGGGAGGGACAGAAGGACAGGTGGGCCTTATTTATTTATTTTTTATTATTTTAAAAGATTTTATTCATTTATTTAACAGAGAGAGAGAGAGAGAGATCACAAGTAGGCAGAGAGGCAGGCAGAGAGCTGAGAGCCCGGCTGCAGGGCTCGATCCCAGGACCGTGAGATCATGACCTGAGCGGAAGGCAGAGGCTTAACCCACTGAGCCACCCAGGCGCCCCAGGTGGGCTTTTTTCAAACATGGTCGCTGTTCGAAGGAGCTCCGTTTTCATTCCAAATAAGACAGGGAATCACTGGCAGCTTTTCAGTAGAGAAGAGAGACAGACTGACATGTTCTGAGTGGTTAACTTGGCAGTGGGGTTGGGAACAGATTGACTGAGGGGGCAAGGGCAGAGGAGGGAGACCGGCGAGGAGGCTGTTGGAATATTCTAGGCCTGAGGTGAAGGTGGCTCAGAGAGGGTGGAGACTATGATGGGGGAGAAGGTTCCAGCTCTACTTGGAAAGCTCAGCTGACAGGGTGGGAGAGAGGCTTGGGCGGCTTGGGGAGCAGGGCTGGGGGGTGGTGGTGTTTGGCCAGAACAGCCAGGAGGACAGGGGTGGAGCCCACAGGATGGAACAGCAGCAGGAAGGCAGGCTGGGGGAGAACAGGGGAGGGGAGGGAGGAGCTAATAGTCCTCTGGGTGGAGCCATCCCAGAGGCTACTGGATAATGGGGTGCAGGGGGAGTTTGCAGTGGGGCATAAATGTGGGCGGCATCAGCATGTAGATGGTATCAAAAGACACAATAGAGGGGCGCCTGGCCGGATCAGTCAGTAGAGCATGTGTCACTCGTCCTCAGGGTTATGAGTTCAAGCCCCATCTTGGGTGTAGAGATTACTTAAAAATAACACCTTTAAAAGGAAAAAAAAAAAAAAAGCCACAATACCAATATATGATCTAGAACATGGGGTTCTAGGGACAAGAGGACGGTCCAAGGGCCAGTCCCTGGGGCTCTCCACAGCTAGAAGTTCCGGCTACAGCGAGCCAACAAAGATGATGAGAAGTTTCCAGTGACAGGGGATAAGAATCAGGACAGGGGTGTCCTAAGACCCCAGGAAGCAAGTGTTTGAAGGAGGAAGCAGTGACCCCCTGGTCAAATGCTCCTGACCAGTCAGGCCAGGTGAGGCCCGAGTACTGACCATGAGTCCTGAGAATATGGTGGCCACTGTGATTCAGGTGACTGACACGCAGGACTTGACCAACCTTTCTTGATGCGATGTCTCAGATGATCTCAGAAGCTTGCCACTCCCAGCCATGGGAAAGGAGCAGAGAAAGGTGTGGGTTCAGGTCTGGATGAAAATTGGGCATTTTCCAATTGTGTGACCTTGCACAGGTTCCCTCCCTGCTCCAGTAACCCCCAGCATTGTCAGGGTAAATGAGATCATGAAAAGTAAAGAGGCTGTCATCCTTGAACACGGTGAAGTCCCTTATAAGGGCCAGGAGTGACTGTTGCCAACGGAGCATTTACGCAAAGACATCATCCCTGAATTCAACTCTCAAGGTCTTTTGGCTTCTGTTGACATCATTCAGCAGAGAACGGATTGAGAATTCTCAACCTTTCAAGAATGCTGCATCCTGTCCATATGAGGTCCAAACCTTACTGCTTCCAGGACAAAGAGATCATATTAATTTAACATTTATTTATTTATTTTTAAAGATTTTATTTATTTATTTGACAGACAGAGATCACAAGTAGGCAGAGAGGCAGGCAGAGAGAGAGGAGGAAGCAGGCTCCCCGCTGAGCAGAGAGCCCGATGCAATGTGGGGTTCAATCCCAGGACCCTGGGATCATGACTTGAGCTGATGGCAGAGGCTTTAACCCACTGAGCCACCCAGGTGCCCCTAACATTTATTTTGAATAGGAAATGCATGTATGTTGTAAAAAATTAAAATACAGAATTTTTTTTTTTTAACACAGAAATTTATCTGGGGAAAAACCAAGTCTCCCTCCATCCCTGACCCTCTGAGGCCCTCTCCAGAGTGCAGTTAGCAGGAAGATTCTGTGTCTGTCTAGCACCCAATCAATTTGACCTCCCCTCCCCCTCCTATTCACAAGAACAGCCACAAGTTACCCACACTGCCCTGCTCCCTGCTCCTGGCCCTCGTCAGTCCATCTCGGAGAATTGTTTCCTATCCATACACATAGGACTGTTTTATTTTATTTTATTTTATTTCTGTATTAAAGATTTATTTATTTGAGAGAGCGTGCATGAGTGGGAGGGGCAGAGGGAGAAGAAGACAGAATCTCAAGCTGACTCCACACTGGGCTGGGAGACCCACTCGGGGCTTGAACTCACGACCCTGAGATCACGACCTGAGCTGAAATCAAGAGTTGGACGCTTCACCAATGGAGCCACCCAGGCGCCCCTGTTTTATTCTTTTTAAATGGCTGTGGAGTGTCCATTGCGCTGTGTATCATTATTCATTTAACCATCTCCTACGGAGGGACATTCGGGCATTTGTAGTCTTTGGCTATTACGAACAACACAACAATAAATACACTTATTCCTCTGTCTTGGGCAAAGGTTACCCACAGGAAAACTCCCTAGAAGTGGAATTGCTGGCTCAACGGGTCTCTGTATTTAAGCTTTGCTGAAAATACCAGCAAAGGGGTGTGTCTGTTTAAAATTTGGTATTATTGGGGCGCCTGGGTGGCTCAGTGGGTTAAAGCCTCTGCCTTCGGCTCAGGTCATGATCTCAGGGTCCTGGGATCGAGTCCCGCATCGGACTCTCTGCTCAGCAGGGAGCCTGTTTCCCCCTCTCTCTCTGCCTGCCTCTCTGCCTCCTTGTGATCTCTCTCTCTCTCTCTCTCTCTCTCTGTCAAATAAATAAATAAAATCTCTTAAAAAAAAAAAAGAAGGCCATTTTTTAGGAGCTTCATTTTGTGTGTTTTGGGATGGGGCAGATTTGGGTGACAGTGCACAGGGCGTGAGACCTGAGGTGGCTGGGTCCTTAGGGAGGAAGTCCCCAGCCCCGGGGCTCGGCATTCTAAGGAACAGATGTGGCTCCTTCTGACAGAGATGGGTCCATCCTGCTGGGAAGACAGCAGGAGGGATAGGATTTAACTGTTCATTAGCAGAATAGATATTTGTCAAACCCCGACCGTATTAGTTCAACGTTCAGCCCTCAGGGCACACAGAGAGCTATTTCTCAAAAAACCTAGAATCTAATGGGAAGAGGCGAAGTCAAATGTCAGTGTGAGAACTGACTTACAAAGCCAGAGGATAAAAAGAGTGACAGTATATGTGGATGCTGCCTAGTGAGTAGCAGATATAGAACGCGCTCTTTTTTTTTTTCTTTAAGATTTTCATTTATTCATTTGAGAGACAGAGCACAAGCAGGGGGAGAGGCAGGAGGAGAGGGAGAAGCGACTCCCTGCTGAACTGGGAGCCCGATGTGGGGCTCCATCTCAGGATTGAGATCATGGAGATCATGACCTGAGCTGAAGGCAGATGCTTAACTATCTGAGCCACCCAAGAGCCCCAGAAGGTTCTTTTTTTTTTTTTTTTTTTTTTTTTTAAGATTTTGTTTATTTATTTGACAGACAGAGATCACAAGCAGGCAGAGAGGCAGGCAGAGAGAGAGAGGTGGAAGCAGGCCCCGTGCTGAGCAGAGAGTCCGATGTGGGGCTTGATCCCAGGACCCTGGGATCATGACCTGAGCCAAAGGCAGAGGCTTTAACCCACTGAGCCACCCAGGAGCCCCGAGAAGGTTCTTTTTAAACAAAATATTGGGTGAGGGGACCAGGGTGGCTCAGTGGGTTAAAGCCTCTGCCTCCAGCTCAGGTCATGATCCCAGGGTGCTCGGATCGAGCCCCACATCGGGCTCTCTGCTCCAAGGGGAACCTGCTTCCTCCTCCCTCTCTCTCTCTCTGCCTCCCTCCCTGCCTACTTGTGATCTTTCTCTCAAATAAATAAATAAAATTAAAAAAAAAACAAACATTGGGTGAGCTTGGATGTCCAGGCCTATGACAATGATAATATCTGATTTACTCTCCAGTGGCGTCAGGGCTCGGGCAAAGCCACACGGGCTCATGTAAATATCGGAATGAACCCCTAAGATAGGAGGCATTGTTGTGTCTGATTAGAGATGGGGAAACTGAGGCTCCGGGAGGTTCATCCAGCGTCACCCAGCAAGTAAAGGGCAGAATCGGGATGTGAACGTGGTTCTTGCGGATACTAAGGGGGAGGGGGTGGGTAGGCCAGTGGTCAGACTGCAGGAGGTGCCTGAGAGTCTGGGCGCTCCTTCTCCTGTACAGGTGAGCCTTGGCGGGTTACTCTAGGAGACAGAAGCCAGACACAGAAGGACAGAGGCTGCATGCGCCCACTCACAGCAGGCACCGAGATAGGCAAGTCCACAGAGATGGTGAGTGAAGGGTGGTGGCCCAGCTTGGAGGAAGGGGGGCATGGGGGGCTAACGTCTGATCCCTGTGGAGTTTCCCTCTGGGAAGGTGGGAAGGTTCTGGAAAAGGGCAGTAGTGACAGTGGTACAACCATGTGAATGTACTTAATCCACAGAACTGTACACTTAAAATGGGAAAAATGGTAAATTTATATTATGTATGGTTATTATGTTATGTATATTACGTATGTGTACTATGTACGTTTTACCACAACTTTTTTTTTTTAAGATTTTATTTATTTGACAGAGAGAGAGATCACAAGTAGGCAGAGAGGCAGGCAGAGAGCTGAGAGCCCGATGCGGGGCTCCATCCCAGGACCATGAGATCATGACCTGAGCTGAAGGCAGAGGCTTAACCCACTGAGCCACCCAGGTGCCCCCCAGGCCTCATTTCTAAATAAATCGGAATTTGGCTGCTCCGGGGCACCCTCCCCACACCCTGTGGAGCAGGAGTCCAAGCCACCCCCTCAGCCCCTCAACGCCCGGCTACCTCCACCTGCTGGGTGGCCCAGCCAGCCTCCTTGACAGGACCACGCTTCTACCCCTGGTCAGGCCATGGTCTGTTCTCTGTGACAGGGTGACTGTCAGATCTCATCCCTCCTCAGCTCAGAGTCCTCCTGGGGCTCCCAGCCCACTTGGAGTGAAGTCTGAATCTTCACCATGACTTTGGGGGTGATGGAGAAGTTTCAGAGCTTGTAGTTGGTGCACAGCGCTGGGAACGTCCTCTGTGACACTGAATGGCTCCCTTTAAAATGTTGTGTGGAGGGGGGTGCCTGGGTGGCTCAGTGGGTTAAAGCCTCTGCCTTCAGCTCAAGGTCATGATCGAGTGTCCTGGGATCGAGCCCTGCATTGGGCTCTCTGCCCAGCAGGGCCCTGTTTTCTCTCTCTGCCTGCTTCTCTGCCTACTTGTGATCTCTGTCTGTCAAATAAATAAATAAAATCTTTAAATAAAATGTTGTGTAGAGTTTCATATCAGTAAATGATTTACAAAAAATGTTTGAAAGCTGGCTGCGTCCAGTGAAAATACTGAGATTTTGTAGCCTCAAAGGGGAGTTTACTTAGGTTAACTTGTGACTCTAAAGAGAACCTGATAAACGCCTTAAGAAAGAAGTCTACACAAATTCAGAAACAAACCACTTTTTTAAAGTAAGCTCTACATCCAATGCGGGGCTTGAACTCATGAGCCTGAGATTAAAAACAGCATGCTTTATTGACTGAGCCAGCCAGGCACCCCAGAAACAAAAACCATTAGCATGCCCCACCCCCAGACCCTACAGAATGTGTGCCCCCAAGCCCCACTCTCTGATCTCAACTCCCTCTCACCCTGTCCAGTTCACCATGCACCTCCATCTATCTGTCTTCACATCACAAGCCTCAGGGCCCCAGGGCCTTTGCACTTGTCACTTGCTCTCCTTGGCATGTTCTTCCCTCATACATTTTTTTTTTAAAGATTCTATTTATTTAGGGGCGCCTGGGTGGCTCAGTCATTAAGCATCTGTCTTTGGCTCAGGTCATGATCCCAGGGTCCTGGGATCAAGCCTGCATCGGGCTCCCTGCTGGGCAGGAAGCTTGTTTTCTCCCTCTCCCACTCTCAGTGCCTATGTTCCCTCTCTCACTGTGTCTCTCTCTGTCAAATAAATAAAGATTTTATTTATTTAGGGCATCTGGGTGGCTCAGTCGGTTAAGTGTCTGCCTTTGGCTCAGGTCATGATCCCAGGGTCCTGGGATAGAGCCCTACATTGGGCTCCCAGCTCAGTGGGAAGCCTGCTTCTCCTCCGACTCCCCCTGCTGTGTTCCCTTTCTCTTGCTGTGTCTCTCTTTTGTCAAATAAATAAATAAAATCTTAAGAAAAAAAAAAAAAGGAGGTCATGAGGGTAGGCCTTAACCCAGGACTATAGGTGTCCTTGTAAGCAGAGCAGACTGGGACACAGGGAAGAGAGGGTATTTTCTGGGGGAAGATAACGTGAAGAGGCACCCCAGCTGGTGGTGTAGGAGCCAAGAAGAGAGGCCTGGGACTTATCCTTCCCCGAGAGCCCTCAGAAGGAAACAACTCTGCCAACAGACACATTGATCTTGGACGTCCAGTCTGTAGGGCGGGAAGATAATCCATTTCTGTGGTTTTAAGCCACCTAGTCTGTGGCCCTTTGCGATGGCAGCCCCAGCAGACGAAGCCACTTGCCACCACCCGTCCTACCCGGGAGCTGTTTCCAGTCTGTCTGCCAACCTGCTCCGAGGGCATCAGGGACTGCTACCTGTTTTGATCCCTGCTGTGGGCCGAGGGCCTAGGACAGTGTCTGGCTCTTTGCAGAGCGGGGGATGCGTTTCCAGAAGTGAGTGAGCAAGAGCCCGTTGGAGTGAAGGGAGCCGCGGGGGAGCTGTGAAGGGTGGGGGCCGCCCATGCAAACCACGGGGGCTTCTCCCATCTGGCCCCTGCTCTCCAAATACACAGAGCTCTGCGTGACATTTTACAGGGGAAGAAATCCAGGTTCAATTAAAAAACAAAATCTTTTTTTTTTTTAAAGATTTTATTTATTTATTTGACAGAGAGAGATCACAAGTAGGCAGAGAGGCAGGCAGAGAGAGAGGAGGAAGCAGGCTCCCTGCCAAGCAGAGAGCCCGATGAGGGGCTTGATCCCAGGACCCTGAGATCATGACCTGAGCTGAAGGCAGAGGCTTAACCCACTGAGCCACCCAGGCGCCCCTCCCTTCCCAAATTCTTAATGCAGCCTGCGAGGCCTAGCCTCGGGGTCCAGAGCTGAAATGCTTGCAGGGGTCCTACAGGGTAAGGAGTGACAGCAGAAGTTAAAACCAAATCTACTGGGGCACCTGGGTGGCTCAGTGGCCTTCGGCTTGATCCCAAAATCCTGGGATCATGACCTGAGCTGAAGGCAGAGGCTTTAACCCACTGAGCCACCGAGGCGCCCCTGATTTTTTTTTTAAGTCTGGGAAACCCAGATTTTTATGGAAAACTACTTTTTAAAAATATTAAACTGAATCCGTTTCTAAAACACACCGGACAGGTGAGAATCTGCATGGCTACTCCATGGACCGTCCCTGTACCATAAACCACTGGTTCTTGACCTTGGGACGAGCTATCATGAGTCCTGCTGGCCTCTGTCAGACTCCCCTGAGTCTCAGGCTAGTTTTACTTTCTCTTTCTTTTCTTTTTTTTTTTTTTTAAAGTTATATTTATTTATTTTTAAGTAATTGCTACACCCAGTGGGACTCGAACTCACGACCCCGAGATCAAGAGTCACATGCTCTTCCAACTGAGCCAGCCAGGCGTCCCTAATTTCATTTTTAGTTTCTGAAATTGAGCCCAGGCTCCTTCCTTCTGCATAACCTTCTGGCTTTTTGCTCTGAATATTGCCTCACTTTGCTTCCCTTTGAGCCTATTACTGACTCATCTAATTCTCAACCTCAGTGTTGTTTTTTTTTTTACGATTTCATTTATTTATATGACAGAGAGAGACACAGTGAGAGAGGGAACACAAGCAGAGGGAGAGGGAGAAGCAGGCTTCCCGCCGAGTAGGGAGTCCCATGCGGGGCTCGATTCCAGGACCCCGGGATCATGACCTGAGCCACCAGAGACCCCTCAACTTCAATGTTATTATCCCAGAAGAGCCTTCTCTTGCCCCCCCCCCAAAAAGATTAGCAACCCCCCCCTCCAGTTTTAATCACCCTTTACTCCTTTTTTTCCTAGCACTTACCACATTTGTAAGAATAGATTCATTGGGGAGATAATTTCTAGAATGTCAGTCTCCCCATCCCAGATGGTCCCCTCTGAAGTGCACAGACCTGGGCTGCCTGGCTGGCCTAGTCAGGACAGGATGGGACGCTTGATCTCAGGGTCATGAGTTCAAACCCCACATGTGGCACAGAGTTTACTTAAAAAAAACAACCCCTAATTAAATAAATAAATTAAATTCAGTGCACAGACCTGGCTGCTAGGCATGGCCATGTGACCAAGGTATGCCCGGCTCAGCCATGGAACTCTGACCTTTGTCACTGACCAGAAGGTGGCAGGGGTGGATTGGTCTCCAGGACTGTCCGATGCCGGCGGGCGGGGCTGCTTCCTTCCTTTCCTTCCTGAGCAAGGAAGCAGAGAAGCTGCTTAACTCCCTCCTAAGTATCAAGGTGCTAGTCTCCTTGAGGGTTTCCAGGCTGGGACCAGGAGGACGAGGGGATGGCCTGGCACCGACCCAAGAGACAAGCTCAGCCTCTGGGGATGGCGAAGCCAGAAGATGCAAAGGACTAAGGGAGGCGGGGACTCTCCCTGCTGGGAGACAGGAAGCCTGGCTGAGGGTCCGGCAAGGCTGAAATCAACCCACCTTCCTGCCCCGGGGCTAAAGGAGTCTGGGAGGGAGCCACCTGCTCCCGGAAATGCTTGCTCCCGGAGTAGGGGAACCGGGAACCCACCAAAATAGCTTGTTTATCAAGGCTAATAAGTTGCTGGTCAAGACTCACTTTGCTGGGCCCACTGGTCCAAAGCTATTAAGTGAAATTGTCACCAGTCCCCTCTCACAAGACCGGTCTTGCAAGCACTCAGGGCTAGCCCCCAAGCCCCGTAAGTCAGTCTGCTCCCTTGACTTCCCCCTTCCGAGACAGGAGGACTCTCAACACACTCTCTGCTTGAACAACAGGTTTTTCTGGTGGCTGTTCGGAGGTAAAAAGCTGACATTCCAATGACTGTTTTCGGGCCAGCTGGCGTTTACTGCAATGAGGCCGCCACCCGGTTTAGAAAGCAGCTTACCTGGGCAAGTTGATTCTGATGTCAGCATGTTAAGCGTAAATCATACACCGTTCAGGTTCCTGAGAAACCCCTGCTTGACCCCACAGTTGAGAGTGACTGCTGTCCCTCAGCTGGTCCAATGCTGCTAGCTGACCCCCTTTCCCCTTGGAACGAAATAACGGTTTCTCGGAGCTCTAGTGTGAAGAGTTATTATTTAGAGGTAAACTGTATGCAAAATATGCATCTTTTTTTTTTTTAAAGATTTTATTTATTTATTTGACAGAGAGACAGTGAGAGAGAGAACACAAGCAGGGGGAGTGGAAGAGGGAGGAGCAGGCTTCCCAGGATGTAGGGCTCGATCCCAGGACCCTGGGATCATGACCTGAACTGAAGGCAAAGGCTTTAACCCACTGAGCCACCCAGGTGTCCCAAAATATGCATCTTTAATTGTTAGCATCACACTAGACAGCCTGGCCTGGGGAGACCTACTCCTCCTGGTTTGCTTGGGATTGTTTCAGTATTTTGTTATTATTTTTAAAATTTTTATTTATTTGAGAGAGAAAGAGCACACACATGAGCGGGGGAAGGGAAGAGTGAGAGGGAGAAGCAGACCTTTGGCTGAGCAGGGAGCCTGATGCAAGAGTTAATCCCAGGATCCTGGGATCATGACCTGAACCAAAAGCAGATGCTTAACCCACTAAGCCACCCAGGCACCCCTTAAGATTTTATTTTATTTTTATTATTTTTAAAAGATTTTATTTATTTATTTGACAGAGGGAGAGAGATCGCAAGTAGGCAGAGAGGCAGGCAGAGGGGGAGGGGGAAGCAGGCTCCATGCCAAGCAGAGAGCCTGATGCAAGGCTTGATCCCAGGACCCTAGGACCATGACCTGAGCCGAAGGCAGAGGCTTTAACCCACTAGGCCACCCAGGTGCCCAAGATTTTATTTTTAAGAAATCTCTACACCCATTGTGAGGCTCAAACTCACACCCCCAAGATCAAGAGTCACATGCTCTGCCCACAGAGACAGTCAGACACCATCGCTGTTTAAGTTTTTTAGCTGTTTTTTGTTGAGAGAGAGAGAGCAGGGAGAGGCAGAGGGAGAGGGAGAGGGAGAGAGGGATCTCCAGCAGGCCCCACACCCAGCGCAGAGCCCAACTCCAGGCTCCATCTCCCAATCCGGAAATCAGGACCTGAGCTAAAATCAAGAATTGGACACTTAACCCACTGAGCCACCCCGGTGCCCCTGTTTCAGTTTTCTAAAACTGAAATCCCACATCCCGAGGCCCCATCAGTCCTGGGGAAACTGGGACAGTTGGTCACCGTAGGAAAGAGCTGCTCTGGGAGAGGCACACTGGGACCCAGGCTGACCCAGGGACCCATGGAGACAAGTGTCCATTACTCCTTTCCTGAGAGTCACAGGCTCGAGTGAGTGGGTTGGTGGACAGACTCATTTACAAAATTCATATCCGCATAGAATGGGCAGAATAGTCCTGGGAGGGTGCACAAGGATGTTGTTTCGGGGGCTGAGAGCCTGGGGGTGGGGGGACTCAGGGAAGGGAGGGACTTCTCTCCGCTCTTCTGAATCCTTTGGTTTCGTGCTGTGCAAATGTATGCCTGTTTAGGGAAATACACCTACTTAGAAATAAAATGTTATTTAACACACTTACCTTTGCAAAAGGTGTAGATCCGTGTGTTTGGCTAAATCAGAGGGGCTTAGAGTGTCTAACTACACCCAATCCACATGTGAGCTCTCCAAATTAATCTGCTTTTCGCTAGAATTTCAAGAAATTCTTGAGTGCAGACGGGAGCTGTGGGATTCCCTTGTTTTCTCCATAGATCCCTGAACTCAAGGGTAGGTATATAGGGCTCACTGTGCCTTTACGTATTCCTTTGAAAAGTTTGCCAGAAGGCCCAGAATCTAAACTTCTTCCAGTGGCTACACTTCATGCCCGTGGTAAATTGCTGATTAATCATTAACTCACTTCCTCCAGCATGCATTTCTGTGTTTAGGTATTTGATCTCTTAGTAAGGGGAAGACAATTCTGTTGCTGTAACAGGATGTATGCTTTTCTCTAAGTCAGCCTGGGCAGGCCCCGTCCCTCATTCTGAGATTAGCTGCAGCAACTCTTGAGCAAGGGGACAAGGGGGAGGCCAGCAAGGCTCAGGGCCCCACATTTAAGGAGGCACTGGCTGTCAGGCGCCCACATGGCACAGGCAGGCCCCTGAGAGTGAGTGCCTACTTAAATGCTGGTTCTGGAAGCCTCTAGGCCTCACTCTGCTTTTCTGTCCAAGGCTGATGAGTCCTGACTGTAACTGACCAGGAAGTGGCCGGTCCAGTGACATTTAGTGTTCCAGAGTCTCTGGGTCCTCGGCTATGAAGTGGGGTTCTAGTAAGGGACCTCACACTGGGATTTGCCCCGTGCACAGCATACCACAAATGCCTCTCTGTTTGCTGCTCCTTTTACCATTTCTGCCCAGAGCCAAGCCCCGGGCCAAGCGCTGTCTGTAGTTTATCTAGTTTCTTCCTTACAGACCCAGTGGAAGCTCCTGTTGCAATTCTGATTCTGCAGATGAAGAAACGAGGCTGGGAGAGTAGCGAAGCAGGCTCTGACCCCGGGCCTCTCCGACCCCAGCACTTTCCTCATTACCAAACACGGAGGCTTTCTTATAAATAGCAACATGGCACAGATGCTTCCAGAAATTCTGGATTAATTGGTCTGGGGAAAGGCCCAGGCCCTGATACGCTTTTCAAGGAGCTCAGCTGATTCTAACGTGCAGCCAGATTGAAAACCACTGTTCTTAAGGACTAAAAGCTTTAGACTAGCTCTAAAGAGAACTCAAAGGGGGCATTTTTTAAAAAAGATTTTATTTATTTATTTATTTGACAGAGAGAGAGAGAGAGAGAGATCACAAGTAGGCAGAGAGGCAGGCAGAGAGAGAGGGAAGCAGGCTCCCTGCTGAGCAGAGAGCCCGATGCGGGGCTCGATCCCAGGACCCTAGTATCATGACCTGAGCCGAAGGCAGAGGCTTTAACCCACTGAACCACCCAGGCTCCCTGTAAAGGGGGCATTTTTTAGAAAATATTTTATTTTAAAATAATTTCTACACCCAATTGTGGGGCTCAAACTCATAACCCGGAGATCAAAAGGCCTGAGCTTTACTGACTGAGCAAGCCAGGCACCTCTCAAAGGGGGCATTTCTGAATTTCAGCCACTAAAGAGGTGTGCGTGTGTACACATACCCATTACACCCCAAGTCAGGATTGCAGCTTTGCAGTTAGTAAAACGATGTGCTTTTCTCCCCCTCAATCCCAGCTCTCCTCCTCAAAGGCTGTGAATTGGGGTAAATCTCTTTACCTCTGTAAATCAACCAGAGTCCCATCAGAATTCCCAGTGATTGAGAGACCCACCCCGTAGTTTAAGAAAAATGTCTCATGGCGTGGCAGGGAGCTTAGATCTGGGTAGGGATGAGAATTTGCATTTCAGGCCAGGTGCTGCTGCTGCTGCTGCTGCTGTTGGTCCAGGGAACCCATTTTGAGAACCACTGCTGTGAGCTGATTATAATGAGGTTCACCAAGGCCCCCTTCAGATCAGTCCTCAGAGCCTGCAAAGTGCCTCTCATCGCATCCTCACAGCAATGGGGTCCCATTATTACCACTGTTTCATGGAGGCAGTCACATAGGCTCCCCAAAGTGAAGTGACACGTCCAGGGTCACGCATCCAGAAAGCTGCTGAAGTGCTGGGGTTGAACAGAACTAAGAGCAGGGCAACCCCGGCGCCATCCATCCCTTTGCAGACGCCATAGCGAGCTCTCGCACCACCTGCTCAAGCTCACATCCGAACCTGCGCGGCACTCCCGGGGCTGCGGCCGCCAGAAGCCTTCCCGTCTCCCCGGCGGGGAACACCAGCGCCCCGCAGAGCGGCCTGCGTTCGACTCCGTGGAGGCCTGGCGCCCCCTGGTGGCCATTCGGGGAACAGCGCCACGCTCCCCTGGCGGGGCGCTCTGCTCTCTGGCGTGAGTCACCGGCATTCTTAGGCCTCGTTAGGAACATGGAAAATATTATTCAGTCCATTCCGTCCTCCGAAAGAACTCCGGGTGTTGAAAGGGGGTGGGGACTTCAGAGCTGAGGAATGTAAAGGAAGGGCGGTGGACCGGGCCCTGGGGAGCTCAGGGGGCTGGGGTAAAAGGGTAAAGATGGGGAAAGCGCAGCTGAGAACAATCTGGACTTTCACCTTTTGACCTTCCCAAGACTCCTGCTGAGGAATTTTCAGGACTGGGCCTCCTGGAGCGGCTGCAAAGGCCAGCTTGTTCTCCCAGTGCCAGCGTCAGCTTGCTGAGCTGGTCCTTTTCTGCTTTCATGTATTCATTGAGTGGGTATTTCCGAGGGCCTACTATGTGCTCGCACTTTTCTAGGGGCTGGAGATACAGAAATAAACAGAATAGATGGGATCCCTGCCTCCATGGATGCCCTCCCACTAGAGAGTGAGGAGTGAATGGATGAAAGAAAGGAAGAAAGAAAAACTGGAGGCAAATGAAGAAGGGGATGGGGACATCACAGAAAAGACGATATTTAAGCAAAAAATGTGAGGGAGGAAAAGAAAAAAGAAAAAAAAAGGGAGGGAGGAGAAGGAAAGAGAGATGCAGGTATGTGGGTGAAGAGTGTTCTAGGAAGTGAGAATGGTAGGAGCAAAGGTCCTGGGGCAGGGGCCACTATCGATGTATGTTTGAGGATTTGGACTAGGTTCCTTTTTTTTCCTTTTTTTTTTTTAAGATTCTGTTTATTGATTTGTTGCAGAGAGAGAGAGAGAGAGAGAGAGAGAGAGAGAGAGAGAGCACAAGCAGGCAGAATGGCAGGCAGAGGGAGAGGGATAAGCAGCCTCCCAACTGAGCAGGGAGCCCTACTTGGGACTTGATTCCAGGACCCTGAGATCATGACCTGAGCTGACTGAGCCACCCAGGCGCCCTTGGACTAGGTTCTTGAAAATAAAGTGGGATGTATTTTTTACTACCCAGAATCCACTTGCTCTGTTACTAATTACACTAAACTGACTCACTTTAAAAAACAAATACTTGGGGCACCTGGGTGGCTCAGTGGGTTAAAGCCTCTGCCTTTGGCTCAGGTCACAATCTCAGGGTCCTGGGATCGAGCCCCACATCAGGCTCTCTGCTCAGAGGGGAACCTGCTTCCTCCTCCCTCTCTCTCTCTCTCTACCTACTTGTGATCTCTGTCTGTCATGTAAATAAATAAAATCTTAAAAAAAAAAAAAAACCCCAAAAACAAATACTTATTTCTGCCTGATCAGGGTGGGTCAAGGAGAGCACAGGGGGTGGGAAAGAGTGAGATAGTAGCTATAAACAGCCTCTGAGAGAGTTTACTTTAAAAAAAGAGTAGAGGGGCGCCTGGGTGGCTCAGTGGGTTAAAGCCTCTGCCTTCGGCTCGGGTCGTGATCCCAGGGTCCTGGGATCGAGCCCCGCATCAGACTCTCTGCTCGGCAGGGAGCCTGCTTCCTCCTCTCTCTCTCTCTCTCTCTCTGCCTGCCTCTCTGCTTACTTGTGACCTCTGTCTGTCAAATAAATTAAAAAAAAATAAAAAAATAAATAAAAAATAAAAAAAGAGTAGAGGGGCATGCCCGGGTGGCTCTGTGGATAGAGCATTTGACTCTTGATCTTAGGGTCCGGAGTTCAAGCCCCATGTTGGGGGTAAAGCTAAATGACAAACCTAAAAACAGGAAGTGGATAAAAAATACTAAGACTCGGGGCGCCTGGGTGGCTCAGTGGGTTAGAGCCTCTGCCTTCGGCTCAGGTCATGATCCCAGGGTCCTGGGATCGAGCCCCGCATCGGGCTCTCTGCTCAGCGGGGAGCCTGCTTCCTCCTCTCTCTCTGCCTGTCTCTACCTACTTGTGATCTCTATCTGTCAAATGAATAAATAAAAAAATCTTTAAAAAAAAAAAAAAGGGGGCGCCTGTGTGGCTCAGTAGGTTAAAGCCTCTGCCTTCAGCTCAGGTCATGATTCCAGGGTCCTGGGATCGAGCCCCGCATCAGGCTCTCTGCTCAGCGGGGAGCCTGCTTCCTCCTCTCTCTCTCTCTGCCTGCCTCTCTGCCTACTTGTGATCTCTCTCTGTCAAATAAATAAATAAAATCTTAAAAAAAAAAAAAAAAAAAAGAAATACTAAGACTCGTGTGCATGTTGACCTTAGATGGCCCTGGGATTTGGGTCCTGGAACTGCCCGCTTTCCAGAGGACCTTGTTCAGTGCCAAGATTTAAATTTTTAAATTTTTAAATTTTTTTAAAGATTTATTTCTTTATTTGAGAGAGAGTGAGAGCATGAGCAAGATGGCGAGAGGGAGAGTCTCAGGCAGATTCCACACTGAGTGTGGAACCCCATGCAGGACTTGATCTCACCACCCTGAGATCAAGACATGAGCCGAGGGGTGCCTGGGTGGCACACTGGGTTAAGTGGCCAACTCTTGGTTTCAGCTCAGGTCATGATCTTGGGGTCATGGGATTGAGCCCCATGTCTGGCTCTGCACTCAGTGGGGAGTCTGTTTGAGACTGTCTCCCTCTCCCTCTGCCCCTCATGCTCCTGCATGCTCTCTCTCTCTAAGAAATGGATATAATATATTTTTTAAGATTTTATTTATTCATTTGAGTGAGAGATGAAGAGAGCACAAGCAGATGCAGAAGCAAAGGGAGAAGCAGACTCCCTGCTGACCCAGGAGCCCGACGTGGGGGGCTTGATCCGATGACCTGGAGATCATGACCGGAACTAAAGGCAAATGTTTAACCGACTGAGCCATGCAGGCACCCCAAATAAATAAAATTAAAAAAAGAAAAGAAAAAAGACCTGCGTTGGAACCAGGAGTTGGACACCTGCCGGGACTGCACCAGCCAGGTGCTCCCAGTGCCAAGATTTTAAGCAGCATCTTGATGCCGATGACTTCCCTTTGCATGTCCTCTCCCCTGAGCACATCCAAATCTACAACTCTTGGCAGGGATCTCTAGCTATTCTCAATTGTACAAAACAGAATCTTTGATTGCCTCTTGCCCCACCAAAACCTGCTCCCTCCCATGAGGCTTTGGTAAGCACAAAAGTAGGGAGTGGCTCCTATTTTCTTTTCCTCTGATTTCCCATCCAGGAGTAAGGAGCCTCCTCTGGGCTCTGGATCCCATCCCCTTCTCTACCACACACCATCTCTTGGTCTCCCTGTCTCCACCCTTGCTCCTGCTGTGACATCTTCTACCCAGCAATTCAGGGGATCTGAAAAATCCGCTCAAGCCAGACCCTTACCTAACATTTTTCTTTTATCGGTTTCCTATAACAACCAGAATAAAACCCAAACTCTTTTCCAGGGGCTTCAAGATCCTCCATGATCTTCCCCAGGCCTCTGATCGCATCTTGTGCATTCTCTGCCTCCTTCGTTATTATACCCTGACCAGTCTAGTCACAGCCCCCCTTCCCGTGCTTCTCAAATAAAGATTCCCTTCCAAAGGTATTTTGTGTGAGAGGCTTTCTCCAGGATCTTCACTTGGTCAGCTCCTTCTAATCCTCCATGGTCAGCTTAAAATGTTACCTTCTTGGGGCACCTGGGTGGCTCAGTGGGTTAAAGCCTCTGCCTTCAGCTCAGGTCATGATCCCAGAGTCCTGGGATCGAGCTCCGCATCCGGCTCCCTGCCTGCTTCCCCCTCTCTCTCTGCCTGCCTCTGCCTATTTGTGATCTCTGTCAAATAAATAAATAAAATCTATTAAAAAATGATTTAAAAAAATGTTACCTCCTTGAGAGGACTGCCCATTCTGAAATGGCCTCCCAGCTGGACACTTTCTCGGAAACATGGCTCCCTGCTCACCTTGCCACACACACCATGATCTGTCTCCACTCCTCTAGTCCTCATTAGTCTCTGTCACCTGGATTCCGGGCTTAACCCCAGCTCCCGCCTTCCTTTGAATAATGAGCTCCTCCATAGCCTACTGACACATTCCTTCTTTGCACAATTTAGCCAAAGGTGGTTTTCACCCTTTGCAACCAAAAAATCCTAAGGGTGGTGTGCCTGGCTGGTTCAGTTGGTAGAGAGAGTAATTTTTTTTTTTTTTAAAGATTTTATTTATTTATTTGACAGAGAGAAATCACAAGTAAGCAGAGAGGCAGGCAGAGAGAGAGGAGGAAGCAGGCTCCCCGCTGAGCAGAAAGCCCGATGTGGGGCTCGAACCCAGGACCTGGGATCATGACCTGAGCCGAAGGCAGCGGCTTAACCCACTGAGCCACCCAGGCGCCCCGAGAGAGTGATTTTTGATCTTGGGGTTGTGAGTTCCAGCCCCATGTTGGGTGTAGAGAAAGCTTAAGAATAAAAAAAAATTGGAAGAAAGGGAGGTAGGGAGGGAAGAAAGGAAAGAACGAACCTAAGGGTTAAAACCTCCATTATCAAGGAACTAAGAGAATTTGCTGAACTATATTTGAGTAATGCTTTAGGTCAATAAAGTAACAATAATGGAGAGAGAGCAACAATAACATTAAATTAATAACACTGAGGGGGCGCCTGGGTGACTCAGTCCTTAAGCCCTGCCTTTGGCTCAGGTCATGATCCCAGCGTCTCTCGATGGAGCCCCACCTTGGGCAACCAGTTCTGCCAGGAACCTGCTTCTCCCTCTCCCTCTCCCCCAGCTGTGTTCCCTCTCCCACTGTGCCTGTCCCTGTCAAATAAATTTAAATCAAAAAATAAATAAAATAGCACTTATTGAGGCCTGTATTAGTATGCAGGGTCATAGAGAGCTGTACAAAGACCATAGAGCATAGTAGAGTTTCATTTCTTACTTAGTTGTCCATATATAAAAGGGGCCAAGGGGGGCCCTGACTTGTTGCTAAGTATCCTCAGCTTGTGGCCTCCACCTTAAGGACCAAGATAGCGGCCTCTGCCCTGGGCTCTCAGGGGGGACTAAAGAGGCGGGACACTGTCCCTCTCTTCCAAGGTCCCAATCCAGGAGGGCGCCGGCACTATATGTACTCCCGTCCCATTGGCCAGAACCTTGTCACGTGGCTACGGTTGGCTGCAAGAAAAGCTGGCAAATGTCACCTTTAATTGGGCAGCCCTGGGCCACCTTCTAGGCACATCTGGCAAAGATAACTCTCTCCAATTGCCACTAATGTAAGCATACATTTTACATTTACACACCTAGTCTCGCGTCAGAGGGTTCCTTGGGCTTATATTTTCACTCCCTTTCCCAGATTCATTCATGTCTCTGCGAACAACGAGCCATGCCTCCTACTGGCTTCCCCGTCCTGCGTGCATCCGGTATATTTAACCAACGCGCCCCCCCCCCCCAGCGATGGGCACCCACTGCCATCTCCGTCTCCACCACCGCCCATCTCAATCCACGTGACTCAGATGAGCGTGACGTTGCTCTCCCACTTCCTGGTTTGAGCATGTGACTGAGCTCTGGCCAATCAGCGCCGCACAGCTCCCGGTCCATCAAGTGAAAGCACCCGGCTGAAGCTTGGCCAAAGTAGAGTCAACTCAGCTGAAAGATGGCTAAATTGTGATGCTGGTGCTTGTGTCCCTGGAACCAGTCATGCCTGAAGCGGATATGCAGCTCGTAGTGACATAAACCAATAAATTCATTTTCTGTTTTTAAAATTTATTTATGAATTTTAATTTTTTAAAAAGTAGGCTCCACATCCAGTATGGGGCATGAACTTAGGACCTTGGGCTCAAGAGCCGTGCTTCACCAGCGGAGCCAGCCAAGAGCCCCTCACTCTCTTTTGAGGTCGATTTGAGTTGGATTTAGGAAAGCCACAACCGAAAGAATTCAGACTAACAGCCCTTGCCCCCTCCCTCCTGCTGCCAAGCACATAGTAAGTCACAGAACAAATGTTTGTTGAATGAATGAGTGAGTGCACGCGCGGGAATAAGTGAGACATGAGACATGAGAAGTAGTCACCCAGCAATAAAAACTCCTACGAGCTCTCCAGGAGTTCAGATAAAATAGTACTGGGAAGGCTCATAAATAAGAAGGTGGGCTTTAAAAATTCCTTTTGCTAAATTCAAATCCTGAGGCTAAGTAAGATATATGTAAGCTCCTTCGTTTTAGTTTATTTTGTTTCTTTTGCTTTCAGACAATCACTTAGCCCTCATTAAACAAGGAAGGTAACTTAAAACCCCACCATATTCCCCTTGGAGGGATAGAAATGAGACAAGCAGGTACAAGACTTTCTCTTCCGCAGCTTTCCAGGGATGTTTTCCTTTGTGTTTATTTTTTATGAAAAGTGCCTTACTGAGAAATCCTAAGAGTGAGCACATTAGCCCTGTCCATTTTTTTAATTTTAGTTATTTATATTTAGTTTATTAATATTTTATTTAAGTAATCGCTACACCCAATGTAAGGCTCAAACTCATGATACTGAGATCAAGAGTCTCATGCTCTTATGACTGAGCTCTTATGACTTGGTACCCCTAGTGCCATCCATTTGATAATGATTTGCTCTAAAAATAAAATTTGATTTTTCTTGGCTTTAGATTTTCTTTTTTTAAAGATTTTATTTATTTATTTGACAGACGGAGATCACAAGTAGGCAGAGAGGCAGGCAGAGAGAGAGGAAGAGGAAGCAGACTCCCTGCTGAGCAGAGAGCCCGATGCGGGGCTCGATCCCAGGACTCTGGGATCATGACCTGAGCTGAAGGCAGAGGCTTTAACCCACTGAGCCACCCAGGTGCCCCATTGGCTTTAGATTTTTTAATAGATTTTATTTTATTATTTTTATTTTTTTGAAGATTTTATTTATATATTTCTTAGAGCAAGAGAGAGACAGCATGAGCAGGGTGAGGGGCAGAGGGAGAAGCAGACTCCCCACTGAGCAGGGTGACGAATGCAGGGCTGGATCCTGGGACTCTGGGATCATGACCTGAGCTGAAGGCAGATGCTTAATTGACTGAGCCACCCAGGCCTCCCTAAGATTTTATTTTAATTTATTTTATTTTATTTAAAGATTTTATTTATTTATTTGTCAGAGAGAGAGAGAGTGTGAGAGAGAACACACACAAGCAGGCAGAGTGGCAGGCAGAGGCGGAGAGAGAAGCAGGCTCCCCGAGCAGCAAGGAGCCTGGTGAGGGACTCGATCCCAGAAACCTGGGATCATGACCTGAGCCAAAGGCAGCGGATTAACCGACTGAGCCACCCAGGAGTCCCTTATTTTTATTTATTTTAAAGATTTAATTTATTTATTTTACGAGAGAGAGAGACAGGGAGAGAGCACAAGCAGGGAGAGCAGTAGGCAGAGGAAGGGGGAGAAGCAGGCTCCCCACTGAGCAGGGAGCCCAATGTGGGGCTCAATCCCAGGACCACAGGATCATGAGCCCAACCAAAGGCAGATGCTTAGCCGACTGAGCCACCCAGGTGTCCCTGACTTTATTTTTAAGTAATCTCTACACCCAAAGTGGGGCTTGACTTACAACCCCCAAATCAAGAGTCACATGTTCAACTGACTGAGCCATCCAGGTGCCCCATGCCTTTGGATATTTTTATTCATAAGAAAGTAGGGGCGCCTGGGTGGCTCAGTGGGTGGCTCAGTGGGTTAATTCCTCTGCCTTTGGCTCAGGTCACCATCCCCGTGTCCTGGGATGGAGCTCCACATTGGGCTCTCTGCTCGGCAGGGAGCCTGCTTCCTCCTCTCTCTCTGCCTGCTTCTCTGCCTACTTGTGATCTCTGTCGTCAAATAAATAAATAAGATCTTTAAAAAAAAAAAAGAAAATAATATGTATATCTGTTTTTTAAAATACCTTTTTTTTTTTTTTTTAAACTAAGTTTTTTGAGCAACCTGGGGCTTGAACTCAGGAACCCTGAGATCAGGAGTCACATGCTCTACCAGCTGGGCCACCCAGGCATCCCCACTGTACTTGATTCTTTAATTACCAGAGATCAAACAGCCCTGAAAGGCAGTGTCCTTTTCCCCTCCAACCCATGCCCCTGTCACCTTCTCTAGGGACAGCCACATAACTAGTTTCTCTTGTCATTTCCTTGAGAGTCTCTAGCATACATAAACTCTATCAGCCACAACTCTTGACTGCAAGCCACAGAGACCTATGAGGGCTAACTTAAGTGTGGAGGGATCTATGGGAAGGTTACGCCACTGGGGAAGGGCAGGTGCTTACAGAATCAGTAGGAAGGATAAAAACCATCGGGAATTGAGGGAGGCTAAGCGTGGAGACTCTGCCCAGGTGAGTGTTGCTGCCACCACTTCTATAGCCGGCTACTGCTCCTGCCTGGGTTATCACACGCAGGGTAAACCCAAATTCTCCGTACACTTCTCTTGGGATCCCTGGCTGGAGAACTCAACTCCTGAATGGGAACGTCTGATCACCCAGGTCATGTGCCTGTGTGACCAAGTGGTCGAGAGAGGGTCTCCTTATTCGTAATTTTGAGAAATCTCGCTAAATTTCTTTCCAAAAGATTGTTTCAGTCTATACTTCTAACAGCAGTCCGGAAGAATTTCTGTTGCCCCAGAGGTACCAAAAGAGCATGAAGGATAAGATTCTGAGCCCGTCATGGAAGCTTCTATGTGCGCTCTGCCGCACTGCAGAAGAGATTAAAAGCACCTGACTGTTGTCAGTGGGCTGTCTGAGTCCCTACAGAATTCAGGGATCCCTTTATAGTCCTGGATAAGAAGAGAAAAAAGCCACCTGGGTAATACAGGTGTAATGGGCCCCCCACGGCCCTTGGGTGGTCCCTTTGAAAGATCAGTCTCTGTGATGCTGGGAAAGGGGGAACGTCTGATTTGTTTTTATCTCTATTTTTAAGCCCCGAATTTCCAATTCATTAAAAAAGAAACCCTGGGGGCACCAACTCTCAAGGAGCCCATTAAGATTTGGCTTTGGGGAATTGGCTTTTGGATTGCCAAGCAAAATGAAATCACAAATAAAATTATGTCATTGTACCATTGTGTCTAAGTAGCATAAACAAATCACTTAGATGGGTGGGGGGGAGGGCTATCAACAGAAGAGAACTTGATGAAGAGTGGCTTACACTTTCTCCCAAAACAAGGAACCTGGAAGCAGGTAGCTGCTGTCGCTGGGTGAAGGGTACCAGAGCCGAGGACTCTGGGATCCTGCTGGCCTTGCCCTCATGGTGCAGCAATCTGGCTGCAGCCGCACCGGGCATCGCGTCAGTGTTCACGGTAGGAAAAGGTAGGGGAAGGCCTGGAGCCGGTTTCATCTGCCCCTTCTATCGGGAAAATGAACATATTCCTGGAAATCCAACAGCAGAATTGGCAACCACAGCTGCAGAGGAGCTTTCCAGTTCCTAAAATAGGAGGAAGAAGAGAGTCAAAGGTTGCGAGCAGTTGCTGGCTCAGCCTATGGGTTAGATCGGCCACAAGAAAAGTCAGAAAATCCAGTGTTTGGAATATCGAAATCTCTTGTCCTTCCTTTGCTTCTTGCACCCGAATGGTGGACACTGAAATAATTTTTCATGTCTGTGTACATCCACGGGAGACTTAATAGTAATTCACTCCGTGAGTTATTAAAGGCTATTAAAATGCAGTATTCATGAACTAAAATTAGCCAACTCATCCACACCGGTGTTCTGCCAAGACCATCTGGCTGCCACTCCGTACTTGATGGCCTTGCCTTTGCATAAATAGCTGAGATTCCTACAATTTGAGGAAAAGACACTTTGTTATTAGTGTTATCTTGAATTAGTTACGGTTCTCCATAGCTGCTTCTATTTCCTGTGTACAAAAAGGTGTTAGACCCTATTGTGGGTTGAACTGTGTGGTCCAAAAAGATAGGTTCCCAAGTCCTAATCCTCCTACTTGTAAACGTGACCTTATTTGGAAGTAGGGTAATTCAATTAAATGTAATTAAATTAAAATGAGATCATACTGGATTAGGGTGGGTTCTGACCCAATGACTGGAATCTTTATACAAGAGAAAACAGACCTTCACCTTCGCGCCCTGTTTATGGGAATGCAAAGTGGCGCCGCTGGTATGGAAACCAGCTTGGCACTTCCTCAAAAAGTTAAACATAAAATTACCTCATGACCAATTCCACTCCTAGGGGTATACCTGAGAGAAGTGAAAGCTGGTATTCAGACAAACACTTGGACAAACAAATGTTCATGGCGCTACTATTCACAAAAGCCAGAGAAAAAGGAGAGACGACCCACACGTCCATCAGCGGATGAATGGCTGAACTGCAGGTGTTCTGTGGGGACTGGAAGGTCACCCAGTCACAGGAAGGAATGAAGCACCCGTACACGCTATGGTGTGCAGGACCCTTGAACACACTCTGAGGGAAAGAAGTCCCACACCTCGTTGCCCTTCACGTGAAGTGCCCAGAATATGCAAATCCCCAGAGACGGAAAACAGATTAATGGTGATCAGGGGCTGGGAAGGAGAGGGGCATATGAGGGGACACTAACAAGTATGGGGCTTCCTTTTAGGGTGATGGAAATATTCTAGACTTCTGTGATGCCCTAGGTGTTGGAGGTACAACGCTGTTATTGTGCTAAATACCACCGATGGTTACTTTTATGTCATGAGAATTCCCCTTAATTTTGAACAGGGGAGGGGAGGGGCAGGGGCGGGGAGGGGCGGGGCAGGGGTGGGGGAAGGAAAGGAAAAGGAAGAACCATAAGAGTTATTGCTATATCTTGTTTACAGCCTTTGGGTAGTAACTTTTAACATTTTTTTTTTGAAAGTTTTATTTATTTATGTAAATAATCTTTGTACCTAATGTGGGTCTCGAACTCACAGCCCCTGGGATCAAGAGTCGCATGCTCCATCGACTGAGCCGACTAGGCGCCCTGCTATCTTTTAACATTCTTTTTTTTTTTTTTTTTTGGTAAAGATTTTATTTATTTATCTGACAGAGAGAGAGAGAGAGAGAGAGATCACAAGTAGGCAGAGAGGCAAGGGGAAGCAGGCTGCCCACAAAGCAGAGAGCCCGACGCGGGGCTCGATCCCAGGACCCTGAGATCATGAGCAGAAGGCAGAGGCTTAACCCACTGAACAACCCAGGCGCCCCTTAACATTCTTTTTTAAAGATTGTATTTATTTATTTGACAGAGAGAGACACAGCGAGAGGAACACAAGCAGGGGGAATGAGAGAGGGAGAAGCAGGCTTCCTGCTGAACAGGGAGTCCGATGTGGGGCTCTATCCCAGGATGCTGGGATCATGACCTGAGCTGAAGGCAGACGCTTAACGACTAAGCCACCCAGGCGCCCCATCTTTTAAGACTTTAACATTTCTTTATTCTTTTTTTTCCTTGAAAGATTTTATCTATTATTTGACAGAGAGAGCACAATCAGGGGGAGCAGCAGGCAGAGAGAGAGGGCGAGGCAGCCTCCCCACTAAGCAGAGAGCCTGATGTGGTGCTCCATCCCATGACCTTCTTATCCTGACCTGAGCCCGAAGGCAGACACTTAACCAACTGAGCCACCCAGGCGCCCTGGATTTTAACATTTCTATGAAATAGGTTCCATTCTTAAGAACCAATGTAAGGATATGCGTGAAAGAAGATTTAGGCAGTATTGCTCACAGGGGCAAAAATGGCAAACAAGGTGGGCACCTGGCTGGCTCAGTTGGTAGAACATGCAACTCTTGATCTCAGGGTCATGAGTTCAAGCCCCACATTGGGTATAGAGATCACTTAAAAAAAAATTAAGGGGCACCTGGGTGGCTCAGACTTTAAGCGTCTGCCTTCGGCTCAGGTCATGATCCCAGGTCCTGGGATGGAGCCCCGATGCCACCCTGAAATGCTCTCTGCCAGGTGACCTGGAGGGATTCTCATGTGATACTGTTAAATGAGAAAAACAGGGTGCAGAAAAGTGAGGATAAGCTGATCTTATTTATATGAATTCCTGTGTATCCAGTTTAAATATGTGTGTGTATATATGTGTATTTGTATATCTATATGTATCCAAATATATCTGTGGACATGTCTTTGCATAAAAGCACATGGAGAAAAAGATGGGAGTGTATGAACTAAAGGTGAGGAGGGGAGAGAAAACAGAGAAAAGAGGAAGAAAACAGCCAGAAGAAGGAAGAGGAAAAACAGAATGATTTCATTAGAAAAGGAAAACCCCTCAATATATACGATATGGTCATGCTTATAATCCTATATAAAATTATGTACATGTACATAATATACATGTATAAAAACTTTAAATCATAAACTTACTTTTAATGCATTATAATCATTTAAACGTAACTAAATACAGAATTAGAATTACTGTTGCATTGGCTTCCTCATTACCAATTAATCCGTGATGGCTTCTTTGGGCAGAAGGTAAAACTGCATATTTGCATGAACAGTGTTTCTGGTGTATAATTTTCCCCTTATCTGGCGTTATAATATGTATGTATTATGTTTCAAGTATGAACTATTCAGAATTTCCCCCAAATATATCCAGAATCTTCCATTTTAATTTATGGGATTAAATAATTAGTATAAGTTGCTTACAGCATCCCCGCCCCCACAGGAAAGAGTATTTAGTCTTTGCCTGCTGGGCAACTGAGGCCCTCAAAGGAGATTGGCTTTGGCCTTTGGTTTCCTCGGACTTTTATGATGCAGAGAATGAACTAGGAGACAAAGGGGGAGCTAAGGTGCTGACGCCTATTTCCCCAGGTGAGCGTCCCTTAAGGGAACCATCCCACCATCATTGTCATTCCATTGGGTTCCTCTACAGCTACATCTGGGTTTAACTCCTGCTGTGAACATGGGGACAGGGTACTGACTCAGAGGAGACTATTCATCCGGCCACTGTGACTGGTTCAGGGCTGGACATGGGACCCAAGCTGGACTCATCAGAGGATTCTCTCCCTACCTTCCTTCCTTCCTTCCCTCCCTCCGTTCCTTCCTTCCTTTTTGTTTAAGATTTCATTTATTTATTTGACAGAGACACAGTGAGAATGGGAACACAAGCAGGGGGAGAGGGAGAAGCAGGTTTCCCACCAAGCAGGGAGCCCGATGTGGAGCTCGATCCCAGGACCCGGGATCATGACCTGAGCCGAAGGCAGATGCTTAATGACTGAGCCACCCAGGCACCCCTCTTTAAACATTTCTTCAACATTTGCCGTGTGTCAGGCCTTGTTTTGTAAGGGCCTATTCAGCCAGAGCAGCCCCACCCCGGTTGAACTGCCATTTTGTTGTAAAACTTAAATTGACTTTGCCCACCCCCCCCCAGGGGAACTTACTTAAAAACAAGTCCTGGAAACCAGTCCCAGGTAACAAAGTCCAAGTACAAGGGTGGGTCAGGCCAGGTGGAGGTGCAGATGTGATGGCAGGAGCTAGTGCAGCTACCTTGGATGTGGAGATTGAAGTTGTGTGTTGAGTTGGTCAATGCTACCTTAGACCCACCTAAGTCTGGATTGGTAAGTGAGAGAAAAAGAAACTTGATTTTGTTTGAGCCAATAACTTAAGGTCTCTTTGTTACAGCAGCCAGAATATTGTACCCAAACTAGTAAGTCTCTGACCTCTACCTCTGGTGGAGGCAGTTAAAAAATGTGTGGGGGAGAAGTGCTGAAACAGGGATAATCTAGTGTTGTGGGGCTATAAATTAGGTTATGACCTGCATAGGCTGGGACACTAACTGATGGAAGGTTATTGAAGAGGATCCCTGAAAAGGGTCCCCACGGATGGAAATTAGAGTAGTGTTGGACACTTGATTTGAGTAGGATTCTTTAGCTAGCTATAAGTAACAACACCAAAATCCAACAAAGACTTTTTATTCATGGATAATTCAATGGAGTCATCCATTTATTCAACAAACATTTATCTATCGCCTACTATGTTCCTGGCTCTGTTCTAGGTACTGGTGATAGGGCAGTGATTAAAACAGTCAAAAACCCAAAATCAAGTAAAAAATTCTGCTGTCATGGATCTTACAATCTAGTGGGGGAGAGACTTATTATCTCACAGAACGAGAAATCCAGAGATAGGTGGTCTTATGCTGGTGGATACAGACAGAGGTTCAACACGGTTTTTAAGAACACATACTCTTTCCATCTCTTCATTCTGCTGTCCTCAGCGTGCAGACTTTGTCCTCAGCCTTGTAACCTCCTAGCTGCAAGATGGATGCCACAGCTCCAGGCATCACGTTGCAGGCACGTTAGCCTAGTAAAAGAACAGGGACTGTTTCCTCCCGTGCAGCTCTTCTGTTTTTCCCTAGAAGGAAAACTTTCTCAGAAGTCCACAGATTTTAAGTTCCATTTTCTAGAATCATATCATATTCCTGATAAAATCACTGGTAAAGTGTAGGAGACAACCAATGACTAGCTGAAATCTGTGGTTTTCAAACTCTTAAATATTACAATGCTCCAAAGAACTTTGGTTTATATTACACACACACACACACACACACACACACACACACACACACACATATTTGACGGATCACAAGTTGGCAGAGAGGCAGGCAGAGAGAGAGGGGGAAGCAGGCTCCCCACTGAGCAGAGAGCCCAATGTGGGGCTCAATCCCAGGACCAAGGGATCATGACCTGAGCTGAAGGCAGACGCTTAATGACTGAGCCCCTTTTTAAAAAATTAAAAAAAAAAAAAAAAAGGGGGAGTGGCTATTGGGTAGGCAACCCATAGTGTTTGCCACAAATTGCTCTATGGTGGTGGTTTTTTTTTTTTTTTTAAGATTTTATTTATTTATTTGACAGAGAGAGATCACAAGTAGGCAGAGAGGCAGGAAGAGAGAGAGAGGGAGAAGCAGGCTCCCCACTGAGCAGAGAGCCTGATGCAGGGCTCGATCCCAGGACCCCGGGATCATGACCCGAGCTGAAGGCAGAGGCTTAACCCACTGAGCCACCCAGGCGCCCCAATAGTGGTGGTTTTCAAACTCACTGCATCTCATAAGGAGAAATACATTTAATGTACATTATACACACGCATACAACAGAAAGATAAGTTTTATAAAATACTTAGCTTTACAATATGCAATGCCCTCTGATATTTTCTATTCCTTTTATTCCATTCTCTTTTATTAAAAAAAAAAAAAGTGCTGGCCATAACACGTTCCATTCGTTTCATGACTCACTGGTGGGTCATAATCCTTAGTGTGAAAAATATTGCTCTCCAGGGACTTGCTGATTGATTGGACAGAGGGGCTGGACTGATGTATCCAAGATGAATGGAATTAAATAAGAATTGCCTCAAAAGTTGACGAGGGGAATTCCTTGAGATGCCCATGTTGACCTTGCCTTTTTTTCTATTGCTTATATTAATTCCTTTATGTTTAGCAAGGGGAAGTAGGTTCAACTCAAACAGCTTTAAGTAAATAAAATAAAATAAAATAAAATAAAATAAAATAATTCATTGACTTATGGACTAGGGAAGCCCAGGAGTTCCACCATCTTCAGGCACACCTGGGACCAGGTACTGTGGGGATTATCTGTCAGTCTCTACTTGTAAACTCTGATGCCCTCCATATTGGCATTCATCTCAGGCAACAGTGGCTCCCTTCAGCTTCCCGACTACAGAAAGGGCAGTGGAAAGGGGCACCTGGGTGGCTCAGTTAGGTGGGCATCTGACTCTTGGTTTTGGCTCAGGTCGTGATCTCAGGGTTGAGGGAGGGAGCCTCACGTTGGGCTCCTCTCAGTGCGTGGAGACTGGGTGGGATTGTCTATTTCCCTCTGTCCCATGCCCCCAACACTTGCTCTCTCTTTCTCAAAAAAACAAAACAAACCAAAAACAACAGAGGAAAGAAAACTACATCTTCCTGATGATTCTACAAAAACGTCCTTGTGCTGGTGCTCATTGGCCAAGCCTGGGTTGGGTGTCTACCTTGGGAAGGGGTTGTTGAGGTCAGCTTCAGCTGAACCACATGGGACGAGGGTGGACAGACTGTGCTTCCCCAGTGGAGAGCTGAGAACCTGTTGCTTGAAGAAGGGGAGAGGATTATAAGCAGGCAACACCAGATACTGACTACCCCAAGCTCCACGAGGAAACAGGAAAATGTTGGGTCTCGAGCACCATTTTATTCCCAGTGAAAGGCACAGACTAGGCTCAGGAAATACTTGTTGTATGAAAAGGCCTATTTTGTTTGTGTGATAGAGGCCCCTGGACCAATCTGCATGTTTCAAAAGGTAAGAGAAGGAAGGATAGACCAATGGAAGAGAATAGAACCGTCGGTTTAGACTAACACATCCATGGCCAACTGATTTTCAATCAGAGCATTAAGGTAATTCAGTGAGGGGTAAAAAAAAGTTTTGTTGTTCAGCCGATATTGCTGGAACAATTGGATATTCACACTGAAAAAGATGAACTCAACTCCCACCTTGCACCATACGTGAAAAATACTCAAGAGAGATCATAGGCCTAAATAGAAAAATCAAAATGAGAAGCTCCTAGAAGAAAATACAGGACCCTGTTGGGATGGGCAAAGATGTTTTATTTATTTTTTATTTTTAAAGATTTTATTTATTTATTTGACAGAGGGAGAGATCACAAGTAGGCAGAGAGGCAGGCAGAGAGAGGGGGCTGAGCAGGGAGCCCGCTGTGGGACTCGATCTCAGGACCCTGAGATCATGACATGAGCTGATGGCAGAGGCTTAACCCACTGAGCCACCCAGGTACCCAGCAAAGATGTTTTAGACAGGACACCACAAGCACTAACCACCAAAGGAAAGCATTTATTTATTTATTTTATTATTGAGAGAGAGAGAGAGAGAGAGAGAGAGAGAAAAAGAGAGTGGGGGAGGGGCGCAGGGCGGGGGAGGGAGAGAATCTCAAGCAGACTCCCCGAGGAGCAGGCCAGGCTTGGTCTCACAACCCTGAGATCATGACCTGAGCCCAAACCAAGAGTGGGACACTTAACCCAGTGAGCCACCCAGGAACTCCATATGTTCCTTTACAAACTCGTCTCTTTTCATCCTAGCCCCAAACTGGAAACAGCCCAAATGCCCACCAGTTGCTGAGTGAATTAACAAATTATGATGTGTTAATATTGGGACTTCATTTTGTCACTTCCTTTTCGCTGGGACCTAGAATTGCTGCCTACCCAGCACATAGCAGGCAGTGAAGTAAGATGACATCGGGAAGGTTGTTGATTCTCAACTTTGATCACACAGCATCTATAATAATAAGATCATGTAAATATTCCCCACTACAGAACAGCTGTTACTGGGCCCACAGAAAGGAAAGTAGAACTTTGTCTATGGTTCCATCTTCCACCAAGTGGCCCCGAGCCTGGGATTGCAATCAGATCTTCTCCTGCTGTCCCCCAGTGTGGCAGCACCTTTCTACCATGGGCGTGCTGGAGCTGGCCTGTCCCAGCTCACAGAAAGGGATCCTACATCTCTCTTTCCTTTTCCGTGCTCTGTGGCCTCACGCTGACAGCTTGAAATTGGCCATGGAAGGAGTATTAACATCCCCCCAACTGGAACACACGACAAATCAGGGCTTGTTTCCAAGACACTGTGGACGCCACTGCCAACTGCTGTCCTTGATCCTTGGCCGCCTCCTCTGCTGGCTTCTTGGATTTTCCATAATGTGTGTAACCAATTCCCCACACCAAATTCCCACAGCGAGTATTTAAAATCCTCAATGATAAAAGAGATGCATTTCTTTACCTTCTGGTTTTAGGACATCTAGGTCCTTTGTAATATAATTTGGGTGGGAAAATATGGACTTTCTTCTTTATGTTATTTTTCACCGAGCCTGTTGACTTCATGTTCTAATTTCTTGTTCTTCTGTCTGCCCGGGCCTGCTGCCCATATGTCATGCATTCTTAGGTTAATTCCACCGTCTCTTGCATACCATGCCTTTTTGCTTGTTTTGGTTTCCATTTTCATTTTTCTGGCATACATCTTGAATTCATTTTTGTTAGAAGGGTGAGGCGTGTTTGATATGGAAATGGAGGTCTAAAGCACTTAAAAAAATTTTTTTTCAAGCATGTTTTGCTGAAAAAGTTCAGCTTCATATTCTGAAGGATTTCCTTGCTCTGGTATTTCCACACACTAAATTGGTCTTTGGCCATGTTTCTTCTATTTTTCAGCATATTCACAGGCATAATAGTTTTTTTCAATAACCATGTTTTTTTTAAAGATTTTATTTATTTATTTGATAGACAGAGATCACAAGTATACAGAGAGGCCGGCAGAGAGACGAAGGGAAGCAGGCTCCCCGCTGAGCAGAGAGCCCGATGTGGGGCTTGATGCCAGGACCCTGGGATCATGACCTGAGCTGAAGGCAGAGGCTTTAACCCACTGAGCCACCCAGGCGCCCCTCAATAACCATATATTTATTAAAAAATATATTTTTTTAATTGTTATTTATTTATTTGACAGACCGAGATCAAAAGTAGGCAGAGAGGCAGGCAGAGAGAGAGAGAGGGAAGCAGGCTTCCTGCCGAGCAGAGAGCCTGATGCAGGGCTCGATGCCAGGACCCTGGGATCTTGACCTGAGCCGAAGGCAGAGGCTTTAACCCACTGAGCCACCCACGCGCCCCAATAACCATATTTTTAATCTCTAGAAACCTTTTCCTGTTGTCTGATCATTTCTCTTTTTCATTATAGCCCGTTCTTGTTCTGAGGTACCTTCCTTATTATTATTATTATTATTTTTTAATTTTAAAGATTTATGTATGTGTCTGTGGGCAGGGCAAAGAAAGTGAGAGCGCACATGCAAGTGGGGGCTGGGGATGGGCAGAGAAAATTCCAAGCAGATTCCTCCATCAGACCAGAGCCGGGCATGGGACTCAATCTCACGACCCTGAGATCATGGTCAGGGCAGAAACCAAGAGTCTGACGTTTAACCGACTGAGCCAGCCAGGTGCACCTGAGGTGACTTCTTTTCTTCTTTCTTTTCTTTTCTTTTTTCTTTTTTTTTTTTTTGAAGATTTTATTTACTTATTTGACAGAGATCACAAGTAGGCAGAGAGAGAGGAAGGGAAGCAGGCTCCCTGCCGAGCAGAGAGTCCCATGCGGGGCTCGATCCCAGGATCTTGGGATCATGCCCTGAGCCAAAGGCAGAGGCTTTAACCCACTGAGCCACCCAGGCGCCCCTTATTTTTTCTTTTTCTAAGGTTTTATTTATTTATTTGAGAGAGAGTGAGAGAAAGAAGGGAGGGTCTGAGGGAGAAGCAGACCCTGATGTGGGGCTTAATCCCAGGATGCCGGGATCATGACCTGAGCCGAAGCAGATGCTTAATGACTGAGCCACCAGGCGCCCCAAGAAAAAACAAATTTTTGGCACAAACAACATTACAACAACAATAACCAAAATAATATCCAGCTTGGGGCGCCTGGGTGGCTCAGTGGGTTAAGCCGCTGCCTTCGGCTCAGGTCATGATCTCAGAGTCCTGGGATCGAGTCCCGCATCGGGCTCTCTGCTCAGCAGGGAGCCTGCTTCCTCCTGTCTCTCTGCCTGCCTCTCTGCCTGCCTCTCTGCCTGTCTCTCTGCCTGCTTGTGATCTCTGTCAAATAAAAAAAAAATAATAATAATAATATCCAGCTTTCAGGCCTATTGTGTTGGTGAGGCTGCAGGAAAAAGACACTGGCATACATCCCCCCCAGCAACCTCTGTGGGGCAACTTACCAATATGTATCAAAAGTACTCTGCAGGACACATGGCTGGCTCAGCTGGTAGAGCATCTCCCCCTTGGCTTCGGGGTTGCAAGTTCAAGCCCCACCTTAGCTGGAGAGATTACTTAAAAAAAAAAAAAAAAAAAACTCTGGAATTTCCCCCTTTGATCCAGAAATTCCGCTTTTGGATATTTGGGTCACAGATATACCTGTACACATACAAGAGAAAGTGAGGACAAAGATTTTCATTGCAGAATTACTGGTCATTGCCAGAGGGGAAACCATTGAAGTTTCCATCTGCAGGGAATGACATAGCGACTCATGGATGGTGTACAGGGACAGAGAAAGAAGAGGAAGTTCTCTTTTACTGCTGTGGAATGATCTCCAGGATAGATTGTTGAATGAAAAAATTAAAAAATGCAGAAGTAGTATATACAGAAGGCCACCTTTTGTATAAGGGAGCTAAATATGTATATTTACTTAAAGAAATACAGGAAGTATTCCCAAGACTAACAAACCTGTTTACCAGTGGTGTAGGGGTGAGGGAGGAAGTGGGTGGACAGGGATGGGTGGAGGTCAGTTTTCTCAGTGGATTGCTTTTTATATCACTTTGCTTTTTTTTTTTAAGGTTTTATTTTTAAGAAATCTCTACATCCAACATAGGGTTTGAACCCAGAACCCCGAGATCAAGAGTCACATGCTCTACCAACTGAGCCAGCCAGGTGTCCCTCACTTTGCTTTTTGAACCTTATGGATATTTTTTTATTAAAGAATTAAATTCTTTTTTTTTTTTTAAAGATTTTATTTATTTATTTGACAGATAGAGATCACAAGTAGGCAGAGAGGCAGGCAGAGAGAGAGAGGAGGAGGCAGGTTCCCTGCCGAGCAGAGAGCCCGATGTGGGGCTCCATCCCAGGACACTGGGACCATGACCCGAGCCGAAGGCAGAAGCTTTAACCCACTGAGCCACCCAGGCGCCCCAAGAATTAAATTCTTTAATTTAAAATATTATGCCCGTGAATATGTTGAGAGGGGCGCCTGGGTGGCTCAGTCGGTTGAGCAACTGCCTTCTTCTTCTGCTTTTTCTTGTTTTTTTAAAATTTTATTTATTTGGGGCACCTGGGTGGCTCAGTGGGTTAAGCCTCTGCCTTCGGCTCAGGTCATGATCTCAGGGTCCTGGGATCGAGCCCCGCATCGGGCTCTCTGCTCGGCGGTGAGCCTGCTTCCCTCTCTCTCTGCCTGCCTCTCTGCCTACCTGTGATCTCTCTCTCTCTCTCTGTCAAATGAATAAAAATTAAAAAAAAAAAAAAGATTTTATTTATTTATTTGACACAGAGAGAGAGCACAAGTAGGCAGACGTGTAGACAGAAGGAGAGGGAGAAGCAGGCTCCCCACTGAGCAGAGAGCACGATGCGGGGCTTGATCCCCAGACCCTGGGATCATGACATGAGCTGAAGGCAGATGCCTAACTGACGGAGCCACCCAGGTGCCCCAAGTGACTGTCTTTTGCTCAAGTCATGATCCTGGGTCCTGGGATGGAACCCTGTGTGTCAGGCCCTCTGCTCAGCAGGGAGTCCACTTCTCCCTCCTCCTCCGCCCCTTCCCCTGGCTTGTGCTTTCTCTTTCTCTCAAATAAATGAATAAAATCTTTAAAAAATTAAATGGAAAAAATTTAAAGCCAAAATCTATCGATTATTTATTATGTGCCAGGTTCTAGGATGGGGGCTTTTTATACGTCATCTCCTCTAAACCTCAGGCCAAGAAGCGGAGTAAAAAATCCCATTCATAGGGGCGCCTGGGTGGCTCAGTGGATTGAGCCTCTGCCTTCAGCTCAGGTCATGATCTCAGCGTCCTGGGATTGAGCCCCGCATCGGGCTCTCTGCTCAGCGGAGAGCCTGCTTCCCCCTCTCTCTCTGCCTGCCTCTCTGCCTACTTGTGATCTCTCTCTCTCTCTCTCTCTGTCAAATAAATAAATAAAATATTAAAAAAAAAATCCCATTTATAGAGGGAGAGACCGATGGTTAGAGAAGTTGAGTTACACGGGTGAGTTGGGACTCTGTCATTTGAACATGGGCATGTCTGAGTTGAGATCTTTGCTCTCAGCCCTTCTCGGGCCATGGCGGTTATTAACCCTACGTGGACCCCAGGGGTTAATGTTTAACAACATCCACATTTCACCTCCTTTTTGCATATTTTATTTTCATCTTCCTGTGTCCCCACCCAGTCCCTGCCCAAATGAACACATAATCCTGTGTTATTGTCATTGTAGGGAAGTTTCCATTTTCTACTTGTTAGATAATATTTCCAACCTTAGCCAAGACAACAGAGGAGAGGGGTGCACTCTGTCTCAAAAGCTTGCCACTGGGGAACCTGGGTGGCTCAGTTGTTAGGCGTCTGCCTTCAGCTGGGGTCATGGTCCCAGGGTCCTGGGATCCAGCCCTGCACTGGGCTCCCTGCTCAGCAGGAAGCCTGCTTCTCCCTCTCCCACTCCCCCTACTCATATTCCCTCTCTTGCTGTCTCTCTCTCTGTGTCAAATAAATAAATAAAATCTAAAAAAAAAAAGATTCTTTCCCCTCCCTCTCCCTTTGCTCCTCCCCCTGCTCATATGAACTTGCTGCCTCTTTCTCTGTCTCTTTCTCTAATAAATAAATAAATAAAATCTTAAAAAAAAAAAAAAGGCGTGCCACTTGATCAGGAAAGAGAGCTGTGCCAATGGTCGTCCATTTAGACAAGAAGCAGGCAGAAAAAAAATGTGACTAATCTTGCTCCAACATCAATATGAACCGAATTGATCTCTTTTAAACTTCTAAAAAAAGATTTTTCTTATTTATTTATTTGAGAGAGAGAGAGTGAGTGGGGAGACAAGCAGAGTCCACAGTGAGTGTGGAGCCTGACTCAAGGCTCGACTCCACCACCTGAGGCCACGACCGGAGCCGAAACCAAGAACCAGACACCCAACCAGCTGAGCTACCCAGAAGCCTCCTGAATTGATATTTTTTTAAAAATGTGAGCCAATTCATTGTTCCTTCTTTAGAAGTTGTAACAGGTGTGCATTGGTTTCTTGTGGATGGGGGGATAAACACCCATCACAAATTGGTGGCTTAAAATGACAGAAGTTTGTGTCCTCAGGCATCTGGAGGTGAGAAGTCCCCAAGTAAGGTGTCCACGGGTGTGGCTCCTTTTGGAGGCTCTGAGGGAGCATGTACTCCTTCCCTGTTGCTTAGCTTCTGGTGGTTGTCAGCAAAGGATTGTCACCAAGGATGGTGTTCCTTGGCTTTGTGACCGTGGGGTCTCTGATCCCCTGCCTCTGTCTTCACACTCCTTCTCTGTGTCTGTCCTCTAATAAGGGTACCCGTCATTGGACTTGGGCCCGCTATGGCACTTTGAGAAGCACAGGGGCAGGAAGGACATCCTGAAGCAGGTCATACATAGATCCCTTGGTGAAAGGTGCCCTCCCTGTGCTGGGAGGAACAGGGCACCCTTATCTCAGAAGATGGAGGGAAGCCAGGAGAATCTGAATGGACGGGCTGTGCTACATTGCCCCATTTGCTACTCTTAGCTCACATCCCTTTTTGTCCTATCGCATTTTCCCACAACTTTCCCCTTATCATCAAACCTAGTATAAAATACCCAAGTGTAACTGTTTCTTTGGGTCTTCATTTCCTTGTAAAAAACTGTTGTGTCCTGTAAGAATTATATTAAATGAATCTATATGTTTTCCTCTTGTTAATCTGTCTTTTGTTTTGTGGGGCCTCCAGCTGAAAACTTGAAGGGGTGGAAGGAAAAGGTATTGTTCTTCCCCTCCATTAACTGGATTATATCTGCAAAGGCCCTATTTCCAAATAAGGTCACACTCTGAGGTCCTGCATAGATGTTAACTTTGGGAGACACTATTCAACCCAATCAGAGTGTGACAGTATTTTTTGTTTTAGATTTTATTCATTTATTTATTACAGATTTTTTAAAAGATTTTATTTATTTATTTGATGGAGAGAGAGAGATCACAAGTAGGCAGAGAGGCAGGCAGGGGGTGGGGGGACACAGGCTCCCTGCTGAGCAGAGAGCCTGATTTGGGGCTCGATCCCAGGACCCTGAGATCATGACCTGAGCCAGAGGCAGAGGCTTTAAAACACAGAGCCACACAAGCACACATATATATATATATATATATATATATATATATATATATATACAAATTTTTTTAAAAATAAAAGATTATGTTGTGATGGTTGTTGATTCTAAAATTTGAGCAAACAGCATCCACAGTACAATCATGTCAAGACAGCAGCATCAAGTTTCCTCCGGGAAACTCCCCTTTTTCTATCTCAATCCATGCAGTTAGGAGGAGCTAACCCCACTCTCTAGCTTGACATGTGGACATGTGACCAGACAGCCCCGGTCAAGGGGCGCCTGGGTGCGTTAAGCCTCTGCCTTCAGCTCAGGTCATGGTCTCAGGGTCCTGGGATCCAGCCCCGCATCAGGCTCTCTGCTCAGCAGGGACTCAGTTTCCCCCTCTCTCTCTGCCTGCCTCTCTGCCTACTTTCGATCTCTCTCTCTCTCCGTCAAATAAATAAATAAAATCTTAAAAAAAAAAAAAAAAGAACATTCTGTTATCCTGACCACAGTGATTAGTGCAGAAGATGAGCCGGTGACTCCAGTGGAGCCCATCAAAGCCTTTGAGATTCAGTCCTGGCCTTTTGCTGGAGCCAGTAGCACTGCGTTCCTGTTTGTATGGATTACCAAACTGAATATAAAGCTAGAGATCCAAGGCCCCCACCCTCCACCCCGGGATTGAAAGGCTCCCTGGTGTGAAGTCAAAACAAAGGAAATCAAGGCCAAGGGATGGACAAGACCGATTCCCAATGATTTTGTCTGAGTTCCTAGATCCAGCTGTCCTTGAACTCAGTCCTTAATCTGGATGACCAAGGATAAACCAATGAACTCTCTTTTAACCCAGCTTGAGCAGAGTTTCTGTTATTTGCAATTCAAAGAGTCCTGACTGACTGAGCATCCCTTCAGTTTCCTTGAATTTCCGGTTGATGGCTCGAAGGTGAATGAGAAGGGAGGGCTTGCTAGTGAACTATGGCAAAGGACAGGAGCCCTTTCAGGTTACCAGATTCCATGGGGGTTCTGTGCCTTGCTTTGTCTTTGAGTTATTTTGCAACTCTGTAATTTGTACAAAACTGGTAATAATGCAAATGATTCTTGCCCATAGAGATGCAAACGAATTTTGTCCGGTGGAGACCTAATTGCTGTGCAGTCTATGGAGGAGATGGTTCCAAGCACTGTTCCGTGTCTATCAGTGATTTTATCTCAGCATTCCTGACTGCCTAAATATGTCTATGGACTCTCCTTTGATTCAATATTAACATCTTACTGGTTCCTTTATTTATTTATTTATAAAAATATTTTATTTGAGAGCGAGAGAGCACGAGCAGGAGGAGGGAGAGGGGCAGGGACAGAGGGACAAGCAGATTCCATGCCCAACTCGGAGCCTGAGGAGGGGCTCGATCTCACAAACCTGAGAGCCAAAAGCAAGACTCTGTTGCTTAACCAACTGAGCCACCAAGGCACTCCCCTCCCCACATCAGTGCTATTTTAGATACCGTGGTGAAGGCTTCTCTGAGAAGGTGGTATTTTAAGCAGGATGTTGGGCCTTGGTTTTCTCATCTATAAAACAGCTTCTAGATTCTCTAGGACTTATTTCCAATGAGTTTATTGATTCTTCTTTCAATCGAATGAGTAGCTCTGCACTGATCTCATTGACAGTTTTGCTTTACAGCCATGTTTTGGTGACCAATAACAATAATTGAGAAGCCAGCTGGCAAGGAGCCAAATTTTTGTTCCTTTGGTCGGCCCAGCATCTACTGTGCTCTCCCCTGGTCATGACAGCCCAGTTTTCTGTTGGGGAGCCAGCCCTTCTGTGCTGTTAGTCCCTGTGGTTTGGGAAGACTCTTCTTCTTTTTTTTTTTTTTTTTTTTAAAGATTTTTTATTTATTTGACAGACAGAGACCACAAGGAGGCAGAGAGGCAGGCAGAGAGAGAGGAGGAAGCAGGCTCCCCGCTGAGCAGAGAGCCCGATGCGGGGCTCGATCCCAGGACCTGGAGACCACGACCTGAGCTGAAGGCAGTGGCCCAACCCACTAAGCCACCCAGGTGCCCCTGGGAAGACTCTTCTATCCCCAGGATCCAGGAGTGATTTTGGGACATAAGCCTGATCAATGAAAGCATCATCTCTCAGGCCGAAGTGATTGGCTCAAGTGATTCCGGCCGAGCCAATGAGAGACCTTCTCGGGAGTTTTCTTGGAACTTTTGTCAAAGGGATTTCCTTTTTTTTTTTTTTTTTTTAAAAGATAGGAACTAAATTTTTTTTTTTTAAAAGATTTTATTTATTTGTCAGAGAGAGAGAGGGAGAGAGAGCGAGTGCAGGCAGACAGAATGGCAGGTAGAGGCAGAGGGAGAAGCAGGCTCCCTGCTGAGCAAGGAGCCCGATGCGGGACTCGATCCCAGGACGCTGGGATCATGACCTGAGCCGAAGGCAGCTGCTTAACCAACTGAGCCACCTAGGCGTCCCGGGATTTCCTTTTTCCATTGGGGTTGCGAGGCTGGTGCAAAGGAACCAGAAGCAGCATGTGGAGAAAGCCGCAGGAGGGTGAAACCAGTATGGAGAAAAACACCAAAGAGGATAAGAGAGTGGGTACTGACAACCTTGGGCTCCTGGCTTCAGTTGCCCCTTCATAACTCCCCAACTTTATTGTTTAAGCTTGTTTGGGTCGGGCTTCTATTGCTTACGCATGGGACTCCTGACTAATAGAAACCTCGGGTCATTATGGCAAAATGCTCTAACTGCTTCTGAGATATGATCAGTTTACCTAGATTACCTCCATAATTATTTTGTTATTGCTTAGTGAGTGATAGGCTGGAGCCAGTCTTTGGAATCAGAAATAACTGAGTTCAAGTTACATCTCCCCTACTTACAGGGCGCCTGGGTGGCTCAGTTGGTTGAGTGTCTGTCTTCCCCTGGGGTCATGATCTCAGGGTCCTGGAATCGAGCCCTACTTTGGGCTCTCCGCTCAGTGGGGAGTCTGCTTCTCCTTATTCTCCCTCTGATCTCTCTCTCTGTCGAATAAATAAAATCTTAAAACAACAACAACAACAACAACACAAAAACTCCACTACTTTATGCGTGAGCTTGGGGACTTGTGATTAAGCAGACAGAACTGTTCATTTAGTATCTCCAGGCTCAGTGGGGAGTCACAAACAAGATAAAATATTGCCCTGCCTGTAGTCTAGCGGGGGAGTTAACTTTTTCTGAATCTCAGTTTGCTCAGCTGTCCAATAGGTACAAGCATAGTACCTGATTTTCCCTATTGCTGTATGAAACACTGCTATCTTGTTAATGCTACTTTTTGCTGTAGATGCGATCAAGAATCCTCATAGTTTTAAACTCTTTCTGTAAGCTGGACCTGGCTTCTTCTATTTATACACTGTATTTATTGGTCACCCTCTACGTGCCTGTCAACCCGGAGTAAAGGGGGTGTGTGTTCAAATCCCAGCTCTCCCACCACTCAGTCTTGGCCAAATGGCTCAAGCCCCTGAGGCTTAATTTTAGGAAAGAGAGGTGATAAAACCTATGTCCAAGTGAGAATAAAAGGAGAGAGAAATAAGCAAAAGGGAAATTAAAAACATAAGGAGCAGGTTAAAAAGGAGAAGGACAAGCACATTACAAGTGTGTCATAAGTATTTCATGGCTGTTTGTCCCACCCGTCCTCTCGCTGGAACGCAGACCAGAACCATGCTTTGTGTTTGCGATGTTCTTCCTCTATTACTTGGCCGGGTTGAACTCATGCTGCTTCCTTTCTCCTTAAATATCCTTTCCTCTGGACAGGATGTTCCTGAAGGAGGCCACGAAGCAGAACATCTCTGCTAACTTTAGTTTGCTATTTCCAGCCTAAATTTGTTCCTGAACATATCCACCATGGACAGAGTATCCTCTTCAGGTTGGACATTACTTTTTTTTTTTTAAAGATGTTATTTATTTATTTGACAGAGATCACAAGTAGGCAGAGAGGCAGGCAGAGAGAGCGGGGTGGGGAAGCAGGCTCCCTACTGAGCAGAGAGCCCGATGCGGGGCTCGATCCCAGGACCCCGAGATTATGACCCGAGCTGAAGGCAGAGGCTTAACCCACTGAGCCATCCTGGCGCCCCTCACCCAATACTTTGTTAAAAAAGAGCAGGTTGGACATTTCTTCCACGATACACCAGGGTTTTGTGGGACTTAAAAGCTTAGTTTCACTAACATCTGAGCCTTAAAACCTGGTGTGCATCTGGGGAGAATGCCTCATCTAGTCTAAAGAGCTCTAAACTGGAGAAGACAGGGCATGGTGAATGCATTTTCTGCATTCCTTTTTTGATGCACATGGGGGAAAAAACCACAATAACAAAAACCACACACACACTCCTCAGAACTGTTCCCTCTGAAGGACTGAGAAGCTCCAGTATTTAGGTACTGACTCCTGTATCTCATCAGTGCCCCTGGTGGCATCAGATCCCTGGCACTTTTCGTGGGCTGCCCCTGCAGCCTGTGCTGGGAGACCCGGGTATGTGGGGGGCCGGGGATGAGAGCCAGGACTGTCTGCCATGGTGGTAGCTGACCTTGGAGGTGGGTCAAGGGGATTTGGGATGGGGTGCCAGGAGCGCCAGCCACAAATGAATACATATATTGGCTTGTGGAACTGGGAACACAGGGGAAAGTCTGGTTTCAGGCAGTGCTGAGTCAAGGAGCTCAGATACGGCCAGCAGGACCCAGTTTCTCATCAGCCTTTAGTTCTTCTGACACAGTGTTGGCTTTATTCCCCACAGTGGCTCCTGGCAGATCCAGGCCTCATCCTCCCTCTCCAGTAACCCCAGTAGAACAGAATGTTTATTTTCTAATATTTGAGCTGACGCTCATGGCCTGAGTCGAGGGACAAGCGCGGCCTCGCTCATGGTCCAGGAGCCATGGTTCTCTGATGAGCCAGACCTGAGTCACGCACAGGGGTGTGCTGCTAAATAAATCTAACAGCAGGCTTTTCGGGAAAGTAAAAGCTTCGATTTTTGGGTTTTGCCTGTTTCTGCGGTGTGCACCCTCCCACCACAGCCAATTCGAGTTACTGACGTGATGTCACCTGGCTCACCAAACTCCTGTCTGCTCACCAGCTCTCCGAGCCTGCTGGAGTGAGCTCAATCAAGCTCACTGCCAAGTCTCGAGCCTACCCTGAGCCGCACCCCACGCTTTCCACACCGACGAGAGTCAGAAATCAGCGGTTCCTTAAAGACAAGTCGGAGAGATGTTGGGAGGACAAGAATGGAGAGATGCTTTACTGACAAAACCAGCAGGCATCCGGCAGTCATACTAGGTCACTTCACATGAACAGCCTTAATGATCTCAACATCTTACAATAATAAGCGATCGGGGGCAGCTGGCGGGCTCAGTGGGTGAGCCTGTGACTCCCGATCTTGAGCCCCAGCTTGGGTGCGGAGGTCACTTAACAATCAAATCTGAAAGTGGTGCCTGAGTGGTTCAGTCGGTTAAGTGTCCGACTTGATTTCGGCTCAGGCTGTGATCCTGGCGTCATGGGATCGAGCCCCGGTCAGGCTCCTTGCTCAGTGTGGAGTCTGCTGGAGACTCTCTCTCCACCCCCTTGGCCCCTCCCCATCCTCTGTCTTTAAAATAAAACAAATCTTTTATTTATTGACTTGACAGAGAGATAGAGAGCTCAAGCAGGGAGAGTGGCAAGCAGAAGAAGTAGGCTCTCCGCTGAGCAAGGAGCCTGATGTGGGACTCGATTCCAGGAGCCTGATGTGGGACTCGATCCCAGGAGTCTGGGATCGTCACTTGAGAAGAAGGCAGACGCTTAACCAACTGAGCCACTCTGGTACTCCTTAAAAAAAAAGTCTTAAAAAAAATACCATTTATTCTCACGTTCATGGGTCTGCGGTCTCAGCTGGGCTCAGCGGGCCGACTCTGTCCCGCCTCAAGGGCGCTGGGCTGAGTCCGCTCTGCGTGTCCCTTATCTTCTTTGCACCAGTGGCTTCTTGAGACACATTCTTCTCAAGGAACCCACAGGAGTTCCAGAGGCCCAAAGCACATGAAAGTCCCTGTTCACAGGACATTTGCTAACATTCCATTGGCTGAAGCAAGTCACCTGGCCAAGCAGCTGTGGGACCCGGAAGTGCATGAGGGGTGGGGGTGGGGCTTGCAAAGTTACTTGGCATTCACAGGTTTGTGGAAAGCTACAACGTATGTTATTTGTGTTATTATGCAAAATCTCTGCGCATTTATTTATTTTAAGATTTTATTTATTTATTTGTCAGAGAGGAGCGAGAGTGAGCACAGGTAGACAGAGTGGAAGGCAGAGGCAGAGGGAGAAGCAGGCTCCCTGCCAAGCAAGGAGCCGGATGTGGGACTCGATCCTAGGACGCTGGGATCATGACCTGAGCTGAAGGCAGCTGCTTAACCAACTGAGCCACCCAGGCGTCCCAATCTCTGTGCATTTAAAGCCTTACAGACATTCATCCAGGTAAGGAGGCAGGGTTCTAACGAGTTCATCTAATATTCGCATAAAATTCCATACTATCAACGTACCGTAATTTATCAACCATCCCGCTAATGAACCAATGATGGATGTTATGTCATATCAAGTATTTTGCCTTTTTTCTTCTTTTTGTTTCAAACATTCTGCAGTAAACATCCCGGTACATGTATTTGTATATGTTCTTTTTTTTCTTTTCTTTTTTTAAAGATTATATTGATTCGTTTAACAGAGAGAGGGAGCACAAGCAAGGGGAGCAGCAGGCAGAGGGAGAGGGAGAAGCAGGCTCTCCGCTGAGCATGGAGCCCAATGCGAGGCTCCATCCCAGGACCCTGGGATCATGACCTGAGCCAAAGGCAGACACTTAATAGCTGAGCCACCCAGGTGCCCCAACTCTTGTGTTTTAGACCATTTGGTGGCTTTCCAGTTCACTGAGTTCAAAATCCAAAATGCTTACTGCGGCCTGCAAGGCCCTCCATGGCCTGGCCCTCAGCCACTCTTCTCTTGCCCCTTCTCCCTCTGGGCTCTGTGCCTTCTTTCATTTCCTCAAAGTCGCACCGAACCCTCTGGGGTCTTAGCCTGGGTTAGTCAGAAACTTTCAGTTACCAGAGACAGAAAACCAATTCACACTGGTCTCTCTCTAAGGGAGCACTTGGGCTCTTGCACCTGAAAAGTTCCAGAATGGAACAAGAAATGAATGGCCCTAGTCTCCAGTGGTTGCCTCTGGTCTCTGCTGTCTTTTTTTTTTTTTTTTTTCTTAATGATTTTTTACTTATTTATTTGACACAGAGAGAGAGAGAGCGAGAGAGAGAGTAGCAGAGGGAGAGGGAGAAGCAGACTCCCTGCTGAGCAGGGAGCCCAATGTGGGGCTCGATTCCAGGACTCCAGGATCATGACCCAAGACGGAGGCAGACACTTCACTGACTTGAGCCACCCAGGGCCTCCAGTCCCTGCTGTCTTATCTTCCTTCTCCATCTCTCCCAGTGGGAAGGGACCTTGTCTCTAATCTTGTGCCCTAATTAGCCACCCTAGTGGAAGGAGTATTCTCACTTCCTCCGGATTGCTCTAGAAAAGGCCCTCGTGGATAACACTCCTTGAATCAGCTGAGGTCAGGTGACCATCCCCAAACCAATGGCCCGGACCAGTCGCGCAGGATGCACTGATTAGGCAATCCTGGGTCCCGAGGCGCCCATCTCCTCCCCTCCCCCCCAACACATGGGCAGAATCCGCCCCACATGGAACTCAAGCAGGGCAGTCAGAGAGTTCCCCGGATGGAAACCAAGGTGCCGTTACCAGAAGAAGGAAAATGTCTGCTGGTAAGTGAAACAACAGTTGTAGGCCGGCCCTTCGTACCTGTTGTTCCCGCTGACTGCGACGCCCCTTCCCCACTTTTTACCGCAACAGTTCTGGTAGAAGAGACAAAAGACTGAAAATGGCGCACATGTCTATGAACGTAAGAGATTGGCAAGAATAGTGGTTTTCAAAATGTGTTTTTATTTTTATTTTATTGTTTAAAAATGTTTTAAAATATTAAAAATTAAATATTAAAATATTAAAAATATTTTTAAATTATTATTATTATTATTTTTTAAAGATTTTATTTATTTATTTGTCAGAGTGAGCACAGGCAGAGTGGCAGGCAGAGGCAGATGGAGAAGCAGGCTCCCGCTGAGCAAGGAGCCCGATGTGGGACTGGAGCCCGATGTGGGACTCGATCCCAGGACGCTGGGATCATGACCTGAGCCGAAGGCAGCGGCCCAACCATCTGAGCCACCCAGGCGTCCCTTAAAATTATTTTTAAATATATTTATTTGCCAGAGAGAGAGAGAGGGCACAAGCAAGGGGAGCGGCGGCAGGCAGAGCTCCCGGGGAGTCCGATGCAGGACTCGATCCCAGGACCCCTGGATCATGATTTGAGCCAAAGGCAGATGCTTAACCAACTGCGTCACCCAGGCATTCCTGAAAATGTGTGTGTGTGTGTTTTTGAAGATTTTATTTATTTATTTGACAGAGGGTGAGACACAGCGAGAGAGGGGAACACAAGCAGGGGAAGTGGGAGAGGGAGAAGCAGGCTTCCCACAGAGCAGGGAGCCCAATGCAGGGCTTGGTCCCAGGACCCTGGGATCAGGATCTGAGCTGAAGGCAGAGGCCACCCAGACGCCCCTGAAAATGTGTTTTTAACTCCGTTGCAGCACCTGGGCATTTGTTGGAAATGCAAATTCTCGGGCCCCACCCTTGATCTCTAGGGTGTGCCCGGCACATCTGTGTTTTCTCGAGACTTCCAGGTGATGCTGCTAAACTGGTAAGCTTGAAAAGCCCCGGCTGAAGATACTAATATTCACATACAGTGGGAAGCTATTGGGCCCTCCGGTCCCTGAGACCCCTGTTTCTAGAGGCTTACGCTTTGAAGAAGAACAAGGTGCTCATTAGCACAAAAGCAGCGATCATTTTTCTGGTGACAAGCTTAATCATTCAGATTGTTTTGTGCCATGGCTCCTGTGGCTCCCGTGGCCAAGTAGGTGGGTGCTCTTAGCACCTGTTCAACACTCTTTCTTGCCTAGAGGCCAGAGCCGAAGATGGCATTTTCCAGCCCCTTTACCTTGGAAGCTATGTGAGAGGGGGCCTTTGGAGGGGACACTGGAGAGAATTTGATTCCCTTTCCGAAACATAAACGGGGAGAAATGGAATGAGCGAGGCCTTTTTTCCTTCCCCGTTGTTCTCATCTGGAGCATGGATGTGATGCCGGCAGGCGCATAGCCATCTTGAAAGTAGGAGATGAAAATCGGTGTGCTCAAGACCGTGCGGCAGGAGGGGCGCCTGGTGGCTCAGGCGTTTGAGCGTCGTGCTTAAAGATGGTGTGGCAGAAAGCAGAAACACTGCTGGACAGCAGCCGTGGCCCTGACTTCTTGTCTTGGGAGAAAAATAACTCTTTTGTTTAGTCCACTGTATGTTGGGCTGCCTGTTACTTTCCACCAAATGCATTCTTTTTTTTTTTTTTTTTAAAGATTTTATTTATTGATTTGACAGGCAGAGATCACAAGTAGGCAGAGAGGCAGGCAGAGAGAGAGGGGGAAGCAGGCTCCCTGCTGAGCAGAGAGCCGGATGGGGGGCTTGATCCCAGGACCCTGAGATCATGACCTGAGCCCAAGGCAGAGGCTTAACCCACTGAGCCACCCAGGTGCCCCTCCTTTTTTCCCCCGCCAATTTAAAAATTTATTTATTTATTTGAGAGTGAGAGAGAGAGCACACGCTGGGGGCAGGAGCAGAGGGAGAGGGAGAAGCAGGGAGCCCAACATGGGACTTGACTCCAGGACTCCAGGATCATGAACAGAGCTGAAGACAGACACTTAACCAACTGAGCCACCCAGGCACCCAGCCAAATGCATTCCTAACACACATACACAGTATGTGGAGTCTATTTACTTTTCAGATCCTAAGAATAAAAAAGACAAATATATTGACTCCAAAATACAAAAAGAAAAACATAAAATAAAAATTAATATGACTATAAGATATAATATTAGAGTAGGATTATTAATTGTGAAATTCACTCTTCATACAAATGCCCGAAATATGGAAAGTAATATGTTGGTTAGATTATCTCACTTTGCAAAAATGCAAAGTGATGTATGTGTGGCGACTGCTTAGAAGGCTTGGCCCATAGCAAATTCAATGAATAGTAATCTAATAACTTGAATGACAAAACTAATGTTAAGATTTTCTATAACGGGGCGCCTGGGTGGCTCAGTGGGTTAAGCCACTGCCTTCGGCTCAGGTCGTGATCTCGGGGTCCTGGGATCGAGTCCCACATCGGGCTCTCTGCTCGGCAGGAAGCCTGCTTCCCTCTCTCTCTCTGCCTGCCTCTCCGTCTACTTGTGATCTCTCTCTGTCAAATAAATAAATAACATCTTAAAAAAAAAAAGATTTTCTATAACAAAAAATGGCATTAATGCAGGATATGGGTACATTAGAAAATGTTTTGTAAGACACGAGGTGGGACTTTTTTCATTGTCAAACATTAAGTGTGCTTTTCAGGATCATTGTAGGGCATAGCTAGAGTCTGATAACATCTATTATATTTTAAGCCAATTAAATATCCAAGCTCCTAAGATGAGAAAACTGCCACAGTGAACTTTAGGAGCAGTTAAATGGAATGATTACTTTTTTTGTTTGAACGTTGACCCTCCAGGGTAGATACTGTGAATTGTTCAATAGCGGTTCACTTCTTCCTCTAGGTTATTATCTTTCCATTATTTTGCATTGTCTGTCACTCATAGCCAAAATGAATCATGACTGATAGATAGCTTTGTTTGATTTTTAAATTATATGCATGCGAACAAAATATTTTGATAGTGGTGGTGGTTACACACCTGGATACAATTGCCCACACTCATAGAATCGTGCACTTAAAATGGGATGAATTATATGGTGTATAAATTACATCTCAAAAAAAGCAGGGTAGAAAAAGAAAAAAAAGAACATTTTTAAAAAATGTAAAGAAAAAATATCTATGTGTATTAGGATTCTCCAAAGAAATAATCAATAGGAGATGCGTGTGTGTATTACTATATTATAGTATATGTATATAATCTATATAAGGAATTGGCTCACACGGTACAGGAGGTTGGCAACACAAAATGTGCAGAGCCAATGTCTTCGTTCAAGTCCAAAGGCCAGCAGGCTGTGGTAGACCCAGGAGAAGTGATGTCCTAGCTCAAAGGCCACCAGGCTGGAGCATTCTCTCTTATTCAGGAGCGAGTCGATCTTTACTTTATCTAGACCATCGACTGATTAGATGCGGCCCACCACACGGTGGAGGCAATTTGCTTTACTCAATCTACTGACTTAAATGTTAATTATATCTAAAAACACGCTCACAGAAACACACAGAATAACATGGACACATGGCCCACTCAAGTTGACACACAAAATTAACTGTCATACCATGTATGTATTACATTAGCACAAAAGGGAAACAAAAAAGGAGGCTCTTTGCGTGATATGCCTATAAGCTTACTTTTCTTTTGTCACTGAAAAAGTTATCTATATGTATGAAAAATATTCAAACTGTAACAAAATGTCATATAATTAAAAATAAAAGCCCTAAAATTAAAATTAAGTCCTAAAATTAAAAAAGGGGCCTGACTGCCTCAGTGGAGCATGTGGCTTTTAATCTCAGGGTTGTGAGTTTGAGCCCCACGTTGGGTGCAGAGATCACGAAAAAGAAAATCTTTAAAAAAAATAGATAGATGAAAAATATAAATAAATAAATAAAGTCCTAGACCCTCTGACCAGAGTCATTCACTATTCCTGATTTCTCATTTTTGAAACATATTTTTGAAATATATTATGCTAGTAAAAGCATAACTATGTGTGTGTGTGTATGCTTGTGTGCTTTGGAGATATTAAGCCCATGTGTTAAAATAATTTGTTCTAGAACAAGACACTCCATAGCCCAGCATCCAAAGGCTAGCCTGAAGTACACAGACAATAGAGGTTCTTGCAAAGCATAGAAAGCCTTCTTCCTTCTCTGATAATAGGGTAATGCATGAGGCTGGGAGCCCTTGTGGGAAAGGGTGACGTGATTTAGAACAGCAGGCTTCAAACCGGGGTGTTGGTGCCCCTCGGGAGCCCAAAGAGAGTTTAGGAGGATCACTTTATAGCTCCTCTGCTTCTTTTTATATCTTTCTTGCCAGATTTTCTTTCCCACTGCCCTCTGCCCAGTACCCCATCTATCCATTTACAAAGGAGAGTCACACTTCTCCCCTTTGTTTTGTTTTTTAAAAAGATTTTGTTTTTAGGGGTGCCTACCTGGCTCAGTCAGTAGAGCATGGGATTCTTGATCTAGGGCTTGTGAGTTTGAGCCCCACACTGGGCGTAGAGATTATGTAAATAAATTTAAAAAGTATATATTTGAAGATTTTATTGGCAAAGAGGACCAAGTAAAACTTCTATTCTATTGTTCACTGCTTTTAAAAAATAGATGATGGTGGAAAACAAACTATTATGGTACTGATATTCTGTGGGGAAAATTTCAGAGCGAAGAAACTGTTTTAAGATGTCAATATATATGATGTGCCAACATTACATCCTTTCAGCTACTTCAAAAATGTAATTTAGGAAAAAAATGTGCAAGTATCTATACAGTATGTTGAAAATGGCTTGAGGGGTGTCTGAGTGGCTTAGTCAGTTAGGTGTCTGCCTTCAGCTCGGGTCATGATCTCAGGGGCCTGGGATTGAGCCCCACATTGGGCTCCCCCCTGCTCAGGGGAGAGTCTGCTCCCCAAGTGACTCCCCAAGTGACTGAAAAGCTTGAAGACAATTAAGAAGCGGAGAGAGGGAGCCTGGTGGCTCAGTTTTCTGGCTTAGCGGATGGCAATGGGGGAAGAGAAAATCAGAGGACTGAAGGCCTGGAGGGGAAAGAGAGTGCCATGGAGGGAACGCTAGGGAGGAGGGCCTCAGCCCACACCTGATTCTGACGAAGGGAGGGAGAGGGGTGGGCTGTAAGCTGTTGCTGCTGATGAAAGACAGCACAGAGGCAAGGGCAGGCAGAGAGCAGGCCCAGGGTGCACTCCCAGGACATTCCGGCATGCTACCTGCCATGGGGTAGATGATGGCTAGGCTTGAGGTGACCCTGCGGTGAGGTGTACAGGCAAGCCTTGGCTGGGCCTGGGTGGAGGTTGTAGCAGAAACTTCCGGAAGTCTCCAGTGCTGGGCCAAGGCGGAACCCAGCCCACAGCATATACTTGGGCAGCAGATGCTGGGAGAAAGCCCTGGGATGGGACCCAACCAGGTACCCCTTGGAGGATACCCACCCATCCCAAGCTGAAGTCCAATTTACAAGCAGGGTCAACACGGTTATGCAGACAGTGCACTGCACAAATGCATCAGGCTGAAGAGGGCTAAAATTCAGTTTTTGCTCTGGTCCAGAAGGAAATTTTTTCTAATTTGCCTTTCAGAGGGAAACTTTTGCAAATTTACATAAAGACACCCCCAATCCCCTGCCACCACCACCACAGGCTGGGGCAGATGGCCTACAAAAATGTGTATAAACTCAACATTCTTTAGTTTCTTTTCATAGTGGGAGCTCGCTCTGGGCTGCAATCTATAAGCAAGGTTCAGCCTGTAGACATACATGGTTTGGTCCATGCAGTATTTTGAAGCATAGAAAAATGTTACATAAAAATCTACATTTCCTATTTCCCTTAAAAAAATAAAACCCAGGGACGCCTGGGTGGCTCAGTGGGTTGGAGCCTCTGCCTTCAGCTCGGATCGTGGTCCCGGGGTCCTGGGATTAAGCCCCGCGTCGTGCTCTCTGCTCGGCGGGGAGCCTGCTTCCTCCTCTCTCTCTGCCTGCCTCTCTGCCTACTTGTGATCTCTGTCTGTCAAATAAATAAATAAAATCTTAAAAAAAAATAATAAAATAAAACCCAGAGGGCACCTGGGTGGCTAAGTGGGTTAAAGCCTCTGCCTTCGGCTCAGGTCATGATCTCAGGGTCCTGGGATCTAGCCCTGCACTGGGATCTCTGCTCAGCAGGGAGCCTGCTTCCTCCTCTCTCTCTGCCAGCCTCTCTGCCTACTTGTGATCTCTGTCAAATAAATAAATAAAATCTTAAAAAAAAAAAAAGTTAAAAAAAAAAAATAAGACCCAGAGAGGCGCCTGGGTGGCTCAGTCGTTGGGCGTCTGCCTTTAGCTCAGGTCACGATCTCCCTCTCTCACTCCCCCTGCTTGTGTTCCCTCTCTTGCTATGTCGTTCTCTGTCAAATTAATAATAGTAATACCCAGGAATAAATGATAGCTCTTCATTCCCACATGGCAACCAAATGCTGCTGCCAGTGGCTAAGTACATGGTCTCCATTTTTCCCCAGTCCCCACCATTCCCTGTTGTCTCCAGCTAGCTGGGTTCACTCATTTGCTTTACCTTCTTGACCCCTATATGAACCCTTTGTGCTCACTACTATGCCGTGCTATGCCTTGCTCTCCTCATTCAGTCATCTCTCTCAGAGATGGTTCTCTATGCAGAGAGCTGCCTCATCTTTTAAATGGCTATGGTGACCGTTTGAACGTCCCTTTGTGTCTCTTAGAGCCTTCCCTATTAATGAACATTGAGGTTGTAGCCAACTTCTTGCTGCTACAAATAGTGCTGTAGTGAATATAGTGATATCCTTACTCCTGCTTTATTTTTAAAAAATTTTTTTAAAGATTTTTTATTTATTTCACAGAGAGAGAGATCACAAGTAGGCAGAGAGGCAGGCAGAGAGAGAGGGGGGAGCAGGCTCCCTGCTGAGCAGAGAGCCCAATGTGGGGTCCGATCCCAGAACCCTGGGATCATGACCTGGGCCAAAGGCAGAGGCTTAACCCACTGAGCCACCCAGGAGCCCCGTTGCTCCTGCTTCAGACATAGATGATAGTGTGCCAGAATGGGCTTGTATTTGCTCCAGAGAACCAATTGTTCAAAATTCAGGAATTTTTTTTTTTAAGATTTTATTTTATTTTTTATTTTTTCCCAAAGATTTATTTATTTACTTTAGAGAGAGAGAGAGCCAGTGAGCATGAGTGTGCATGTGCATGCACAAGTAGGGGGAGGGGCAGGAGGAGAGGGAGAGAAGCACACTCCCTGCTGAGCACAGAGTGGGGCTCTGGGGCTCAATCCTAAGACCCTGAGACCGTGACCTGAGCCGAAACGAAGAGTTGGTCACTCAGTGGACTGAGCCATGCCCGTGCCCCTAAAGGTTTAAGTAATCTCTATACTCAACATGGGGCTCAAACTTAATCTCAAACCCTGAGATCAAGAGTTGCGTGCTCCACCGACTGAGCCAGCCAGGGGCCCTCAAAATACCGGAATCTTTAAGAGCAAGTTGTTAAAATGTAGGTTGCTTAAAAGCAGCTATGGTAGAAATATTTCCACCACAGGAGCTGGCAAATGCTACAAATCAGGATGTTTTCCCTGTCCTGGAAAGCCCTTCACCAGCACATCACTGCCAAAGGGGAGGCTGAAGCGGTTCAAAGGTCAGGAGTCAGAGCGCAGGGCCAGTTTGCACCAAGAAGTCAGAACAGGCTTTGGCCAGAGAGGGGGAACTTGTAGGTCAGGGAAGGAATTGAGATCTGGACAGCTGATTGACTTTTTCCCAAACTATGCACCCTCTGAAGTAAAACCAGGGCTCTATGAGGGTGGGGATTCTTTTTTTTTTATTTTTATTTTTTTAATTTGACAGAGAGAGATCACAAGTAGGCAGAGAGGCAGGCAGAGAGAGGGCAGGGGGAAGCAGGCTCCTTGCTGAACAGAGAGCCTGATGCGGGGCTTGATTCCAGGACCCTGGGATCATGACCTGAGCTGAAGGCAGAGGCTTTAACCTACTGAGCCACCCAGGTGCCCCTTTTTAAATTTCTTTTAAAAGATTTTATTTATTTATTTATTTTACAGAGAGTGGGAGAGAAAGTGAGAGCACAAGCAGGGGGAGCAGCAGAGGCAGAGGGCGAAGCAGACTCCCTGCTGAGCAGGGAGCCCAACGAGGGACTTGATCCCAGGACTCCAGGATCATGACCTGAGCCAAAGGCAGATGCTTAACCTACTGAGCCACCCAGGTTCCCCAAGTGTGGGGATTCTTAGTCATATAAGGTGCTGGCCAATCTTGCTTTAATACCCAACACACTGGTTCCTAGGACAAGTGCTATCACCTAGAGCTCAGCTCAGAGATTATGACACAAGCTCAAAGATTCCTCCCCTGATTGTGGTAGTGATCAAATCGGAAAATGAATGCAAATATTTGGGAAAGCGTGAAATAGCCTCCCAAAATATTCGGCGAGTGTTAGGAAATGCCCGAGTAGTGATTTCCACTACAATAATCATCACCCTCACAAGGGAAAATCAAACCCTGCTTGGTCCCGGCCCAGTAAAATGGCAACATGCAATGCTTCGTCCCGGTCCAGACTTCTTGGCCATCATTTCATACCCCCAGGAAAGGAAAGACACAGGATTAGGAAAAACAGAAGGTCTCCAGCATTATCGATGACCGTATTCGTGGAGATTAAAGAGGCAGTTTGTCCTCATAGGATTGTGAACTCGGTGATTTTCACAGCAGGACTCAGCCACATTGGGGGGTAATGCACATGGGACATGAAAATGTCTAAGGCAGGTGTTTCTGATTCATGACTCTCTTTTCTCGTCAGATCTCGGTGACTTTCCATCCAGGTCCAGGTCCTGGCACTCTCCCCCCTTGGTCCTGCAGACATCTAGATAGGTCAAAGAATCTGCTCCCCCCCTTTCTTCCCAGATTCCTTCCTCAAGGGTCCCCCAGCCCCTGCACTGGTCAATGCTAGGAGCTCTCCCTTCCTTCCTTTCCTCCCTCCCTCCCTCCCTTCCTTCCTTCCTTCCTTCCTTGCTATTTTCTTTATTTATTTGACAGAGAGACACAAGTGAGAGAGAGAGAACACAAGCAGGGGGAGTGGGAGAGGGAGAAGTAGGCTCCCCGCTGAGCAGGGAGCCCGATGTGGGGTTCAAGCCCAGGACCCCAGGATCATGACCTGAGCCGAAGGCAGATGCTTAATGACGGAGCCACCCAGGCGCCTCATCTAGCAGTTCTTTCTTGATGTGTGACTTGTCCCCACGCAGTAGGGACTTGACAGCAGCCCGTGCTGGGCGAGAAAGCAGGCGCCAATTTCGGCAGCTCCCACCCGAAATCAGGGCCGGAAAACCAGACTATAGCTTCTCTAACCACTCAGAGAGAGGCCGCTCCAGGGGTGCCGTCGGCTGGGGTTCCCAAATGTGAGTTCAGGTGGCTTAAAATGTCCCCCCACATGATGAGACGGAGGCAGGGGCAGTGCCTGATGAAGGCGGCTACTCGAGAGGGGATGAGCACTGTGTGCGGTTGCTGGGTGTCACAGGCAGGCCTTTGCTTCCTTCCTGTCAGCCACAGGGGCGCACATGGCGGAGAGACCAGAGGCAGGAAGGGAGGGACACTCCAACTCCACGACCCTGTAGCAATCAGGTTAAAATGCTTAACTGGAGGGCGTCATGATGCTGAGCGGTGGCGTGATTTCCGGACAGCCCCATCCCCTCTTGTTCTCGTCCCTCCTCCCTTTCACCTGCATCCAACATGGTGCTTGAACCCACAGCCCTGAGATCAAGGGTCCCTTGTCCCACTGACTGAGCCAGCCAGGCACCCTGAAACTGATCTATTTTTTTTTTTTAAGATTTTTTTTTTTAAATTTATTTGACAGATCACAAGTAGGCAGAGAGGCAGGCAGAGAGAGGAGGAGGAGGCAGGCTCCCTGCTGAGCAGAGAGCCCGATGTGGGACTCGATCCCAGGACCCTGAGATCATGCACGACCCAAGCCGAAGGCAGAGGCTTCAACCACTGAGCCACCCAGGTGCCCCAACTGATCTATTTTTTAATGTCAAGAGGTATAGAGACCAGTGAACAATGTAATACATTGTAAACAAGAAGCAACAGTCCTAGATCCCTTTTCCTTCTCAATGTAACAGCATGAAGAGTCCAGCTCAGCTCTCCCCACTTTCAAATAACACCGTCGCAGAGTTCGCATTCTCCTGTCGCAGCAACGGCTAACATTCTTCACATTCTTAACAGGGCATTTTTGGCCACTCGGGATTCTGATTTGAAAGCCTTGCCCTAAACTTGTTTCAATCTATCTTTGATTCAGAAATGCTCTGATTATTTCCATAGCAGCTGCCTTAATTAATGACGGTGATCAGACTGAATGAAAGAGGAAATTAATAAACCCTTCCCTGGCCACGTTCATAAAAGAGAAGAATGCTAAAAGGCACTAATGGCTTGATAAGGAGCTCTCACCTCCTTGGGGCTTTCAACCTGCAGTCACACCCCGAAACATCACCCCGAGACTGTCACATATGCCCAGAGTTCTCGACTGAGTTCCTCCTAGAAAATAGAGCCTTCAAACTGCATGAGGTTGAACCCCAAGAAACATGGGCTGGTTAAAAAAAACAAACACACAAACAACCACTTTGCACATAGACTTCCCAGTTGCATGGTCTTGTAATGGATTGTTGTGTTATGTTATTTTTTCATGCTGTTTTGTCATGTTTTACAGTGTATTTTATTTGTTTGTTATCTACCTTATAAGAATGAAAACTCCGAGGTCAGGGGTCTGGCATTGTTCCCAGCAAGTATTCATAATATGTTTTGGGAATGAATTAATGAGTGATCTCTTTAATATCAAAAAACCAAAGCATTTAAAGAAAGAAAAATCTGAATTAAAAAGTGGATTGTTACAGTGAGAAATAGGAGATGAAATATCTGAAAATATCTTTGATATATCCTTGAGTAGGGGAATGGTTCTGTACAGTACGGTATATTCACGTTTTGGATTATGGGATCATTTAGAACATGTTAGGTTGAATGTAACAGAGAATCTAATACTGACTGGCTGAGGGGATTACTGGAGACCGTTGTTTCTCATCTTGCAAAAATCCTTGGCAACATGGGCTTTTGGTTGGGTTTGGTTCAGGGGCTTGATGTTTTTCCTGAAGGACAAGGTGTCTTTCTTTCTTTTTTTTTTTTTTAGAGACTTTATTTATTCACTTGACAGAGAGAGACAGTGAGAGAGGGAACCCAAGTAGGGGGTGCTGGGAGAGGGAGAAGCAGGTTTCCCATGGAGCAGGGAGCCCAATGCGGGGCTCGATCCCAGGACTTTGGGATCACGACCTGAGCCACAGGCAGGCACCTAGCAACTGAGCCACCCAAGTGCCCTAAGGACAAGGTTCCTTTCAATTTGTCTGGTCTTTCTCCTTTGACAGCAGCTAGACACAGAAGATCGCTTCCAATTCCATGAGCCCAAAGTGCCCGTCAAAGTTACAGCAGTTAGGATTTTATTTTATGATTTAGTTATGTTCAAACAGGGAGGGAGAGAGTTCCTCTTCCAGATGTCCCAGAAAATCGAGCCTCTCACTAGCTTAACTCGAGCCCAGTGCCCATCCTTGACCTAAGAATGAGAGCCAGGAGAATGGCTCACACGGATTAACCTGGGTCTATGCCGTAGGCCTGTTCCTAGAGCTGGGTGCCCACAGCTTTCCATAAGGTAGTGCAGGGGAAGGGTGGTGTCCAGAATGAAATTCAAGCATTTTCCAAAGAAAATGGAACAAAGATATGATCTATTTTCCATGGTTAAATGATTACATTGATGTAAAAAAAAATACAAAAAAATGAAAAACACCACACACTATTTTTTATGGTTGCATATGTATCCATGTAAATACATACAAAGAATTCTGGAAGGATCTACTGCAAACTTACAGTAGTGGTCATTTTTGGGGAGGGTCCCAAGATTAGGAATTTTAGTTAAAGGGCTGTTTTATTATTATTATTTTTTTAACTTATTATTACTTTAAAAAATAGGGCTATTTTAAATTTTACCTAGAAAAATGATCCTCAATCACATGCAATTCTGCCCTCCCACAGGAGGCAAAGTGTCCAGATATTTTTGGTTGTCACAAGGGGTGTGGGGGCAAGGGTGTGGGGGAGGGGGAAGGGCTTCTGGCATCTGCTGGGTGGAGGCCAGGGATCCTGCTGAAAACACAGGGAGCACAGAGTCTTCTTCACAACCGAGAGTTGTCTAGCCTGAACTGCCAGTAGTGCTGAGGACGTTGAGAAACCCTGGTCTGTCTATCCAGAATGTTATACTTTTTTTTTTTTTTTTAAGATTTTATTTATTTATTTGGCAGACAGAGATTTCAAGTAGGCGGAGAGGCAGGCAGAGAGAGAGGAGGAAGCAGGCTCCCTGCTGAGCAGAGATCCTGATGCGGGGCTTGATCCCAGGACCCTGAGATCCTGACCTGAGCCAAAGGCAGAGGCTTTAACCCACTGAGCCACCCAGGTGCCCCTAGAATGTTATACTTTTTCTTTTTTTTTTTAAGATTTTTATTTATTTCTTTGACAGACAGAGATCACAAGCAGGCAGAGAGGCAGGCAGAGAGAGAAGGAGGGGAAGCAGGCTCTGAGCAGAGAGCCCGATGTGGGGCTCGATTCCAGGACCCTGGGATCATGACCTGAGCCGAAGGCAGAGGCTTAACCCACTGAGCCACCCAGGAGCCCCTGTTATACTTTTTATAAGGAGATGGGATTCAAGTTTTACTTGCATAGTGACACGTTGATTTTATTTTTATTTTTTTAAGATTTTATTTATTTATTTGACAGAGAGAAAGATCACAAGCAGTCAGAGAGAGAGCAGGAAGCAGGCTCCCTGATGAGCAGAGAGCCTGATGTGGGGCTCGATCCCAGGACCCTGAGATCATGACCTGAGCTGAAGGCAGAGCCTTAACCCACTGAGCCACCCAGGTGTCCTGATTTTTTTTTTTTTTTTTAAAGATTCATTTATTGGGGCACCTGGATGGCTCAGTTGGTTTAGTGACTGCCTTCGGCTTGGGTCATGATCCTGAAGTCTCAGGATTGAATCCCACCTCTGGCTCCCTGCTCAGCAGAGTGTCTGCTTCTCCCTCTGACCCTCCCCCTTCTCATACTCTCTCTCTCTCATTCTCTGTCTCTCAAATAAATAAAATCTTTAAAAACATTTTATTTATTTGACAGAGAGACAGACAGACAGCGAGAGAGGGAACACAAGTAGGGGGAATGAGAGAGGGAGAAGGAGGGATCCCAGGACCCTGGGATCATGACCTGAGCCCAAGGCAGAAGCTTAACTGACTGAGCCACCCAGGTGCCCCTAACAAGTTGATTTTTTAAAAAAGGATGTCGGGACGCCTGGGTGGCTCAGTTGGTTAAGCAGCTGCCTTCGGCTCAGGTCATGATCCCAGCGTGCTGGGATCGAGTCCCACATCAGGCTCCTTGCTCATCGGGGAGCCTGCTTCTCCCTCTGCCTCTGCCTGCCATTCTGTCTGCCTGTGCTTGCTCTCTCTCCCTCTCTCTCTCTGACAAATAAATAAATAAAATCTTAAAAAAAAAAAATAAAAAAGGATGTCGTGGATGCCATGATGTGGCGTCCATATACCCCTTCAGGACCAGTCACTTATTCCCCCAGCGGAGGCCGGGAGTTTTGGCTGCTGATGACTCACAGTTCTAGTGAATTCTTCAGAAATTGCCCTTAGCTTAAAGGAAGCTGCTCTAAGATGACAAGTTCTCTTCAAGGGCAGCCTTCATCCTTGAGAGCCCTCAGCACTCTTGACATGGTGAGACAATAATTCTTTGTCCTGGGGACCAGCCTGGGGGCTCAGCAGCATCTCTGGCCTCTTCCCACTAAACACCCAGTAGCACCCCTCCTGCAGCAGCAACAACCATACTGTCTCCAGACATGGCTGAGTGTTCTCTGGGGGCCAAATCGGCACCCTCCCTGCATTAAGGACCACTGCCGGGTCCAATGCCTGGTTGAGGCAAGGATACAAAGGCCAAGCAGCCAGCCTCCCTTCCTGAGCTTGTCTGAGGGCCATCTCCCCTTTATGGCCCCACAGGGGGTTGGCTGAGGCTTCCACTGCAATTGCCTCCTAATTCGATTTCTCCCTCGCCACCCCTAGCTCCCCTCACCCCTTCACAGGTGTCGTTTGCAAGAACTCTTCCCAGTAAACCGTCTACCTGCAAACCTCCCTCCCAGAATCTGTTCCCTGGGACTGAACAGGTCCAGGACTGAGATCAAGGCAGCAGAGGGCTTGAATGACTTCTAGAAGGAACCACTGCAGGTAAGAAGTAGAGCTAAGACTGCAGCCTGCCTCCTTATTCCAGAAATGGTCTCAAGCATTCAACTTCACGACCTTCGTCTTCACATTCGGCTCCGCTGACCCCAGAGGGAGCCTGGCTTTCCCACCCCCACTACTACCCCATGTGTGTTTCTGTAATTGAAGGAGCAGAAGAAAAATGCATAGAATGTGAAACCTGGTGGCATTACCTCAATTCCTTTTTCTTTATTGCTCCTGAGCTACATACCTTACAGACAAGCTTGTCTGCAAACTTTCAACCAGCTGACAAGCAGCAAGTCCAAACATGTAGACATTTCAACTACAGGTAATTAACACAACTGCTTAAAGGCCTCTGTTCAGAAAATGTTTTCCTTTGGATAAAAATATGGATGTCAGATGAAAGGCCCATAGAAACATCATGGTTGGGACGAGGTCATTGCTCAGTGGGAGGGTTCATTGCTAACAATACCGGACAGTTAGGGATGTTAGAAGGCCCTGGTCTGTTGTGAGAGCTCTTACAATAGCAAAATAATTAATAATAATGATGATATACATTATTTTAATCATTATATGGTATATACTAACAATAAGCATTAATTAAGCCATTGCTATATGCCAGGCACAACATGTCTTATATATACATATTAAAAAAAAATTTTTTTTAAGATTTTATTCATTTGGGACGCCTGGGTGGCTCAGTCAGTTAAGCGTCTGCCTTCAGCTCCGGTCATGATCCTAGGGTCCTAGGATCGAGTCCCACATTGGGCTCCTTGCTCAGCAGGGAGCCTGCTTCTCCCTCTGCCTGCTCTTCCCCCTGCTTGTGGTCTCTTTTTCTCTCTCTGTTAAATAAATAAATAAAATCTTAAAAAAAAAAAAAAAGATTTTATTCATTTGGCAGAGAGAAAGTGAGCACAAGTAGGGGGAGCAGCAGGCAGAGGGAAAGGGAGAAGCAGGCTCCCCACCAAGTGGGGAGCCCAGTGTGGAACTCAGTCCCAGGACCCTAAGATCACGACCTGATCAGAAACCAAGAGTCATGGGGCACCTGGATGGCCATCGGCTCAGGTCATGATCTCAGGGTTCTGGGATCAAACCCCGAATCGGTTCTCTGCTCAGCAGGGAGCCTGCTTCCCCCTCTCTCTCTGCCTGCCTCTCTGCCTACTTGTGATCTCTCTCTCTCTTTGTCAAATAAATAATCTTTAAAAAAGAAAAAAAGGAAAAAAAACCCAAAAGTCAGATGCTCAGCTGACTGCTCCACGCAGGTGCCCTACTGTTCGTTATATCTTTTTTTTTTTTTTAAAGATTTTATTTATTTGTCAGAGAGAGAGAGGGAGAGAGAGCGAGTGCAGGCAGACAGAATGGCAGGCAGAGGCAGAGGGAGAAGCAGGCTCCCTGCCGAGCAAGGAGCCCAATGCGGGACTCGATCCCAGGACGCTGGGATCATGACCTGAGCCAAAGGCAGCTGCTTAACCAACTGAGCCACCCAGGCGTCCAAGTTCGTTATATCTTAAAAGGAGAACATAATTACTGATCAGTGATGCATTTTCAAGCACTGAAACTGGCGACTTTCCTGTAACACATAAGTATATTATTCAACTACAGATCCTTCAAGTGTCCCACTTTTTTTTTCCAGCCGTGCGTTATACGCAAAGAAGCAGGGGCTTTGATCCTTTACTCAGTGTTTAACATTCTGCAGCACAGCCCGTCTCAAGGAGTGTTGCAAGAACTGGAACTGACTTTGTCACCGGTCTCTGTGCTCAGAAACCCTGACTTGGGTTTTGTACTGCTTTGTTTTTGCTTTACCACTGCCGGGCAGGATCTGATCAGGTTGAACTTCCTGTAGTATAATTCACAGAAAAGTTATTTATGGCTTCTTAATCTTCCTGATCTAAAGTAGCAACTTAGGGTAAAGGAAGAGTGTGCAGAGGAAGTGGAGCACAGAAAAGAAAAAAAGAAAGAAAGAAAGAAAGAAAGGAAGAAAGGAAGACAGAAAGAAAAAGAGGAGAAAGAGAAAAGAAATAAAAGCCCAGGGCGATGGTCATTTATGGGATGTTCTTTATGGGAAGAAAGTATTCAAAATCATAGGCTGAGTTAGTATATTGTATTTAATGTCACATTAAATAGATTGTATTAATTTATTAATGTTTTGTTATATTAACAATTTAATTTATGTAATATCTAATTTATATAATTTAATTATTAAATTTATTATTAATTAATTTATCAATGTCACATTAAATAGATTTTAAAATCTAACAGAGGGAGTTAAAAAACAAAATAACACTTAGTTCTGAGATTGAAAACTTGCTCCCTCCCTTTTAGGTACGTTCAAGAAGTTTAGCCGAGTGGCCTGGAGTCCCATTGCCTAGGTCTAAATCCTACTCCTGCCATTTCCTAGTTTACTTGAATTAATACATGTAGGGCTTTGAGGGGTGCTTGGCTCTTAGTAAACACTCATAAATGTCATATAATAATAATGTGATTATAATAATAATAATAATTTTAGCTATCATTGTTTTAGAGGGATACTTCTTTTCCTCGAATTTTGATTCAACTCAATCACACATAGGCTTAGTCCTTTCTAGGTGCCCAAAGTTGTGTTCCATTGGATAAAACTCAGTTGTGGATAACATCAGGCTACATTGTGTGCTTGGGGTTGAATCCCCTGGAGCCACCTTTTTTTTTTTTTTTTTTTTAAGATTTACTTATTTATTTGATAGAGAAAGCAGGAGAGCACAAGCAGTGGGAGTGTTAGAAGCAGGCTCACCGATGAGCCAGGAGCCTGATGCAGAACTCGATTCCAGGACCCTGGGATCATGACCCGAGCTGAAGGCAGTCACTTAGCCAACTGAGCCACCCAGGCACCCCTGGAGCCACCATTTTTATGTGAGTTGTATGTTGGGCCGGGAGAGCAAGCAGGCCCAAGAAGACTTTGAATGATCACGTGAGCGCGTGGTATCTAAACAGTGATGAGTGTGATTACCATGGTTCGTTTGTAGATAAAACAGGAGCAGATTCCAAATCTACTATGTTACTGGGTTGAATGGTGTCCCTCAGAAATTCATGTCTACCTGGAACCTGAAATTGGGACTTATTTCCTATGGGAAATAAGGTGTTTGCAGATGTTAGCAAGTTAAAGCAAGGTGATTCTGAATGAGGTTGTGCCCTCAATACAAAATGACTGGTATGTTGGTATGTTGGTAAGAAGAGAGAAATTTGGACAAAGAGGCCCAGACACAGAGTGGAAAAGGCCACGTGAAGACAGAGACAGAGATTGGAGGGATGCATCTACAAGCCATGGGACAATAAGGATTCCCAGCACCAACCAGAAGCTAACAGTGGCTGAGAAAGATTCATCCTTGGAGTCTTTCAAGGGAGCACCGCCTGCTGATGGCGTGATTTCTGTCTTCTGGCTTCCAGAACTGTGAAAGAATAAACTTCTGTTGTCTGAAACCACCAAGTTTGTGGTCATTTGTCACTGCAGTCCTAGGCAACTCACACTCATCATAAGAGAAATGAAAATTAACATGATACCGACGGGCCATTTCTAACCTGCCAATTTTTAAAAAAGATTTTATTTATTTATTTGTCAGAGAGAGGGATCACAAGTAGGCAGAGAGGCAGGCAGAGAGAGGGGGAAACAGGCTCCCCACTGAGCAGAGAGCCCGACGTGGGGCTTGATCCCAGGACCCTGAGATCATGACCCGAGCTGAAGGCAGAGGCTTAACCCACTGAGCCACCCGGGTTCCCCTAACCTTCCATTTTGATAAAGATCAAAAAGTCTGATAAAGATGGGTTGGGGACTTTTTTTTTCTTTTGTACTTTTTGAATGCTGCAAACAATTAAAATTTAAATTTAAAAAATGAACATATTGGGGTGCCTGGCTGGCTCAGTCGGTGGAGCACGCAATTCTTGATCTTGGGGTTGTGAGTTCAAGCCCCACACTGGATGTAGAGCTTACTTAAAAAAAAAAAAAAACAGATATATTAAACAAACAAACAAATAATATTTTAAAAATTAAAAAATTGAGGCACCTGGGTGGTTCAGTCATTTAAGTGACCAACTGTTGATTTTGGCTCAGGTCTTGATCTGAGTTCCAGTCATGAGTTCAAACCCCACATTGGGTTCCATGCCCAGCATGGAGCCTACTTTAAAGCAAATAATTAAGGGTTGCCTGGGTGGCTCAGTGGGTTGAAGCCTCTGCCTTCGGCTCAGGTCATGATCCCGGGGTCCTGGGATCGAACCCCGCTCAGTAGGGAGCCTGTTTCCTCCTCTCTCTCTGCCTGCCTCTCTGCCTACTTGTGATCTCCATTTGTCAAATAAATAAATAAAATCTTTAAAAACAAACAAACAAAAAACCCCCAAATAATTAAATAAAAAGAAAGGAAGGAGGGAGGAAGAAAGGAAGGAAGAGAGAAGAGGACAAATTCTTTCACTAACACATTTTTTGCACAGCCAGTGAGCTAAGTTTGGGTTTTTGTTTTTAAATCATCAGGGGAAAAAAATCTAAAGAATAACTTTTTTGATACATGAAAATTACATAAAATTCAAGTTTCAGTGTCCACAAATAATGAGAATTGAAAGTCAGCCACGCTCATTCATTTGTGTTTTGGGCCTACCATTGCAGAGCTGAGACACAGAGGAAAAGGTGGCACAAAGCCTAAAATATTTATTTGGCCCTTTATGTAAAGTTTTTAGATTCTTGTTCTAATGATGATGATGATTATTTTTTTTTTAAATATTTTTTTGTTTGTTTTTTATTTTTATTTATTTATTTATTGGTCAGAGAGAGAGAGAGAGAGAGAGAGAACACAAGCAGGCAGAGCAGCAGGCAGAAGCAGAGAGAGAAGCAGGCTCCCTGCTGAGCAAGGAGCCCGATGTGAGGCTCGATCTCAGGACCCTGGGATCATGACCTGAGCCGAAGGCAGAGGCTTTAATCCACTGAGCCACCCAGGCGCCCCATTTTTTAAGATTTTATTTATTGGGGCACCTGGGTGGCTCAGTCGGTCTGCCTTAAGCTCAGGTCATGATCCTGGGGTCTCTATCAAATAAATAGATAAGATATTTTTTAAAAATGTTTATTTATTTTTGAGAGGGAGGGAGAGAGGGAGAGGCAGAAAGAGAGAGAGTGAACATGGGAAAGGGGAGCAGGCAGAGGGAGAAGCAGGCTCCCCACTGAGCAGGGAGCCTGACACAGGGCTGGATCCCAGGACCCTGAGATCGTGACCTGAACCGACGGCAGAGGCTTAACCCACTGAGCCACCCAGGTGCCACCTAGAAGAGGCTATTTAATATTAAATGGGTATCCCATCAGAACTTTTTTTTTTTTTTTTTTTAAGTAAACCCTACACCCAATGTAGGGCTTGAACTCATGAGCTGGAGGTGAAGGGTCACATGCTCTACTGACAGAGCCAGTCAGACAACCCCCCCATAAGGACTTTTCTTTTTTAAGGACTTTTAAAAATTAAACAGCTCATGAAAAACTCCAAAGTAAACTAGGAATGTTCTTGCTTTTTCTTAAAGAACATTAGAAAAGCCAGGGCTTCTGTAAACTTAAATTTAAGACCTTTGCCTCACCTGTTGGTCTTTCTGTTCTTTAAGCCAGCAAGGCCGCCGTCGGAATGAGAACGGATCCCAACCCCCTTTCCCTTATCTTATTCAAAATTTAAAGTATTTGATGTTAACAAAAAAACCAAAATGACCTAGAACGACACTTAAGTTTTACTAAAACTGAATCAAAGCTTCCTGTTTTTGTTGTTTTGATAGTGGGAAGAGCAGTTTATCACCAAAAGAACAAGTTTAAAGGGATACCTGATCCCTTGAAAGTTCAGTGCTTGGTTTATGAGAGAAAACAGGCCCATGTAAAAAGTTAGGTAATAATAGGACGGTCAGTAGCTGTATTTTTCAAACTTTTGGACAACGATCCATAGTAAAACGGAAATTTTATACTATGACCCAGCATACATGTGTTTACACACATACTGAAATAAATGCATTGTTTTTGACATATGTCATTTAGTGCATTCTGGTACTTTCTATGTTGTTCCATCATTTAAAAAAATATGATGTATTTATTTATTTATTTAAAGATTTTATTTCTTTAAGTAATCTCTACACCCATCCTGGGGCTCAAACTCACAACCCTGAGATCAGGAGTCACGCACTCACTCCACTGACTGAGCCAGCCAGGCGTCCCCCTGCTCCCCTTTATTTTCTGTTCCATTTTGGTCTAGTCTAGTCTGCTTATAAATAAAATATTAGTCATAACCCAGAAATTAATTTTTTTAAAGATTTATTTATTTATTTTACAGACAGAGATCACAAGGAGGCAGAGAGGCAGGCAGGGAGAGAGGAGGAAGCAGGCTTCCCGCCGAGCAGAGAGCCTGATGTAGGGCTGGATCCCAGGACCCCGGGATCATGACCCGATCCGAAGGCAGAGGCTTAACCCACTGAGCCACCCAGGCTCCCTAAAAATAAAATCTTAAAAAAAAAAAAAAAAAAGTGGGCTAGGGGCATGTGTGTGTCTGTGTGTGTGTGTGTGTGTGTATGCATGAGAGAGAGAGAGAGAGTTGTCACCGGCAGCTCTAGTTCCTGCCCAATGCTGTGCTAGTTACAACCTGTTTTTTTAAACACCATTAAAGTGGGTGCCTGCATGGCTCAGTCAGTTAAGTGTGTCAGCATGGCTCACAGTTAAGCCTACTTGTGATCTTTCTCTTTGTGTCAAATAAATAAAATATTTTAAAAATATTTTATTTTTTTAAAGATTTTATTTATTTATTTGACACACATCACATCACATGACATCACAAATAGGCAGAAAGGCAGGCAGAGGGGGAGGGGGAAGCAGGCTCCCTGCCCAGCAGAGAGCCCAATGCGGGGCTCGACCCCAGGACTCTAAGATCTTGACCTGAGCTGAAGGCAGAGGCTTAACCCACTGAGCCACCCAGGCGCCCCAATGATTTTATTTATTTTATTATTATTATTATTATTTTTAAAAAATATTTTTATTTATTGGACAGAGAGAGAGATCACAAGTAGGCAGAGAGGCAGGCAGAGAGAGAGAGGAAGGGAAGCAGACTCTCCGCAGAGCAGAGAGCCCGATGTGGGCCTTGATCCCAGGACCCTGCAATCATGACCTGAGCCGAAGGCAGAGGCTTTAACCCACTGAGCCACCCAGGCACCTCCAAAGATTTTATTTTTAAGTAATTTCCACACCTAACGTGGAGCTTGAACTCACAACCCGGAGACCAGGAGTCTCCCATTCCACCCACTGAGCCAGTCAGGTGGCCCCCAAGCTTTCCCGGAGGAGGTAATTGGCCATGCTTGAGCCACAATTCTCTCTCCTAGAGTTGGTCTATAAGGACTGAAGGTGGGTGAAAGACAGTTTACACAGGAAAAATATGGGTAGTATTATCCAGAGAAGAGGAGGGCTACCTAAGCACAGTCAGTAGAGGGGCACCTGGCTGGCTCAGTCCGTAGAGCATGGGGCTCTTGATCTCAGGATTGTGAGTTTAAGCCCCGTATTGGGTGGAGAGTTTACTTAATAAACAAAATAAAATAAAATAACATATATAGTAGAGATGTGCACAGTGTGATGTCTGAGATGATCTAAATGATCTAACTGGTGTTTAAGATGACTGAGGCAAAAATATCAGGAGGGATAAGTACGCAGGGATTTGTTAACAGTAGTTCTCTAAAAGGCAGGATTGCCAGAAAAACGTTCACATTTTACTTTATCCCCTTCTGTGTCATTTGCACTCATTACCACAAATGTCTTGCTTTTAGAACCAAAATATTTTAAAAGCAATAAAAAAATTCTTATCTTAAGAAAAAAACTCAGAATATCTAGAAAAGGCAAATCCGCAAAGACAGAAAGTAGCTTAGTGGTTGCCTGGGGCTGGGGGTAGGAATAGGGATTAAAGAGAAGCAGCTGAGGGGTTCCTGGGTGGCTTTGCTGGTTAAGCATCTGCTTTCAGCTTGGGTCGTTGTCCCAGGATCTTGGGATCAAGCCCGGTGTCAGGCTTCCTGCTCATCAGGGAATCTCCTTTCTCTTCTTGGGCTCTAAGATGCAGGTTTTTTGTTTGTTTGTTTTGTTTTTTAGGATTTTATTTATTTATTTATTTGACAGAGAACGAGATCACAAGTAGGCAGAGAGGCAGGCAGAGAGAGAGGAGGAAGCAGGCTTCCCGCTGAGCAGAGAGTCGATGCGGGGCTTGATCCAGGACCCTGGGATCATGACCTGAGCCGAAGGCAGAGGCTTGAACCCACTGAGCCACTCAGGCGCCCCTATGATGCAGTTCCTAAAAACCGTGTAACTTCGCCTGGCTCCAATCTTCCAGCCATCCCCAGTCTCCGTGGTTTCTGACAGCATGTTCTTGATCACATCCGCAAATTCTCTCAGTCCTTGGGAATGTAATTCATCAGGTTTTAAAACTTTCTGACAAGGTGAATAAGGTAAGGAAGCCCCAGAGCTGAGCGTTTTCCCAGGGCCTTAGAACCTCTCCCCTTCGTGTGTGATTCTCCCCTGAGTACTTCTCCTTTTGTCTGTGTTTACATTTTGTGATTTCTTAAAAGTGAGTTCCTAGGCAACAGAGAGAGCTGGGGTGGTTGTGGTGCCCTGGGAGCTAGGACTTGGGCACTGCACTGCTGATGCAGTACCCCCCGCCCAACTATGCTGCTCCTAGCAGCAGATGTTCATGCTTTAGTCTATCGAGCAACCTCTCCTCTTTCTGGAAATTATGCCCCAGGTTTTCGGGGGGATTTCCCCTCCCCCAGTCAGTCTCTCTGGTTCCAGTGGGGCTGACCCCCACCCTTGGGCTCTAAGAATAAGCAAGTGACTCAGCTCTGCCTGGACACCAGCCTGGCTCATCTTAGGCCCTGGGGATCGGCTCACAGATGGGCATGTGACCCAAGGCCGTCCAGTGAGAGTCGGTTCTGGGATGTTTACTAGAAATAATGGAAAACTAGTGCTCTTTTTTTTTCACCATGATGTGATCAGATGTAGGGGTTGTATCTGCTAAGGGCCACTGTATGGGGAAGGCCTATCAAAGAATGAAACTGTACAGCGTTGGTGGTAGAGTGGGGAGGTTAACTGCCTTCCAAGAATGAAGCCAACACACAGGAAACAGACCAGGAGATGAATGATGAGAGAGTCCTGACTCACTGTCTGGATCCATTCATACCTGAACTTGGTGCTACCTGTGACCTTTGCAGTCAGGTGAGCCTGTGAGTTCTCACAGTTGAATTTGGGTTTCTTTCTTTCTTTCTTTCTTTCTTTTTAAAGATTTTCTTTATCTGAGAGAGAGTGCAGGTGCATGAAGTGGGGGGCGGGGCAGAGGGAGAGGAGAAGCAGAATCCCTGCTAAGCAGGAAGCCTGATGATGATGGGGGGGGGCCTCCATCCCAATCACTAGCTGTTGAGAATCCTGATTAATACAGTGTCCTTGGCTGAGCTGGTTCATCTGTTGTCTCTGTTTCCTTACCAGGAAAAAAAGTGGGGGGACTGATGATGAGATGTGCTGGGAATCAAATGAAACAATTTATTGAAAACCAACAGGGAAGGGTATAAAGATTATACCGATTTATACTACTGCTAACAGTGTTGAGAGTACCTACTCACTTCCCAACATCTTTTTTCGTATTAACAGGACTCCAGTTTCTATTCTAGTAGATGGCCACTTGGAGTAAAAGTTAAATTTCCCATCTTCCCTTGCAGGTAGATATAGTCACATGACCGAGCTCCAGCCAATGAGATGTGAGTGGAAGCGAGTGGGCGCTTCCAGAAAGGAAAGGGTGTGCTCTCCCCTCTCTCTCCCAGCTTTCTGCTGCCTGGGATGCAGATGGGACAGATGGCGCTCCAGCCAGTACTGCGAGTCATGTGACTATAAGAATGGCAAGCTAGAGAAAGTCAGCAGACAGACAGAAACCAGGTCCCTGAGGAAAATGGACGCACCATACCAGCTCTCACGGGCTGACCTACAGACTTCTACATCATGAGAGACATCAACTCCAACTCACTTAAGTCCCCAGTTGCTCACGTGTCTCTTACTTACATCCAGACCTGAGTCTAATCGACGGCCATTTTCCCTACACCCCGAGCAACACAGTGCGTTATAATTATGTTTTCATTTTGGAAGTCTGATAGATAAAAAACGACGCAACTTTATCACTTCGAATTCATTTCTCCTAAGAGTAGATCTTATTTTTATATGGTTATGAGCCATTTGTTCCCTTTTTTTTCTTTTTCTTTTTTTTCTTTTTTTTTTTTTTTGGTCTATGAGCTGTCTCTTCTCATTTATTTCTTGATTCCAGGCTCGGGCTGCCTCTTCTCTGTGGTTGTAAGATGGCTGCCAGCCGCTCCTGGCTTCTACCTCATGTCAGTGGCCTCAGCAGAGAGAGCACCACTCTCCTGGATGATCCAACACAAGGTTGGGATTGTCAAAGGAACAAGAAGACAAGCCACAGCCTGGAGGAACCTGTTTGCAAAAGCATACAGTAGTCACCCCTCATCCACAAGGGATACGTTCCAAGACTGCCAGTGGATGCCTAAAACCACGAGTAGTACCGAACCCCATATTTACCATGTTTTTTCCTATACGTATCTGTGATAAAGTTTAATTTATAAATTAGGCACAGTCAGGGATGATCAAAAATAACTAACAATAATAAAGGGTGATTATAGCAACACACCATAATCGAGGTTATGTGAATATGGTCTCTCTCAAAATACTGTATTCTACTCATCCTTCTTCCTGGGGAGATGTGAGATGACAAAATGTCTACGTGATGAGATGAAGTGAGGTGAATGATGCAGCCGTTGTGATGTAGTGTAAGGCTACTGTTGACTTTTTTTGTTTTTTATTTTATTTATTTATTTATTTGACAGAAAGAGAGCACAAGTAGGCAGAGAGGCAGGCAGAGGGCTAGGGAGAAGCAGGCTCCCTGCTGAATAAGGAGCCCGATGTGGGGCTGGATTCCAGGACTCTGGGATCATGACCTGAGCCGAAGGCAGTTGCTCAACCAACTGAGCCACCCAGATGCCCGTACTACTTACTTACTTACTTACTTACTTACTTTCTTTCTTTCTTTCTTTCTTTTTTAAAGATTTTATTTATTCGTTTGACAGACAGAGATCACAAGTAGGCAGAGAGGCAGGCAGAGAGAGAGGAGGAAGCAGGCTCCCTGTCGAGCAGAGAGCCTGATGCAGGGCTTGATCCCAGGACCCTGGGATCATGACCTGAGCCGAAGGCAGAGGCTTTAACCCACTGAGCCACGCAGGCGCCCCGTACTACTGACTTTCTAAGGATATATCAGAAGGGGAGGTCATCTGCTCTGGGACCGAAGTTACCTTAAGTAACTGAAACTGGGGAAAGTTGAACTGCAGATAAAGGGGGGGGGGGGTACTGTATCTAGTAAAAGACTATAATCCAAAATGTACAAAGAACTCTTAAAAACTCAACAGTAAGAAAACTAACAACCAGACTTAAAACAAAAACCAAAAACCAAAAAACAGAAAGACAGAGGACCTGAACAGACACCTCCCCAAAGAAGATATACAGATGGCAAATAAACATACAAAAAGATGCCTTACATCATATGTCATCAGGAAAATACAAAGTAAATCCATAAGTAAATACCACTAAACAGCTACTAGAATGGCTAAAATCGAAAACACTGACAACACCAAATGCTTTCAAGGAAGCAGAGCAACAGGAACTCTCATTCATTGCTGGCAGGAATGCAAAACGGGTAAAACCACTTTGGAAGACACTTGGCAATGTCTCACAAAACTAAGAACAACTCTTGGGGAGACTGGGTGGCTCAGTTGGTTAAGTGTCTGACTCTTGGTTTTGACTCAGGTCGTGGTCTCAGGGTTGTGGGATCAAGCCCATGTGGGGCTTTGTGCTCAGCAGAATTGGCTTGGGATTCTCTTCTTCTCCATCCCACTTTGCCTCTCCCCTTACTGAACACATACTCTCTCTCTCTGAAACAAAATCTTTAAAAACCCAAACAAACTAAAAAAAACTAAGCATGCTCTTACCATACAATCCAACAATGTATTCCTTGGTTAAGCCCAAATCAGTTGAAAATTTACCTCTACACAAAGCCCTGCACATGAGTATTTATAGCAGATTTATTCCTAATTGCCCAGACTTGGAAGGTTTCTTTCAGTACGTGAATATGGTATATCCATTCAGAGCTAAAATGAAATGACATCTCAGGCCAGGAAAAGACCTGGAGGAATCTTAAAAGCATATTACTAAGTGAAAGAAGCCAATCTGAAAAGACTATTTGCTGCATGATTCCACCGATATGACATTCTGGAAAAGCTAAAACATTCTGGAGAAAGTAAAAAAGATCAGTGGTTGCTAGAGGTTGGGGGAAAGAGGGAGGAACAGGAGTACTGGGGATTTTCAGGGCAGTGAAGCAATTCTGTAGAATACTATAATGGTGGATTCATGTCATTATATATTTGTCCAAACCTATAGACTCTACAACACCGAGCGTGAACTCTAATGTTAACTATGGACTTCGGTTGATGATGATGTATCGATGTGGGTTCTCTGATCATACAAATGTACCGTTCTGGTGAGGGATTTTGAGATAGCAAGGGAAGTATATGCGGTAGGGGAGGAAGGTTAATCCAGGAACTCTGTACTTTCTTCTCAATTTTACTCTGAATCCAAAGCTGCTCTAAAAAAATGAGATCTATTTAAAAATAAATAAACAAAGGGATCGGCCCTGACTGGATCAGATTGGGTCACATGTCTATCTGACCAACCAACCATGTTGATGAATTAGACGCAGGCACATGTCCCTCTCTGGAGCCTGGAATGAAATCAGCCCTCCAAAGGCACATGGAATGGGGGTGGGGATGGAGAGAATTTTAGAAAGAAAAGAAGAAATAAGTGTTTGTTTCCTGAGAAGAGGAAAATGGCTGTTGGGAAGATAAATCAATAGACAGTGACTGTCTTAGGCAAAGAAGAAAATAAAATCCTATCATCAGGCTGAGCTGCAAGTCCAGAGGCCATGAGGCGGCAACGGAGATGGAGCTTGTGGGCAGACTTAGGGACGCGTTCTCTTTTAGGTGTCTAATTAACTCACATTCAAGTCACAACTTGATTAATTCATTGGGCACCAAATATGGGCCAGATCCTATGCTTGGAGCTAAAGAGACTTTTATGAATAATAACTCAGTGGACAAGTCCATTAATTTTCAAAGGCTTACTTAAATTTTATTCAATGAACATTTAGAAGACCGGGTGAATTTCACCACTCCAAAATTAAATTACGTATGGCCTAAGTAGAATATCCATAATCCTTCCCAATCACTGCATTTTCAGAGAATTCAAGGATTCCGAGGAAGCAGTCACATGACTCACCATGACTTCCCCGCCCACCCCCTCCAGGACTCCCAGGACGCATGGCTAACTTTTGACCTTGACTAATTATAGTGACCACTTAAAGGGAAGTAAGTGCCCACTGAGAGTTCCACGTGGTTACTCTTAAATAGCTGGACCCCAAATCATGTGCGTCAATTTGGAGATTTTGTAATTGTTCAAAAGAGCGGGACAAGAACCATAAGTTAATTAATTTTTACATGGCCTTAAAAAAAAGTTTTTTACAACAAAACCAATGCTCTCTCTCTTTTTTCCCCCCAACTCTTTAATATAATATATGCATGAAACAAAATACAAACTTCTTTTATTCTGAATTTTATTTTATTTTTTGATTTATTATTATTTTAAAGATTTTATTTATTTGACAGAGAAAGTGAGAGAGGGAACACAAGCAGGGGGAGGGGCAGTGGGAGAGGGAGAAGTAGGCTCCCCACTGAGCAAGGAGCCTGATATGGGGCTCGATTCCAGGACCCTGGGATCATGACCTGAGGCAAAGGCAGATGCTTAACAACTGAGCCACCCAGGAGCCCCTATTCTGAATTTTAGTCTCTGGACACTATGAAGTGGTTTTGTTAGTTTTTTAGATTTTTCTGCAGTAATACTGAATTGCTCCATTGCTGTTTCTTTTTTTTTCTTTTTTTTTTTTTAAAGATTTTATTTATTTATTTGAGAGAGAGACAGTGAGAGAGAGCATGAGTGAGGAGAAGGTCAGAGAGAGAAGCAGACTCCCGCGGAGCCAGGAGCCCGATGCGGGACTCGATCCTGGGACTCCAGGATCATGACCTGAGCCGAAGGCAGCCGTCCAACCAAC